>NW_027042703.1:0-458232 GCF_036327395.1 Knufia obscura
CGGCAGCGGTCCAATGAAGTCCATTGTGACTTCTTCCCATGCACCTAAAGGTGGTTCCAAAGCCTAAAGTTTCCTATACGGCTTGTGTCTGGACGCCTTCGTTCTTGCACACACGTCACATTAACCGATATAGTTCTTGATATCTTTATTCAATCCTGGCCAGGTCCAATTTCGAGTGATCAGCTCAGTTGTTTTATTAACTCCGAAATATCCTGCGGTTCGATTGTCGTGGTGTGCTCTAATGATCTTTTCCTTCTGTTCCGTTGGAATATCATCGACTTTTTCTGTTCGATTGACCTGTGGTTGGGTATATACCAGTGTATTGCCTTCTGGCTTGAAGAGTTGGAATTCAATCGTCTTTTCCTTGCCTTTAGCGTAGTTAGGTCTTCGGCTAAGAGCGTCTGCTCTAGCGTTCTCTGTTCCTTTGACGTGGTGGATCTTGAATTTGTATGGTGCTATCGTTTCGGCCCATCTGATTTATTGTTTCCCTAGTTTCTTTGACGAAGTCCAATAGGTTAAATTCAAGTGGTCTGAATACACGTCGATGGGGTATTTAAATCCTTCTAAGTACACTCCCTATTCACGCATTGCTTCAACGATCGCGAGTAACTCCATGTCGTGAATCTCGTAATTGGTCTTAGCGGGTGACATCTTCCTGGAGTAGTATGCGACTGGTCGCATCTTTCCCTTGTTATCCGGTTAATTGATAACTGCAGCGATAGTAAATCCTAAGGCATCGGTCTCGATAACTATCCTCTTTTCTGGATCGAAGCAGACTAGTATAGGTGCTTTAGTGAATAGTTCTTTTAGTCGTTTGAAAGCAGCTCGTGCTTCGGTTCCTATAGTGAATTGTAGTCCCTTCTTTGTCAATACTAACAGTGGTGAAGCGATTCGTGAGAATCCTTTAATGAATCGTCGGTAGTAGTTGGCTAGCCTAAGGAAACTCTACACTTTCTTAATATTCTTTGGTTCGGGCTAATTCAGCACAGACTATACTTTCGCTAGGTTCGGTCTGATACTATAATCGCTAACGATAGATTCTAGGAACGGAACTTCGTGTTTGAAGAACTCGCATTTCTCTAGCTTGAGCTTCAGCTCCCTTTCTCGAAGTCGTCCCATGACCCATCGAACATGCTTGATATATTCTTTTCTCGTCTTAGAAAACACTAGTATGTTATCCAAGTAAGCTATTACGAAGATGTTAAGTCCTTCGTGTAAAGCTTCGTTAATAAGTGCTTAATATAACGTAGGCGCGTTAGTAAGGCCGAAAGGCATTACTTGGTACTTATAGAGTCCATAGCGAGTGCTAAAAGCGGTCTTCTATTCTTCACCTTCCTTTATGCGAATCAGGTTGTATACTCCGCGAAGGTCCAAGGCCGTAAACTATTTAGCTCCTTGGAGTCGGTCCTGCAACTTAGATATTAACGGTAAGGGGTAACTGTTTTTAATAGTGATCTCGTTGAGTTTCCGGTAATCGACGCATAGTCGAAGAGATCCATCTTTCTTTAGTACGAAGAGAATCGAGTATCCAGCCGGTGATTTTGAGGGTTAAATAAATCCTTTCTTTATGTTCTCGTTGATGTACTTTTATAGCTCTATCTCTTATACTCGTAACAGAGGATAGATACGTTCCTTAGTCGGGTTCTTCCCCTTGACTAATGGTATTTCGTGGTCCTACGGTTGGTGTTTTAGTAAAGCGGTTCGTGTTTTGTTATCTTTAAATAGATCCTTATAGTCTCGGTACTTATAAGGTATTTCTAGTTCGTTTAACGCTTGTTCTATCTCCTGTTTCTAATTGTTTGTCTTGGTTATCCGATTCACTTATTTCTCGGTAGTTGTATCGCGGTGAAGCGGCCTCGCCTAGACCACTATTGCACATTGTTTGAATTCGAACTGTGATCGATCCATTAATTGTCTTCTTAAGGGGTTAATTAGGAATCCTGTTTAGTCTAGCCAATCCAGTCCTAATATGTATTCCGCATTGAGGTTTTCAACAACGTCTAGGTCTATAAGATAATACCTGTTCTGATATTGTACTCGAGCTATTCGAATTTCCTTAGATACCTTGCTGTAGTTCTGATTTATTCCTTTTAGTAAGTATGGCTCTTGCTTCTCTTTCCTCGTGCCCCGTAAGCATTGAGTGACGAAGCTTTGGGATACTAAGCTCACATTGGCTCCCGTATCTATTATTGCCCTGACGGTCTTTTTATTTATACGCGCGGTAACCTCTATTAGCTTAAGGTTCTTTTCCTTAGCTGTTAGGTTATAGACTTTCTGTGGCTTCGTCGCTAGTTGTCTCGGCTTGCGACGGCCTTATCGTTTTTTAATGTGCTGTCTAGTTCGAAGTTCGATATCGCTTTATCGACTACGTCTAATCTTTCGGTGTATCGTTCCACCTTAGGGGTGTCCTGGCGTAGTAGACGTTTAAAGTAGGATAGCGGTATAGTCTGTTTGTTCTGTACTATGCACGTTTAGTGTGCATGGGGACTAGGAGTATTTATTGCCTTCCTGTAGTCCTTGGAGTAACAGATACTCTATATACTCTCGGTGTATTCCCTTCTCGGTAGGCTATTGGGGTTAAAAAACTTGTGTCGGTACTAAGCCTCTTGCTTATAGTTTGGATCCGTGTACTAATTCTAGAACTATCGGTTGGTCCGGATTACTATTCTATTATTGTATCGTCCTACAATCGTTATAGTCGTATCCTTCTCTTTATCTAAAGTCTCTGCTTCCGAAGAGGAATATTCTGACTCGGGATATTCCGACGTCATGGCTGGTCTCGGTGTCTTGCCGGTATATAGCAGTAAATGTAGCTCTACGAGCGAATATCGAGCTACTATTTTTCCGTTATTAGGTCCCTACTGTACTGCGGCTCCTTCACGGATGTCTAGCTTGATATAGTCGTAGGTTTGCCCGTGAGGTGCCTTTGGTGCATAAACCCTCGTTCGCGGTTTCTTGCAACGGTATACCCCTGGTATCCTTTTCTCGATCGTTGTGCAACTTATATATACCTATTAATTGGTCTGTATGATGATCTGCTTGTTGTCCTATAGAATCGTAGACGTTTGTGGAGGGTCTCGTTTTCTTGATTAGTTGGCTTATTGTTTGACTTCTTTAGCCAATTTCTCTATATATTCCGTATGTTCATTGATTATTTTACTAACCTCGTCTTCACTAGACGAGTAATCTTCGGTTTTAAGCTTTTCTTGGTGTTTTTGGATTTCGTGTTCGATGCTGGGTCCGTATTTGCGTTTAAGTGGTTCCTTATATTTCTCTAAGGTCTTTGTGTCTGCATCTAGGACTATCTACATTGCCTCGTGTCCTCGTGGCCCTATAGGATCGTGAATAAGCTAATTGATCTCGGTACCGTTCTATTCAGCTTTATATTCACTTTTAACTTGTCTCTAGTATCGTGTTTCTAAAATTAGATAGTCGTTCCCTTCGTTGTATCGTATAACGCTAGGGTCTTATGCACTATTATTTACCCTCTTATGCGTATTAGCCTGTCGTATAGGTAATTTCTTTCCTATAGCTTACGAAGTATTATATTTAAGGAATATGAGTATAGGCGTGGTCTATCGTGGTCCATTTAGATCGTGGATCACGTTAGTAAGCGTTGCACCGTAAGCGGCCGCTTTATCTATCATCTTTTGTCTCTAATACCATGTCTTATAAGTGGTTCCTTCTTCGTCGCAGCTGATTACCCGGGGATCTCTTTCTATAGGGATCATTGCTTCGTGTACGTTAGCTTATCGCATAGGCTTCTTTGCCTTACGTGGTTTCTTTGGATACCATCCAGAGCCATTCTTATCGCTCTTATAGATGTAACAGTTATCCTCGTAGTAGGTAGTCTACGATATATAGCTGTGCTCCGGGTGTCGGGTGTCGCTTATGTCGAGTTCCTTATTTTGCTCGTTGAGTGAGGTGTCCCTGTTCCTTTTAGAGGTTTTCTTCTGTATAGGTTGTTTCTCGGCTATATTAACTTGTTTCCCCGAATTTCGATACTCTCGTGTATAGTGTCCTTTCTTTCTATACTAGAGGTATTCGCCGTTACGGTATCGCTTTTGTTGCGCATCCGTTATAGTTCTTTTTTTTGGTGTGAACTTCTTTTGTTGCGGCGCGAATGTCCTCTTCTTTCCTAGCCGTTTATCAAACTTGATTACTTGATTAGCCTGCCAATCTATGGCATCGGGGTCCCGTCGATAGGATTGCTTATTACCCCCTTTGCTCATGAACCTCTTCCCAGAGTACCCTGTATTTCGCGACTTCTCCATCTTCCTTTCCTAAGCGCGGGAGTCGATCTTTGTGGCGACCTTAATAAGTTCGTTGAGCCCGTTAGGTTCATCCTTACGCTCTAAAATCTTGTCTTTAATAAAGTCCTTAAGTCCGAAGTAGTACTTAGCTGCCAGTGCGGATTCGTCCCATTCTAGTCGTTTAGTAATCTACTAAAACTCAGCAGTGTAGGTAGCGACAGCTTTAGTCTGCCTGAGGCCGTGTATTTGTCGTTCGGCTTTCTTAAGCTTATCGACGCCACCGTACAACTTTTCCATGTCCTTAAGGAGTATTCCAACGTTCCCGAAGAGCTCGTTAGTTCGTGGCTTTCGGTCGTTCTTATTCGGGTAGTCCAAGAAGTCGTCCAGATGTGGCTTAAGCCACTTCCGGGCTCCATCTCGCAGGTAATTTACGACCCAGAGGACCTTATCCTCCTGCTCCTGAAGGGTTGAAAATCGAAGGCACACTCTGACCTGCTGTTTAAAGCCTTTAAAGCTTATAGGATCCCCATTAAAGGGTTCAGGTTCCTTGATCTTCAATTCACCATTCTTGGTTCCTGATAACGCGAGGTTAGTAACGGAGGCGTTGGACCTACTGTTTGATCCTGTTGAAGACATCCTTGGTGATGATACGTTTAATGATTAAAAGCTGTCCGTTATTCCTGTTGGTGATTGTGGTCTGCTGCTGGGCTCTCTTTGAGCAAACTTGATGGGGCTACCTGTACTCATAGGCTATCGCACTTAGTGAGTATAGTAGTTAAAATGTTATAAGGCCGGTGTCTCTACGTGACCAGTGATGGTACGAGTGGAACCTCAGTGGTTCTACTTAAGTAAGCTGAGTGGGATATTGGGCCAGTGAGTATTTAATGCAAGGTCGAGTTATGCACAGGTAGGGTTCTGGTATAACTTAGGTTGACTACGAAGCTATGGAAACTATACGGAGGAGAGCCATTGCTATATACTCCTGTCCCATACCTTCTTCGGGGTTATCCAAGGTGCCCAAGGTTGTCCAAGGTCGAACCTTGGGAACCTTGGTGACCTTGGATCCCTTTTGGGATATCACGTGCTTTCTCGCTTGTCCTTCCGTGTCCCAAACTGTTTTCGTCCTTGTCCGATTCTGGTCTCAGCCCACTGGCTGATTCTACTTCTGGCGCATGCCCTGACGTGTGTCCTGGCGTGTGCCCTGGTGTCCATCTGGTCGCATGCCTGGTCGTGCGCCTGGCCGTGCACCTGGTCGTGCACCTGGTCGTGCATCAAACCGTAACACACAACGAGCGGCGCGTAAGACTTACCTCTGGCTCAGGCAGTACCACCACAGTACGCACTGCCGGCTGCTCAAGTCGAGGCAAGCAGCCCTGACACGTAATGTCGGCGACTCACACTTGATCGACGTGAAGACCACATCAATCCTCTATGTAATCGGCCCTGAGCAGTCGACCCGAGCCGTTGTTAATACTTCATCGCTGATCGACGTCAAGACCATGGCAGCCCGATGTAGCCTCCCTTCCCTCGCAGGAGAATGATAAATACAATACGTACTTGACAGAGGTCCCCAGAACTTCAGAGCTCCTTTGCCGCGTCACAGTACAGACCGATAGAGTAAGTACCTCCTATGTACTTTATGTAGCTAAAGCCCTACAGTGAATATTTGGCTGTGTCGGCGGCTGAGTGCGTGTATATCACGTCTGAGTACTATAGCGACCTGGACACAAGCGAGCACAACAAGCTGCTTCTGACATGCTCAGTGCTCATGCCAGTTGAAGTACGTACTGTCGGTAGGTACTACGTCGGCGCGGCCTCCTGCATAGAAGCTGCACTCAAAAGGCACCAGCTGCTGACCCTGAGCACGTAGCGAGCACGTGGAAGCTGCGAATGAGGTACACTCAGTTGCGCCAGTAGCGGGCCTGCCACTAGAGCTTTCGTGCTGGTCGTGTCATCCTCTAGTATTCAGGGGACGCTCAGGTCTTTTCAGGCATACATCAATCAGTTCAGACTTTGCCCCTGTTACCAACGCCGTATGTCGTAGTATCTAGGTACTCAGACCTGTGCTTGGGACGGTGCGGCGATGTCCGCTCACGCCTGTAATTGCTAAAAGGTTTGTTGTCTTTTATACGTGAATGCGAAACATCTCGCGCAGACAGCTCTAGGCTATAATACCTTAAGTATACAGTGGCCAGCGTGCTTGGTTTCTTTCCACCCTCGAGAGCTGCTGAACATGGCGAGAAGTTGCATCTTCTGATCATAAGTACTTAGTACGTTGACGTCCCGGTGTTGATCGCACCTTCCTTCCTGATTGGGTCATGGCACTTCCCAAACAGGAAAGCGCAAACATAAATGCAGGCAAGCACGAAAATACGTGCAGGTAAATTGAGGCAGGAGCAATCCTCGATACATCCAACGACTACTCGCATGGAGTAAGCGCGAAGAATGGTCGATAGCGAAAATTAGACAGTGTATCGTTTAGGTATGCCAGCCTTCCAGATCAATGTATTTACCGTTTACTCTTATTACTTTGGTTCGGGGAGACGTTTCCGCCTTCCGCACGATCGGGTCAATACCCGCAGTGCGGAGATGGGGAATCAGTTGTGCATCCGCGCAGCTCCCCTGCACGAGCACGTCTCATGGTCTACTTGATCCTTGGTTGTCGCCATGCCAGAAATCTGATATCTTGTAAGGATAACTCTTGGGGAGCACATCCAAGGCTTCACTCATGCCACTGCAGACCCTGCTGTGCACGCAGTCGCCATGACCGAGCTTACGCAGACCATCATACTTGGTGGTGGCATGTACTTCGGCGAAAGCCCTCGATACCATGATGGACTCCTTTACATCTCCGACATGACGGGCCGTAAAGTGTATACCATCGACACACGAAATCACAACGCGAAGTCAGTGCTTGTGGAGGTAGAGAACCAACCGAACGGGATGAGCTTCGCCCCTGATGGCTCTTTGATATACTCATCCATGTTCGATGCCAAGCTCTATCGTCTCAAAGATGGCAAGTCTGAGCTCTTCGCTGACCTCTCTCACGTAATGACAGGCTATTGTGGGGACATGGTCATAGATGGACAGGGCCGTGTCTACATTGACGACACGGGCGCTCGAGTACTGCATGGCGAGAAGCCATCGGCCGGACGGTTGCTGATGGTCGATACAGACAGAAGTGTGAAGATCGTGGCTGAGAACGCCATATTCCCCAACGCCCTTTTCATCGATAATAGTGGGACGAAGTTGTATCTTGCAGAGACATTCGCACAACGTTTGAACAGATTCGACATAGCTGTTGATGGCACGTTGAGCGGTCGAAGTGAGTGGTGGACGCCGGCGGAGTTGGTGCCCGAGCAGGACGGGTCTGAAGGGATATGGTCCATCGATGGCGGCTGCATGGACGCTGATGGCAGTATCTGGCTGAGCATGCTCGCGTATCAGCGTTTCATTCGATTGGATCCGGACAAACGCATCACGCATCAAATCAACGTCAAGGGCCATGCAACTGCTTGTACGTTGGGAGGTGAAGATGGCAAAACGCTGTTTCTGGTGACCAATGAAGTTCCTGAGGGTGAGAATCTCTTCGCTGCGATGGTTGGCAGACGTACCAAGTGTATCATTACGAGCGTGAGAGTCGAGAGCGGACGAGGTAGCGCACGTCCTTGATTTGTCGATGTTCTGGTTTGGAAGTTGCCACAGGTATGACTTCTGCTGCTACTCTCAGCACTAGTAGCTGGAGGTGCCAGCGGGTGTTGGTCCATTGCTGTTTGCCATGCACTGTTCATGTTCAGTAGAGACCCTAAATACGCGGGCAAGCAATATATGTCCTTCTCCTACGTTGACTTCGCAATTCCTGGCTGGACCCGGAACTGGCCCGCATAAGGCCATGGCGTGGATGAAAGTTGCTTTGGTGGCGTATCGTCACGTGTAGTCGTTTCCAGATGGGTCTAGGAAAGGAAAGGACGACAGCCAAGTCATATCGGATGCGTTCATCATCCACTCAGCTGACATCAAATCTCCTGCAGCATTGTCGTCAAAGTAGTAGTCCGATGCAATAGTGTTGTGCTGTAACGCTTCTTGGGTAACTTGAGGTGCGCTTTCGAGTATCGGGTGCAGGGGTTGACCCATGTCCACATTTTCAGTCCTGGCGTCGCCTGTGAATCGGTCAGATGGCTTCTGATTGCAAAGAAGGGAATGCTTACGATCTCGGCTATCGAAAAGCTCGCGCTGAAAGCCCTGAAGAACTCTGTTGCATCTCTCCGCGGACCTGTTTTTACCCTTGTATTTCTCGAAGAATGACAAGCATTTGTTCCAGCTCGAGATCACAGATCTCTCGTTTTGGGAGGGGCCCTGTCCAAAGATGCGGCAGCTCAGGAGAACGATCGAACAAGCATGTATGTCTATAATGTCAGCGTATCAGCGGTGCTGAAGATGCAGCGAAGGAACAAGGTGTGCCTTACAATATACATTGTACCATGGTGGAGGCAGGAGGTTACTCGCTGCCTCCAAGTATCTTACAATCAGATCCACCAGGTCCTGCGCCGTCGAGGTACAAAGACTGACACCTTTGGCCAACATACTATGACGCATGGCCGTGTCCATGGTGTTATGGTCAGCTCCAGGTACTGTACGGTTCGTGTGAAATAGAGAAGAGAGGAAAGGCCGATACATCATCATACGGGTGTGGAGGTACCTATACGAAGACGGTCAGTATGTACCAAGACTTGGCAGAGTCCACAAACCGAGCATGGATGACAACTGCTTGACGGTGAAAAACAGATGCTCGCGGCGAGCTGTCGCAGGTGTCCCTGTTTTCGTGCATTTGCAGTTTCAGGTGCGTGGGCAGGTTTTTGCGCCAATCTGCAAGCGTGCCGTCGAAGTCAAGAAGCATCTGGAGGTCACCGGTTGGAAGTGTGTCGTTCATCATCGTAGGATTGGAAGGTTTCAATGTGGGCGAGGTTCTGCCGTACTCCTTTGCGGCCGAGCTGTAATAGAGCTTGTCCAGGATCTGCCCGAGTATGATCTGTAACTTCGTCGATTGGATATAGCATTCCATCAGACTGGAAGCATCCGTAGGTTGGGACCCTAATATTGATATGTTGTCTGATAGATATTCGTCGTCGATTGGTTGGGGGAGAATACAGTGCCGTGCTACACTTGGGTGAATGCTCAATGGCCGACCATATGCCATTGAAACCACTCTTTCCCGTAGTTGTCAGCTCATGTTGTTCAAGGCATGTAGGTGAACAGAGACCACTCACCTGTCAAGAAGAATACAGCCGGTCCATGCTCGACTTCGCATCTCCGTCTCGATCTGGTTTCTCTGACTCTTGGCACAACAACCATGGTCACAACCCTCTTGATCGTGGTGAAGGCCGATGCCATGGGCAACTCTGATGGCGAGACCAGTCATATTCCAGCAAGCGTTTGCCATATCTGTGCTCTGAAGATACTGTGCTAACAGAAGGAGTGCCTGGACCAGGAAGATGTTGCCATGAGATAGCATATCGAAGTCAATGAGGTTCTTTGCGCGCGCGAAGAAGGTAGAACTGATGCTATCGTGTCTTGTACCTGCAGTAGCGGGATCGAAAAAGGATCCTAAGGCGAACATGATATTCAGTAGGCAGTGGAAGAGCTTTTGATCCATGGTGTCATAGAACCCTAGTTGTTTGGTGTTCCGATGCGGTGCAGCAGCTATCGATGGCGACCACAGATCCAGATACCTTTTCGTGAAAGAAGGACGATGCAGGAAAGGATACAGAGTATGGAACCGAGTCCAGTAACTTTCGAGCAGTGTGTCTGCTTCGTGTCTTGGGGGGATACTGTAGTGGAAGCCGGTATTGCAGTGTCGTTCCTGTCGCTTGCGGTGTGTGGCCTCGGGACTCGCACGACGCTCATGTTGACTGGTGTGTAGTGGTGCAGTGCTTGCATATGTAGGTGACGAGCTGCTACAAGTTTGGGTCATGTTGTGGCGCGCCTGGCTTAGAAGGCTGATCGTGCTAGAAGGACCGAAGTAGCTGGATCTACGGCATCTTCTGACACCACTGCTGCCGAAGACTCCCATCGCATCTATATCAGAATCGTCGTCGCATTCGCTTGCCGCATGCACGTCGTCATCATGTGGGCTTCGCGTGGCGATCATGTCATGGTCGTTTTTTTGAGAGATAATGCGCTGAGCGCGGACTTGACTTGCAGGGACCGACGTGTCTGTCGGGCGAAATTCAGCTTGCTGCAATGCATCAGGGCGGAAAGAGAACAAGAGAGGCTCCAAGTCCACCGTCGGAGCCCCTTGCTTCGCACCGATCGTGTTGGTCGATGTGCCAGCGTGGGGTACCCTCGATCCATGGTCATCGATGCATGTGACAGCAATCTGGTGTGGGTCTTCTAGTTGTCTGATCCGGTTTTTCAAGGATTCAACGTAGCTGAACAACGGTCAGTTCGGTAACGCTGCATCATGAGTTAACAAACCTATTACTCCAGCCTCTCGCAATCTTGTCTTCATTCCAAGCACATCGTGCATTTGAGCGCCTGCTGCAGGTACCGCAAATTGGCTTGATTCCATCACATTTACGTTTCCTGTCGCGACACTCGTCGCACGCGAGGGCAATGCGGCGTCTTTTCTTCGCCACGTTATTTTCTCTTGAATCGTCTTCAGACATGGTCATCGAGCAACACACCCACTAAACGACGTTCATTGACTCATAAGGGAACAGAAGAGCTCGAGTCGTAAATATTGCAGAAAAGCTATGTTATGTGTTTAGGAGATATGGTTCGCATTGAAGCGAATTGCGGGGCCCCGCATCGGAAGTCTGGCATCCTAGCTTGGCAGTATTCCCATCGTGGATCTAGGCCTCACTCTCCGTCCGCTAGAGTCAGTACATTTTCTACTTGGTTTGTAAGCAGCGATAGTCGTCACTTCTTGTGCGAGTAGGAGTCTCATCGAACAGCATCTGATTAGAGAATCTCTGGCTTGATTTTCGACCAAGCCTGGCAGACAAAATGACGACAACAGTGATGTCATTCGGTGATCTAATCACGTGATGCATAAGTTCGGCCCAGTCACTTCAAACGCAGTTGAGCTTGTAAGCCGCCGTCTACTGAAAGGTTCACACCCGTTATGCCTCTAGAAGAGTCACTGGCTAGAAACACCGCTGTGTCCGCAATCTCTTCGGGCTCCCCAAGCCTTTGCAAAGGATGAACCTCGCTCAACACCCTCTCGAACTCTCTATCCTGTGTCATTGAGGAGATCATTGGCGTTCTCGTGACTATAATATTGCAGCCTGTTAATAGGTCTTCGCGGAAATTCAGACAGGAACATGTAACGTACAGCCTGGTAGAATGGAGTTGCAGCGAATCTGATGAGGTGCGAAGTCCATGGCGGCGGTTCTCGTAAGGGCTACAACAGCGCCCTTAGATGCCGCGTATGCTGCGGTACCAGCTAATCCCTTCACTGCCAGCACAGATGCCATATTTACGATTGAGCCAGTGTTGCCACCACCACTGCTCTGCTTCAGCATTTGTTCACCACCATACTTGCAGCCCAGAAACACGCCCCTCAGATTGACTTGTAGGGTACGGTCAAAAGTCTCTTCACTAGTCTCGTATACAGGACGTGGCTCGGACGCTTCAGGTGCTATACCGGCATTATTGACCATACTGCCATGCTGTGAGTGTAGGCCTGGAAAGAGGTAGGTGACCATTGCTCACATATCGACACGACCAAAGTGGTCTACAGTGTCACGCACCAGTTGCTTTACGCTTGCGGCGTTAGACACATCGGTGGTCACAAATATGCACTTGCCTCCTTCCGCACAGACGAGTTCGTGGGTGGGCTGCTTCGACACACTACTTGATGGGTCTCTATCTGCGCAGACGATACTTGCGCCGTGTCTGGTGAATGCCAGACAAATTTCTCGACCCAGGCCTGATGATGCTCCTGTGACAATTGCGACTTTGCCAGAAAGCATCTTAGCAACACCTGCCATCGTTGCACAAATTCAACAAGAGAAGGCGAGGCCGGGAGGCATATAGCATAACGAGGAACCTTGAGTAGCGAGGTTATCAGGGCATCAGTTGTGATCGAAGGAGGCGCACACCAGCCGGCGGCTCGCATCCGCAAGTTTCGGATCTCTTCCCGCAACCTGGCCTTGGCAAGCGTCTGGCCTCCCGAGCGAAGTCGATCACGTGTACAAGCGGCAAACTCAATCTAGTGCACAACTGACGCATCGCAGTCGAGTTACGGGCAGGCGGAAAAGTCCATAGATGCCCTCTAGCAGGCTCTGACATGCTGCATGCTGATGAAGCCTCGAACATGCTGCACCTCAAGGAACCATGAGCGTCACCACTCGGCCCAAGCGTTTGCTCCATATGTGGCGATGCAGATGCTACGATTTGCCGCAAGATCTCAGCAAACGGGGGTAACATCCGCAAACTGGGGGAAAGAGAGGGAAGTGCTTGACTTTTCGCGGCACTTTAGACGATGTTTGCAGCCCTAGCAGTCTAAGTCCCTATGAATGCTCAGCTAATCACCCGACTACCCCGGTCTCGCCAGGAGCTACATCCGCTTACGTGAGGCAATCTTCGGACCTGACAAGCACTCCTTGAGGGATAGATACGTGCGAACCTTTCCTACATAAGGGTGCGCTATCAACAAGCCCCCCTGTCCTGCGAAGCCCCATCGTAGTCAGGTCAACCCAGTTTCTACTTTGCCCAGCGGTCAAGACTCTCCACCATGGCGCCCAGTCGTATCGACGTTCACCACCACTACGTTCCTGACTTCTATCGCGATGGTAAGTATACAAAAATGAAAAGAGTGAGGAGACTAACCTTGTGTCTATAGCCGTGGTGATGAGTGGAGGTGACCCGTCCGGCTGGTTTATTCCAGACTGGACACCTCAGTCCGATCAAGACATCAATGACAAATTTGGCATCAGCACCACCATCCTTTCTCTTACTGCGCCGGGAGCCTGCATTCTCAATGATCCTCAAGAACGCGCGAACCTCGCACGAAAAGCAAACGAATACGCCGCTAAGCTGCGCGACGAACAGCCAAAGAAGTACGGCTTTCTTGCAGCCCTGCCTTCGCTGATCGACACGGACCTGGCACTCAATGAGGTCGCCCACGCTTTCGACAACCTCAAAGCTGACGGCATTACACTCTTCACACGATACGGTCCCGACAACCACTATCTAGGCCACCCCGACTTCAAGCCTATCTGGACAGAACTCAACCGGCGCTCGGCCGTCATCCTGGTGCACCCCACGCACCCTGTTGACATAAACCAGGTCAGCGGCCTGCCCCAACCCGTGATCCGGTACCCCTTCGAAACGACCACCACAGCACTCGATATGATTCATGCTAACGTCGTCCGCGACAACGCTAACTGCAAGATTATACTTTCGCATGGCGGAGGGATGCTCCCGTACATCATCGGCCGACCAGCAAGCATCTTACCTCAGACTGATGAGGAGCATCAAGCTTTCATGGATCAGGCACGAAGCTTTTATTTCGACACGGCGGTAGCAGGTAGTGAGAACGTGTTGAAGATTATTGAGGACTTTGCAAAACCCGGTCATGTTCTTTACGGCAGCGACACGCCGTATGCGAACAACCATATCATCGATTATCATACCAAGGGTCTGGATGCTTTCAAGTTCAAGAATCCGAACTTGCGGGAGGAAATCAACCGAACGAATGCGGAGGCGTTGTTTCCAAGGCTCAAATAGTGGTTCAATACCTACTTGCAAACTACATGCTTTCTCCTCACAGCGAACGCCACACACAGGCACTTCCTGACCAATAGCTTCGTACGGAAAATGTACTGACTGGTTAAGCAACTGAGACATCGCTACTCCTTCGCTTAGGGCAGCTACCACTAAAAGCTCTTCCCGATCGTGGCAATAAGGTCCATCATTAGTCTTGCAAGTCATCGTCGGTTTGCAAGGACTGTTGTCAGAATCCGAGAGCGCTCACTCTGCCGACACGACACAGCAACCTATAATATCTCGCTACCAAGAAATTCGGCTGTTGGTGGCTTCGATCCATCATCAGTGTTCGTGCAGCCGAGAAGGGCTGACTGCATTTGTTTATCTGAAGCTTCACGATCGACTCGCCGGTGTACGACGACAACTCCTCTGCACACGTGCTCTTCAACTGAAAGCCATGCGACGCGCCCAGTAGATATCCCTGTTGTGCGTCGCACACGTGACCTGTAGCAGCTGAAGCAGATCAGCCACAACACTTCCCTGATGGTACGGGGGGAGGAGACTGCATGAACAATCTTCACCTGGACCGCTACATTATCACAGACAACCCAAATATGCCTGCTTGCAATTCTGCTCCAGAACCCTCATAAGGATCTCGGCGATTTTCGGAAAGCCTAAATGAGGGAAAAAATGAAGATGGTTCACCTGCTATACCGCCCAGCCGAGCTCTAATACACAGAATATATTGATGTTGACCTGCAACCCCATTAGAACCAGGTGGAAGAGGTGAGACTAATACGTCTCGTTTTAACATGAAGCAGCCTGGTCGACCCAGTCCTGAACGTTGATACACGGGTATGGGGTACACCACTAGTGACCAGGCGATCGGGGGAGCTGAAACTGAAGCCGTTCGTGTTTTGCAACACATGAACAATCTTGAACGACACTCGCGGAGTAGCTCACCGGTCCAACCAGGGGCGGCAGACCTCAAAGTCGCGCCTTTTGATTGATCACGTACCGGGGTACTCCAAACAAGGATGATTCAACAGAACACTTCTGCGTGGCATCGACAATGTCATTACTACAGAGAGCCCAGCCTACTCCAAATCCTCGTCCTCGTCGCCTTCCTCGAGTCGCCATGGTGTCTCATAGGGGATTTCAGCTTGAGGAGTGATCCGAGCTAGATGCCGACGGTCACCAGTCGTCCAGTCGACGATGGCTGTATGTGATGTGACTCGATTCTATCGACGTCAGTAAGTGTTATGTCATCGGGATCCGAATATACTCACGTCCCAGACAACCACAGTACCTGGCCTCCATCGAGGACGGCATTGAATGTCCTGGCTCAGCGCCATGTGCATGTTCAAGAAATTTAGCAAATAGTCACTCTCTTCCTTTTTCATTCCGACAATTTGACGGACGAATTGGGGATTATAGAAGAGAATCTTCTCGCCCGTGGCTGGGTGCGTCCTGACCAAGGGGTGGATGGTTGAGATGGGGGCGCGTCGAGATTCGCCACCCGAAGACTTGGCATTGGCAGCCTGCTCGAAGCCAGAATGTACAGCTTTCAGGCCGTGAAGACGTTTCTGGAATGCAGGCGACAGACGGCGGTATGCGGCCGCAGCATCAATGTAGAGAGTGTCGCCACCAACAGGTGGACAGTCGAGGACGTACAGAAACGTGATACCAGGGGGCTGTTTTTCGTATGTCACCTTGTAGATGCGTTAGTCGGCATTTCAAGCCCAAGGAGCACGGATGCTTACATCTGAATGCCAACTGACCGAGTTGTTGCGACCTTTAAAGAGGACACCAGCTGTTTTGTCTCCCTGGCTGCGATGGATCAGATGGATTTGAGGAAATCCGGTGGGTGTAGGGCTGGAAGGGTGGACATGAAGACGGCCATAGTAGGCGACATAGTCGACGGCTGACTGGAGCGGGAGTTCTGCAAAATCTTGATCACGGAATGCTGGATTTTGGGTGAGTAGCAAGTCCCGCTTTGAAGGAGTACTGTCACACACCTAACACCCTCTTCTGAGCAACGAGCAGAGCAAGTTCATCCTTGCCTGCGTCGTTCAACTGCGACAGCTGCACACCACGGACCTCGGCTCCCATTATGGGCGTGATGTCGTCGACGGTCACTCCTTCCTTGAGCAGGTTGGGGAATGAAGGATCCGCAAACTTTCCCCTCTCAACATATTCGAAAGGCTCCAGCGGCGGCAGGCTATAAGGTATCAGTCTCATCCGATGCACTATGTTTAGCGGGATAAAGTACTAACCTGACGCCTTTGCTCCAACGCCTACGCATTGCAGGTTAGCATCGTCGCTGGAAATTATGCAAGGGTCTAGCTTCACGGGGTACTCACGGAAGATATTTTGGGTAGCTAGCTGGGTTGTCGCCACCCTCTTCGATGTCCTTGTTGTAGCCATCAGGTCCAGTGT
This sequence comes from Knufia obscura, assembly GCF_036327395.1. Classification (NCBI taxonomy): domain Eukaryota; kingdom Fungi; phylum Ascomycota; class Eurotiomycetes; order Chaetothyriales; family Trichomeriaceae; genus Knufia; species Knufia obscura. The sequence continues at coordinate 16,404 of NW_027042703.1, forward strand.
TTGTGATTTCCTTGATTGCGGCCACCGGAGTCCACTTTTTCTTTGATATCACCGGAGCTGCTACTGGGGGATCAACTGCGATGGGTGCCATTGCTTGAGTGATTGTAACTGTACAAGATCCGTCTTGATCTTGAGTTCAATGCTACTTTCGACCAACAAATGCAGCTGCATACCTCCAGCCATATTTGTAGGCTTCGCATGGTGTGTCGACCCATCGAGTCTTTGCCGAAGGCATTGGAAGCCATGTCGAGAATGATCAGAACAGGCAGGAGATGTCGAGCAGAAGGAGAAAGCCAGGAAAGAAACCGGGGATTCCTACCATTGCAGGAACATGCGACGGAGTAGATCTTACTGTTACGGAAGCCTGCCCACGTATTTGATAGGTAGGTGAGCCGAGCCCGTACCGGCCAGCAGATCCATCGGCAGACCTGCGGAATTCGTACATGAAGCTGCCATTCTGGGTAGGAGTCCGCGATGACCAACGGAAACTTGCCTTATCGGAACGCATATGGATTGGAGTTTATCAAGTTTTCATCTTCGTTCTGCTGGGCGATAGGCGTCGCGCTCTTCATGGCTGTCTTGCCCGGTCTGGCCCTTGGCTGCGAGAGATCCGAATATCCATATGTCGTACATATAATGTCGGTCTTCTCTAGCTGGGCTCTTGCTGCGCAGAGCCCGGTAAGAGCATATCCGCTCGTTAACATCCGCACGACATGACCTACGACCTCAAGAACTCCATGTCGAAACAAAGCCGCAACAGCGGTGGCGAAGTCGACAACGACAAAACCGATGTTGTTGTCGACCAGGCTGTGGACATCCAATTGTCCCAAGAACAAAACAGGAGGCTGCGCAAGAAGGTCGACTTGGTCGTTCTTCCAATCATGCTTGTCACAGCTACGATTTCTTTTTTGGACAAGGTTCGTGGTCATCGTTTGATTTGAAGCTGAAAAGCTATCTGAGGACAACGCCTAACTAGTGTGGATCTAGAACGGTATGGCTTATGCAGCTGTGCTAGGCATGAGGGACGAAGCGAATCTTGTCGGACAACAATACAGCTGGCTAAGTAGCATTTTCTATCTAGGATATCTGGTCATGCAGTTTCCCATATCGTGGATGGTGACCAAGGTGCCCATTGGGAAGTTCATGGGTATCATTACCATTTGTTGGGGCGTTTGCATTTGTTTGATGGCTGCCTGCAAGAATTTCGCCGGGCTCGCTGCCATTCGCTTTTTCCTGGGCGTCTTCGAGGCGGCTGTCATGCCCGTCTTCATGGTTCTCACAGCGCTGTGGTATCGACGAGAAGAACAAGCTTTGCGGACAGCGGTCTGGTACAATACCCTGGCAGGAGTGAGTTGTTGTGGATCTCCTGAGTGATTATCCTTTTCTGACCCGGCTGCATAGATATTTGGCGGAGTACTGAGCTATGCGACTGGCCAGATCGGTGGCAAGCTTTCACCATGGAAGGTATGTTTCATGCTTTGCTTACGGAGAGATTTTTGCTAATCGGATTAGTACATCTTCCTCATATACGGCGCAGTGACTATTGTACTCGGTGCTGTTGTCATCTTTACTCTTCCAGACTCTCCAAGGACCGCATGGTTCTTCAATAAGGAGGAAAAAGAGATGGCCCCTTTGCGAACGATTTAGAACCAGACCGGTACGAAAACAGTGGCTGTATGTTGCCTTTTTTCCTGACCGGAGTGTCTATCGCTGATACCTGATGGCAGTCCTGGAAATTCTCCCAAGTTCGAGAAACGCTTCGCGACCCCAAGTACTGGGTCCTTGTTGTCAACATCGTAGCATGGTCCGTGGTCAATTCGGGGACAACCAATGTGAGACTCTTGAGCCACCATGGACGGCGCTACGTTCATGCTGGTGCTAACACCAACAGTTTAATCCACTGATCATCAGTGGATACGGATTCTCGCGAACGAAGACCACCTTAATGGCTACGCCACAAGCTGCCGTTGCCTTTGTGGCTCAGCTGATTGCATCCACGATTGCATACTTCGTACCCACCATCCGTTGTCTTATATGGACACTTTCTTGCTTGCCAGCGGTGGCAGGGGCCGTCATGGTCCATGGTAAGCATGAAAACTAAAGAGCCACATGACCTCCGCTGATGCATTGCTAGTTCTTGACACCGAGCAAAACCGGACAGCTTCATTGATTGGAGTATATCTAATGGGGTTCTACAATGTGGCCTGGGTCATGATGATAAGCTTGGTCTCATCCAACAATGCTGGTCTTACGAAAAAGGCATTCGCATCCACCTCGGTGGCTGTTATCTATGGTAGGAAATGTTGTTCGATGGTGGTGCATGCAAGCTGACCACCGTGTAAGCTGCCGGAAATATCATCGGTCCTCAATTCTTCCTTGGCTCCCAGGCTCCAAAATATCCCCTGGGCATCTTCGCCATGATGGTCTCTTTCGCTATCGAGGCTGTTTGCGGTATAGTCTATGGGTTAGTGATTTTCGAAAAGACCGTTCCTACAATAAGCTAACATTGTTATCAGGGGCCTCTGTTACTACGAGAACAAAAGGCGTGACCGAATGTATGGCAAGTACGATCCTCACGCGGTGAATTCGGAGACTCTGGCAGTTGATGACGAGGATCAGACAGATGGACAAAACAAGAACTTCCGCTACGCTTATTGACAAGTGTTCGAGGATAGATTGAGTGTCTTGGATCCGTTGCAACATTCAGGGCAGCGCTTGACCTTACAGTACATATCGGCAGTATCTGCTTGACAACGTAGACCCCCACCTTTCTGGAGAATTGATAGATGTTCAACGATATGATCAACGCATCTGAACGACGGTCTTTGCGAACAACAGGTCGACCACGACGTAGTACGTCTGGATATTGTTCCGGGAAAGTGGTGCGATGACAGTAGGAGTACCATTTGTTCGTAGTAGCTGTGGCACCGAGCCCTTTAGGAGACCTCGTGAGGACATAGCCTCCTCGCTCTGGACGCTCCTTAAGATGTATGAGCCCTGACTCTTGAAGCTTCATGTACTGTAGCTCAACCATCAGTATCGCGGACTAAGGCAGAGACATGGACAGCGGCCATATGAGAAATCAAGACTCAATGTAGTGTACTGCAAACAACTTGTATAAAGACAAATGCCTGGATGCGACATGTCGAGCACGTGCACAGAACAACAAATGGGATCCGGCTACAGGAATAGGAACTGCGATTTGGACATCTGATCAATGTTATTGATGGAGCGCAACCAAGCAGGGAAGGAGATCCCGGGTCAGTACTTGCCAAGAAATTCTCTTCGCATGCCCCTTTATCCTTCTTATCCCTTACCGACAGACGAATTTCCATTTACGATCAACCTTCGACGATTATCTTGGTTGTACAAACCTCGAGAGTCCTCTGTCATGCGTGTTGACTTACCTTTCAGTCGAGTTACCTCTGCAAACATGAGTCGCTTCAGCAACGCAGTTGACCTTTTCAGTGTTGAAGGCGTCGTGGCTGTGGTGACTGGCGGTGGGACTGGTACGTACATGTAGCTGCTGACGATACGCAACGCTTGCTGCTCCAACGTTGCGTGTGTCACTCTTTATCTCAACTAGCTAACCACAATCATATCAGGTCTTGGCCTGATGATGGCTCGTGCTTTGGCAGAGAATGGAGCCAGAAAAGTCTATATCGTTGGGCGAAGACGGAAAGTCCTGGAGGATGTCGTACAAGACTTGGTATGATATCTGCTAATGATAGCGAGGTGGACCTTTTCTTACCTTGACATGAGCAGGGTCTGAGCAATGTTACACCACTCCCTTGCGATGTGACGGACAAGCAGAGCTTGAGAGAGATGGCAGCATATATCGAAGCGGACGTCGGATATATCAACCTGCTCGTGGCCAACTCTGGTATTGCAGGTCCTTCAGGAACCGTTCCGCCTGGCGCAAGCATTGAGCAACTACAGGAAACATTATTGAATATAGGTATGGAGGAATTCACTAACACCTACCACGTGAACTGCACGTCCGTGTTCTATACGTCCATTGCTCTCCTGAAGCTGTTAGACCAAGGTAACAAGCAGTCAACGTACCGAGGTGGAAGGAGTCAGACTATAGCTACCAGCAGCATCGGGAGTTTCAACAGGAAAATTACCGCCGGATTTGCGTATGGCACCAGCAAAGCTGCGACAACCATGATGCTAAAGGTTCTGGCCACTTATCTTGTGCCGTACAAAATTAGAGCGAACGTTCTTTGTCCAGGCTGTAAGCTCACATGTCCTCATTCTGCTTATCATCAGTCCATCGTCCATTAACAAAGTCATGATAGTGTTTCCTACAGACCTCACGACCTCCTTAATTCAACAGCAAGACCCGACAGTTGAAGGTGCTTTTCCACCGGACCAGATACCCGCCGAACGCGCAGACGCCAGAGGACATCACGGGAGCTTTATTGTACTTAGCATCACGCGCGGGAGCTTATTGCAATGGCAACTGCGTCATAACAGATGGTGGACGACTGAGTGTCACTCCAGCCACGTACTGAAGGAGTTTCGAAAATCCATCAGCTGCGAGCTTCGGCGATCGGAAACTTGGCGCCGCTCAGCTACGAGACACGACCCCTGGAAGCAAGGGGTGTAGCTTCTTTGTGCAGATTCTTACCAATGGCTTCCATTTGCAATGCTACTCGCAATTTGAGCGCACCGTGTTGCGAGACCATGCGCAGTACACGATTCTAATCGATGCTTGTAGTAGTATTCTCTAGAGATTCCGGAGCCATCTGGTTATGGCGCCGGAATCGCTTGCCTTGCCTGGTCGCGATAAGCGATTTGTGCTCGAATCTGGCAGGCGCTACGTACCTCGCGCGATATCGATCGTGCTTTCCAGCGTGCAACACCCTAACTTAGAAAGCCGACGCAGGCACCACGTCCCGCTAAATTTGTTCAAAGTTCGGGTACAGTTCTGTTCAGAAGCGGTCACCTTCATTCCAGGGGGTGTACGTGCTTCCAAACCCACCAACTCCTGGGGCGCCTTATCAGCCTTGAGCCAAATTCACTACGGTGAACATCAAGCATAATAACGCCAATCCGTCGACCTGGTGCGAGAAGCATAATCGGCCAATCATTACCTGCACCAGCCTACCCTGTTATCGTCGGTTCCGGCTATAAGCCATGCAGTTATCCTTCTTGGCAGACCCAACCACGAATATCCTCGCTTTACCCGCAAGCTTGCCCACGTGTGTCCAAGGATCTGTCTCCTCTCTTATCGCCCTGGATGCTCCCCATCTTCGGGGGTCTTCCCCACGCATGGCGCAATGGCGAATGGATTCATGATGATGATAGAAACCTGGTCTTCGCACGCAACTTCCACACGTTCGACAATCCTCCGCCTGGAAAGGTCCTTCGATCAGTCTCATGCCCCGAAAGGCAGCTGATCGTCCCAAGAGGCAACGAACCCACACCTTTCAAGCGTGCGGAACATGTCGACAACGACACATCAAATGTGATGAGCTTCGACCAAGCTGTTCGAACTGCCTTGCTACGCACAGATCGTGCACTGGTTACTCCGCTCAGATCCGATGGGTTTCATGGAGCTCAACCGAAAATCGAGTAGACACCATGGGATCATCACAGCTAAGTGGTGGTGTCAGACGCCACTTATACTCAGGTAGCACGACCCTGGTTGACCTTCTACAATGCCTTGCTTAACGAAGCCATGCAGAGTCTTCAATGGCAGCCATGAGCGCAATGCTAGTGAGAGATATGAGCCCGGATACCGTTGAAGACGCTTTGACCCAGCTCAATTCACTATCTAGAGGCTCACCAAACCTAAGCGAGAATCTTAGTGTTGGTCCATTTGGTTGCTCAACTATGCGTCCCTCATCAACCATTACGCCTGGTCGAAGCCAGCAGATTGTGCAAGACCCGGCAGCTCCGTACCCGTCCCCGCCGTCCCACGAGTCACATACCTCATCAAGCGGTGCCAACATGTCTTCTACTCCCACACTTCCATATTTGGATAACTTCGACCCTTTCTCTTCTCACGTTCCTTTCCATCCCCAACAACACAACTATGCTGATGACACCCCCGATGCATTCTTCACCGATACCGATCATGGCACAGGATCCTTTGGTCACGCTCCGACAAATGATATAACTTCCTCCAGCCTGTGCAACGAGAGATCAAATCCGCAAATACCAAACATCACAAACATGCATCAAGAACCCCCAGATCTATGCACCAACGATGGAGGCCCACTAAAAGACGCCGAAGCTCTACTAGCACATTTCGACGGCAAAGTGGCCTGGAATCTCGGCCCCCCAACACTAAGCTCAAGCTCGCCATGGAAGACGCTCAACCTCTCCAATGCGGTGCAGACGGTTGCAGAAATGAAGATCCTGAAAAAGACCAACCACGACAGTGCCCGGCTAGCCAATCTGTACGGGCTGCTCGCATGCTCTGCATACCACAAGAGCTCCAACCCTACCGTTAACCCGCAAAGGAGTTACTGGGAGGATGTCGTCATCCGCGTAAACACGATCGCAAAGGAACAGGTAGAGAGGGGTTTGAGGCGGCGTGGCCGGCAAGGCTCCGAAAGACCCAGATACGAGCACCAGCTGATGGCGTTGTTGATCTGCTTGGCGTTTGCGATGATGTCAGGGAGTACGAAGGATGCGAGATGTTATTTGCTTGAGGCTGAGCAGCTTGTGCGGTGTCGAGCTAGAGTCTACAAGGGTCCTGTTTGTGGGGAGGCTGCTATGCTTCATCGACTCTATACATGGCAGAGGATTGTTGGGGAGAGTACTTTTGTCTTGCAAGATGAGGTAGGGAGGAGAACACGTAAGAGGTTCAGGTATTCGGGTGGGAACTCTATCGTTATCACCGTTACTAGCGATGATACGCCCTGCGATAATATGTCTTTAGCGAGCCCCTCTTCGGCAATAGCCCAGGACCACCATTTCAGAAGCCAACGCCGCCACGAGCAGGTCTTTACTCTTGACGATGAGCACCTATCTTGGGAATGTGGGAGGTCCTGGGACTCACAACGCGAGACGCAACGTCTTCCACTGACATGGCTCAGACTCGTCTCACAAGTCACGCGGCTGGGTACGCTAATGGACGAGATCCGCGGACCTACTTGCGAAGTAGAAGGGAAACTGCTCACTTATATCTCGACGGAAGCAACATGCCTTGAGCATGCTATCTCGTCCTTCAAAGTGCAGGATCACCATCGACATGCTACCGACGAGGAAATGGAGGACACGCACGACGACCAATCTGACGATGAACCACACAACCTCAACCCCGGCTACCACAATTTACTCCACGCCTTCCACAAGGCGCTGCTGATCCTCTTTTACAGGCGCATCCGACACATCAGCTCCAATATGCTGCAGGACCTCGTCAACGAAGTGATCGACTCCCTGGAGGCCTTCGAAGAGGAAATGATCGAGCAACAGAAGCCCGTCTACGTACCACCCTGGCCGGCATTCCTCGCAGGCGCCGAAGCAGTCTCGCAGTCGAGTCGGCAACGCCTGTCACAGACGATAGACCGCGCACTCAAAGGCTGCGGGAACTACAGCTTTCGTGCAGCAAAGGACATGTTAGAGGAAGTGTGGAGTAGGTACGACGAATCTATGGCAGGGGGTGCGGGCGGGGATATTCAGGATCATCGTTCGTGCAGTGAGCATAGTCGTAGCGACGAGGAGGATAATTCATGTTCGAAACAGAGCGGTGTACCAACATGGGTTGACGTTTGTAGGGAGAAAAAGTTGTGGTTGATGCTCTGCTAGTACTGTATATCCTTGATGGGATTACCATGACACTATCACATCACGCTGTGTCCCCTTTCAAACTCAATCTCTGCGTCACGCTCCCTCTTCGCCTTCTCTAATAGCCTCGGCGAGCGCCTCGTTGGCGTCTGCCTCTGCTTCGCTCGTTCCGCGGACTGAGGCGTGAGCCTCTCACCGCTCGCGTCGTCTTTCTTCTTTCTCGGTGTTCGTGAAGGTGTCTTTGGCACTTGTGCTTCGTCTGCGTCCTGTTTCTTCCTGCTGGGCGTCGGCTTGCGCTTTGTGGGGGTGCTTTTGGTTGGCGGGTGGGGTTTCTGCGCTGTCGGTTCCGATACCGATTCAGACAGAGGATTTGAAAGCGTACCGGAGCGGGTGGTTGTCCGACGACCTGAGCCTGGGTGATCTTGAAGTGAATCGACATCCATATCTTGCGGCATACCTACATTCTTCCGACGAGGCGTGCTGCGAGGCGGTGTCTTAGGCGTCGCGTCCACGTTGGCTGCTGCCTTTTTTCTGCTTGGCATCGTTCTTCTCTTGGCAGGTGTTTCCTGTCCCTGACCAGACGACTCATCCGCCGCTTCCCGCTGCTCGCGCTCGAGTTGCTCAAGAGCATCAGGTGTAGCTTGTGGCTCGGTCTTGTCGACGTCCATAGCTTGTGGTGTTTCATTTTTCTGCTGTTTTGGTGTTCGTCGCGATGGCGTGCTTGGTGCCTTAGCTGGCTGTTTCTTCTTCGGCGACGGACTTTCCGACTCCGTTGGCACGTCGATATCCATGTCGACTGGTAGAGACGGAACGTCGGGGATATCCTCAGACGCGGTAGCCTTCTTCTTTGAAGTCCTTGTGCTAACCTTACGGCTCGGTGTTCTTGTCTTCGTCACCTTAGCGCCATCACCTTGGACGCCTATGTGTGTGGACTTGCTCCGCTTCCCGGAAGTCTGTGCTGATCCCTCGGCAGCATCTCCTGTCTGCGTCTTGGCTTTCCCGGGGGACTTGGCGCTCACAGCACGAGTGCCTGTGACGGCCCTCCTGGCGAGTCGTCCAGGGGTTGTTGCTTTTCTCTGGGGCCTCTTACTTTGGTAAATCTGACCTGCGATGCCGGTAAGCGGCGACAGAGGCGGTGAACCTGTTGGTGGCGGAAAAGAGATCATATCATTGTTGGACGCAAAGGGGTCAGACGGCTTCTTTGATGGTGGCTGCTCAGTAGCTTGTGATTTTCGCTGAGACTGTTGCGAGGACCGCTTTAAAGGACTCATTGGTCTGCTAGGAGACTGGCTCAGGTTGTCAAGTGCACGTACAGGCTCCTGCCATGGCTCGTCGAGATATGGCGTGGTTGACTTAGATTGGCTTTGGGTTTTGGGGGACACTTCAGGAGACGAGTCCTCAGCTGAAGGCTGTGCCTGCGACACACTCGCCAGAACATTAGCAAGCGTTTGCTGCAAAGACAATCCAGGTAATGGCTGTAGTGGTGAGTTCTGTGACGTGATACCCAAGTTGGCCGCGGACGATGAACTCGAGAACGCATTGGCTACAGACGAGTTCACAGCTGATCCGATATCGGAGGAAAGGGCCATCATTCTCGCGTCTGGATGCATTGGTGGCGCAACAGTTGATGAAGCCGTAATCCTTAGCGAATTTTGAGATGCCTGTGCTCCAAGCGTGCTATCCATTACATACAAGGGCGGTGGTAAAGTAACAGAGGCACTCTGAACATTGGATGATTCTTTTGTCGGCGTGGGTGACTCGATATGTGGTGTATCCAGCATATCCACATCTCTGACCATCGAAGGAGACGGTGTGTTTGACCTGGCGATCTGTGCTGGCTGCAGATGTCTCTGCGAGAAAGAATAATCCTCGACTTCTGATCTTTGTCCCGTATGTTGTGTTGAGAATGATGGCCTTGGAGTGTCAGGGCGTGACACAGCCTGTGAAGGAGTTGGCGTAGGCGAGCCAATCATTGCCCTTGTGCTTGCTGCGTCCATTGAATCGTAAGCTTTTCTCAGTGGACTGCTTTGCACGGTCGAGCTTGCTGGTTCTGTAGGTAGTCGGAAGGGGCTCGACGGTGGTTCATTGACGGGTGCAGGAAGCACCGGATTGCCCAAACTACTGGATGATGTCTCCTTGTCCTTCCTTACAAGAGCTTCTTCAGTGAGTGCTTGAGGCTCAGGTGTCCGAGATCGGGATTTCAAGCGTGTTTCGCTCGACAAAGAGCTAGCCCTAGATGAAGATCTCTGAGGCGAACGAGGTATGACTGAAGGATGGTGGCCTTGGGCTTCGGTAGGCGTGATTTCTGACAAGTACGGCTTTGAATGCATCAGTGACTGATGCGCAGCTTCTGCAGAGGGGTTCCGCGTCTCTGACAGATGTTGTTGCCGGCTGTCGTTGCGCTCTGCTGCACGACTGGGCCTGCTGTAGCTACTCTTTCGTCGAAACCCACGTGGTTCACCATCATCACACGGCGAAACGTCCTCGCCGTAATCATCCCCTCCCGAAGCATCGAGCACGTCACTGTCATACTCCAGCGCTGGAGTGTGTGGCCTGTATAACTCAACATCGTCACCTTCCTCTTCGATCGCGCGACGATATATCCGGAAAAGCTCCTGTCGAGACAAGGTCGGGTCCACGTTTTGGAGAGCTTGTCTGGTATGTTTAGACTTGATCTTCTCGATGACCTTGTTGAACTGGAAATCGTCCCGCTCTAGCTCGGATTCCGTAGGCGTCGTCTCTCTATGCGCATTCCTGTTGAGCCCGAACGAGCCCCGAGGATCGTATATGAGCAGGTTCCGCCTTTCGCGCTCCACTCTTTGACGATTGCTTGGTATCGATGGATGCTTACCCATGGTCTGTGGCTCTGCAGTAGTGCCAGAAGCAGGCCTCGTGACCTTGTAATCATCGAAGTCTAGTGAGCCACGTATGTATGATTTGCTACTGGAACCGGGTTTCCTGCTAGGGTCATCGTGGTGGTATTCTGGTCTCTTGTCAGACTGTAATGCCACCCACGCGGATGCAGACGCTTCGTCCTCAATTTCGGAATCTGAGACGCTCGGAGAGTAGTCCTGTTCCGTTGCTCTTTCGTCCCTGTATCCATCATGCTGAAGTGCGCCACTCATCATCGGCTCTCCTTGCTGTTCGCCCCAAATTTCGTTCGCGCTCAGATGTGTGTTTGTTACCGCAGCTTCCGAGCCATTGAACGCTGTTAATGCATCAACGTCCTCGTCCCTCATGTCTGGCGGCGAAAACTGTGCTGTAAAGTCAGGTTCACCTTCGAACAAATAGTCATAATCTTCATCCACCGATTTCGCCGAGTCAGACGAAGACTCTGTGATATTATCTGGCGAAAATGTGCGTGCTTCGTCAGTATTCCTGAGCGGCGTGACCAACGATTCCGCCGAGTCAGAGGAGGATTCTGTAATGTTATCTGGCGAAAATGTGCGTGCTTCGTCTGTATTTCTGAGCGGCGTGGAGGGATTGTGGTAGACACCCGAGTCACCTTCGTCGTAAACCATGTTGCAACGGATCTCAATGCCAGAGTTGGCAGGCGTATTGCTTGTGCTCTTCTAGAGCCTTCAGATGCTGCTTTCTTTGTCCAGGTCACTGCATCTCCCAATATTGGCGAAGACTAGTCGATGAACCAGGACTGCTGACGCGTGATGCAACAAGCCATCGACCAGACCAACGCAGTTCGCGCTGCGACAAGACCAGTCGGCACATTGCGTAAACAAAGAGCTTTGACCATGAGACGTGGCACGAGCTGGTACTCTGGAATGCTATGTGGGCATGCCACATTCTGGTCCTGATTGAGAGGCATTTTTCAGCAATGTGCCTTCAGGAAACGGCTGCAGATTGCTTTCTCGAGATCTAGCGACAAGGTGGCTCTTATCGCCTTACTGATGGATTGTTGTACCTCAGCCTTCTCTGCACATCTGCTGAGGCGTCGTATCGTCAACTGATAGCAAGTTCACCAACTGAACATCGCTTCTTCTAGCCATCTTTCCCCAACTTCCGAGCATAGACTTTGCGCTCAATCTCCCTCGTCTTCTCCTTCTCCTCCATCTCGCGATCGATCTCTTTCGTCTTCACATCATTCTCATCGAGCAGTTTTCGCAACTCCTTCGCCGTCTCATCGCGTGCTTTCCTCGCGGCTTCCGGCGTCGAGTACTGTCGCAACAGAGCATCAATATTGTGCGAGCGCAACTCTTCCAACGTGAACGGTTGGAGAGTAACCGGGTTCAAAGTTGTGGCTGAGGGAGATCCTATGCCTTCCTGTTCTCTTCGATTCTCACCTGCTGCGTCGGCTGTTGTAGTCTCACTGTGGACTTTTCGGGGTAGCTTGACCTCAGGAATAGTAGGATGCAGAGGTTGCACGCGAAGATCTGAATTCAGAGGAGTCACTGCTTGCACATTCGTAGTGGACTTAGGATCTGCATACGCCGAATCCGCGCCGCTGGTGAGCATAACAGAGCCCTGCTGTTGCATCATCACCGCTGGGTGGATGTGCTACATCGTGCTGTGCACATTTGTAGATACTGGGAGGACGGGCCATGAGCAGATATCTGCGCAGATCACGTGATAGTAGCTTCTCGCTGAGCATAGAGTCGAGTTTTACTTGCTACAAATGGCTACGGCGCAACCTGATGCATCTAGATGTGTATGGAGGAGGCCAAGCATTGTACGCCAGGCAAGGAGGCGAAAGGCACAAGGTAGATCGGAAGGTATTAGTACATTACTACCGTGGTGACTATATATACAGTATGGCAGGCGCCCATTGGGTGCCAGACCAGCGGCGCAATATGTATAATGGTGCGCTCGAAGGGGTATCTCTAACGCCATCGCTATGCTGAAAATCGTCAATGTTCATGCCACTGTCAACCCAAACGTCGTTCTATCGCATCTCTTATACTCAGCCAAAGCCCTGTCCCCTCTTTGTCTTGCCTGACCTGCAGGCTTCGGATTGTCTCGACAGGTCTCTGCTTCAAGATTTTCGTCTCATCAATGAAAGTGCCATGCAAACCGTACGTGACTCTCATCGGTAGGTGGATCTTGGCCGCGACAGTCTTCATATTAGTCGCATCAATGATCCAAAGCTCAGATCTCGCATCGAGTTTGCACTCGCCATTTTCCTCAAGCTGTGACTCATCGAAAACGTACGTCAATAACCATCCATCGTCTTCACGTAGACCACCCTTCCTAGAAACGAAGCGTGGCTCTTGTGCAAAATGACGTGGTGGAAGCTGGAAAACCCGGATCGGGTCATCACGATCAGTGGAAGCGAGAACTTCAGTAATTGTCCGCTGATCGACACAACCCGTCACCGGGACGATCGAAGGATCCTTCTTGCCTCGCTTGATCAGGGTCTCCGCGTCCATCTTGACAAGGCAATCGATCTTGCTCGCCTTTCCCAATGATGTATTGAAGGTCGTGTCGGAGGCCGAGCAGCCATAGATATAGCGTGCTGGACCCATTGCTGCTTCTTCGCTTGTGCTTGGGAACTCGAACGATAACGCTGATAGACCGAATTGATGATTGATCTTGTTTTCCGGCTCCTTCAAGTTGAATTGGTAATAGTACAACCGGCATTGTTCTTCTTCGTCGTCGCCAAGCACCAGCGCGGATGGAGGAATGGCAATATTACCCGCCGCATATACAACTGACGCCGAGTTTAGCCTGCACGCAAGCAAGTTGACTGCTGATGTTCTGATCCTGCCGTTTTCTTTATCAGCGTAGGTGTCGTCCCATGTGTTCGCGGTGTGAAAAATGCAACAAGCCTTCGTCTCGAACCACCGCGTGAGCTCTGGGCTATGTCGAGGAAAGACACCAAATCTCGACTTGCCCTTGGCATTGTAGTCGAGCGGTGGTTTGCCCTTGGCAATGTTTACTGGATCTAAGGACAATGGCAGGTCCATGATAACGGTGTGGCCAAACGAGACTCCAAAGTCGTGCATCATCTTGGCGGAGGAGATACCCGGGATGGGTGCGTTGAGAAGTCGGGTTGGTTTTTCGAAGGGCGCAACAGGGTTGATGGGTGGATGGGTTGACGGAATCATCGAGTAGTGCACGAATGGTGGTGCAAATGTCGAGTGAAACAATATCAGCTCTTGTGTCTTGGGATCGACTCGAGGGTGTGCCGTTGTCCATTCACGCATGAAGCCGATGATGCCTTTACCACCGAAACCAGTCCCCTCCTCACCACCTTTTTCGCCTTCAGCTCGTTTTCCGTTGTACCACCCGACAGTCTCGAGTCCTGGCAAAGCCATACGCATAGGCGGGCCGGATTCGCAAGTAGCTAGCGCTCTTCCATCATGAAATATTATAGCTGTGTTTGCAACACTAATCTTCTTGATCGCCTGTAGCGAACCCGGTAACCGAGACAAGATGACTAGAAAGATGGTGCGGAAAATGACATACATCACATTCCATAGTGTAGCGACAGGGTTGACAAGGGTTGCAATACTCGGTAATACTGGTCGAGTGAGGTTCTTGGAGGTGCGCGTTGCAAGATAGACATCAGTCAGGATGTATTGATTGACGAACTCAGGCTGAACGCCTTTCTCAGTCCTGCGAAAGCTGACGCCACTCAGCATGCCGTCTCCATCGAACCAATGTGCATCTCGTCCTAAGTCCTCGTTCGACACAGGGTTACCGCCATTCCGTACATACTCTCCGCCATACAGCTCTTCTGGGATATTGCCGGACCAAGTACATGCTGTTAACGGTAAGGACTGCTGAACTGGGGCGAAGTTGCCGCTGAGGTATGGGTGAATATCATCCTGCTTCCTCTTGTCAGGGTCTGGGAGTGCCACTGCTTCCAACATTGTCGTCTAGCACAAGCACAGGTGCTGCGAGGTTACGAGTCTGAATCAGGTGAAAGCACTAGCCATGAAGGATGGATTTGATGAACTCAAGAACCACATGCATATGACGTTCCAGCAAGAAAGGAAGAGTCGGAACAAGCTTCACAAGATCTGAAGCATGTGGTAAACTAGACGACTGGGTACTCTAACTGCGGATATGCAGCCATGAGAATCCCAGCGAGATGGTAAAACTCTCAGAGTTAGGTGGAAGTACTGTTCCGCGGCATCACCATCATCAACAGCCGGGACGCGACGTGGTGTGAGCAGAACTCGTGACGATAGCAAACTTGAATAATATCGCAGGCGGAGACAGAAGCTCTCAAGTGTTGTTCCTCTGACGCATCCCAGATCGTGCCTGCCGCAAGACGTCACCCGTATGCAGAAGCAAGGTCCAGCTGGCGCCACAGCAAGATCTGGCACTATAGCTGTTTCGTCGCAACACATTGCTGCTTTTGCCGGGCTTTCATTTCTGTAGGATTGCCTTCCCTCAAAGTCATGAAGTCATTCTGGCCGCGGCGTTGTCACCCCAGCGCCCAAAACGTCCTAAACTCTACCAGCCTCGCATGGGTAAGCTTCGACAGTCTTCCACATTGTCCCCATACTGCTGGTATTTTTGTGCGGTCGCGAAATCTGTTGAAGTGAATGGTCTCTTGGAAGGCGCTACCGTTCCTCGTGCTTGACGCGGTCTTTCCATATGTTGCCGTTCGGCTGGTCTCGTCTCCTGCGAAAATCGGTCATCATCCCACCATATTTTGGAAGATGGCAGAGTTTGGAACTACATTTCTAGACATGCTGTATTTTGTATAATGTCAGGATCACGTTACGCACCTCCCAGGCCGTAATTCTTGAGCCTGTGTGGACGTTCGCAAATCAAGATCGCGCTCCGCGATCATGTACGACTATGCTTGGGTGTGAGTCCGAATCTTCCCTTCACCAAAAAGCATGCACTGATCTTCCATATAAAAGCCATGTGATTTACACAATACCTATAGCTCTCACCCTGAGCGTGGTGTTGGCTCCGTTGCTGACACGCCTCGATGCGTACAAAATATGCTTCCTGATAACGGTCGCATTCTCGTACACCCTGCCATGGTAAGTTATGTCCTTGCTTACAGCATACAAAGTGGTTCGTCTCACGATTTTCAGGGACTCGTACCTAGTCAGGAACCGGATATGGAGTAAGCCTTCCTTGAACATGCTTAGATACAAACGCTAATGCTGCGCAGCATACCCCTCTGAGGCTGTCTTTGGCCCTACCCTGTTCTCCGTACCTGCTGAGGAGCTCTTCTTCTTCGTCGTGCAGACATATATCGTGAGTCAGCTCTGATACCTATCTGTCGTCCCTGGATTCTGACACATCTGCTAGACCGCCTGCCTACACGTATTGCTCAACAAACCTGTCTTGGCTGCAGTATATCTCCGCAATGAGCAAGTCACTGGAGAGTTCAAGCCTCAAAAACGGCTTGGGCAGCTGTTCTTCGCAGCATGTTTCATCGTGCCTATCCTCTTACCAACAGATCAGCTGGAGGGCACCTACTTGAAGCTCATTGTCGTCTGGGTTGCACCAATTTTCTTCATGCTGTGGACGTTCGGCTACCAGCTCTTGTTAAGCTTGCCCCTTTCCAAGACACTGCTGCCTATCGCCATTCCTACACTGTTCTTATGGATTGTTGACACTTTGGCTCTTCAAAGAGGTACCTGGAGTATCGAATCCGGAACGAAGCTCGGTATACACATATGGCCGCACTTGGAGATAGAAGAGGCCGTCTTCTTCCTGGTCACGAATTCTATGATCGTCATGGGTTCTTGTGCATTCGACAATGCTGTCGCTATACTAGATGCGTTTCCAAACATATTTCCAGATGTGCCGGGAATGCCACCGCCACTTCTGATGCTAAAAAGCCTCTTCACCTCAACATCCAGATATGACCAGCAACGTTTGGTTGGCTTGCAGAACGCCTTGAGTGTACTGGCAAAGAAGAGCAGATCCTTCTATTTGGCGTCTGGAGTCTTCAACGGTCGGTTGAGGATTGACCTTATCCTTCTCTATGGATTTTGTCGAGTAGCAGACGATCTAATTGATGATGCTGCAAGCCCGTCTGAAGCCGAAACGTGGATCGGTCATTTCACGAATTTCTTGAACACAGCATATTCAAGTTCAAAAGATACGGGCAGCCTCGAGAAGACCCTCATACCTTTCCCACCCCAAGCGCAGACGATCTTGAGGTATCTTCCGGTGGACAAATTACCAGCTCAACCACTCTATGAGTTGCTTGAGGGTTTCCGCATGGATCTCGCCTTTTCGAAAGAAAATTCTACAAAACCACCGCCTATACAAACAGAGCAGGACCTTGAGAGGTATGCAACATGCGTGGCCGCGACAATTGGAGAGCTCTGCCTAAGCCTTGTCTACGCCCACGACCCAGACAAGCACGTCAAAGGCGCTCATGACGATCGAGACGAATGTACCCAGGCCGGAGTTCGCATGGGACGAGTCTTACAATACATCAACATCGTTCGAGATGTCACGACTGATGCCGAGACTGGCCGGTGCTATATACCTGACCAGTGGCTTACTGTTGCCAAAGGGTCTTCTACGCCGGCAGCTAAAGAAGCACACGTTCTGGCATGTCGCAAACGCATCCTAAATACAGCTTTCCAGGGTTACGTCGACAACCGAGACGCGATCGAAGAATTACCACAGTATGCTCGTGGTGGCATCCGCGTTGCAGTGGAAAGCTATATTGAAATCGGCAGAGTGCTACAAAAGCGAATACAAAACAACGAGCCCCTGGATTTTGCGGGCGGTGGTAAAGCAGGTCGTGCTAGTGTTCCTAAGCTGCGGCGAGTGTGGATTGGTTGGAGGACAATGGCTGGACGTAGAGGCAGCACGTGATCCTGGTTGTGATACCTTTGGGTTTGTTACAGTGGGATATTGCGAGCTTTGGTAGTGGCATCGATACAGCTGCTGTCGTGGCAAGCTCCAGGTAATGCTGGCTCGTGGCGGATAATCAAGATCGCTGCTCACGGAGTAACACGCAGAGGATGCGGACAATCTGATTGTCCGCCCGCGCTTGGTACCTTGCAGTCGACAAGGATCAGTTTCCTTGGCTAGATCGAGTGGAGCCCGGCGACTTTCGTACAGATGGCGCCAAATGCAGGAGCGATCGCAGCTCCGAGAATCGATCCCAGCAACATGCTCAACACAGAGCTGGTCGGGTAATATGATCAAGCTGCTCAAGAAAATGATAACGCCCACTGGACTGACAAGAAAACGAAGCTTGAAATAGCTTAGCCATGTTCACGCACGAATCGGCGGGAAAATGATCCTGGCGGGGCTGCCAATACCACCAACCAAAAGTCATGATGTATGCGATACTTTGACACTCACGTTTCTCTTGCATGTGATCGTGGGCCGCCACCACTTGCATACGAAGGCCTCTTGGGCTCGCGTTTAACAGGTTCTGTAGAAATGCGCAGACAATATCAGATCAACATGGAGAAGCCCAGGAGTGTCATTGTTGTTGGTGAGTACCTTGCCGTTGCACTATGCAGCACAACACTTGCTAACTATTGCCAGGTGCCGGAGCTGGTGGAATCGCAAGCGCAGCACGCCTCGCAAAAGCTGGATTTCGAGTAACAGTCGTCGAGAAGAATGACCATACGGGTGGTCGGTGCAGTCTGATACACCACGATGGCTATAGATTCGACCAAGGCCCGTCACTACTACTACTCCCAGACCTCTTCCAGGAAGTCTTCCATGACCTGGACACATCGATAGAAGCGGAAGGAGTCGAGCTCTTGAAATGCGACCCCAACTACAACATCTGGTTCGGCGATGGCGAGTCAATAGAGTTATCCACCGACCAGGCGCGCATGAAGAAAGAGGTTGAGAAATGGGAGGGAAAAGAGGGCTTTGAGAGATATCTTGCGTGGATGAAAGAGGCACATGTTCACTACGAAGCCAGCATTACCTATGTGCTACGTCGGAACTTCACAAGCCTGTTAAGCATGGTGCGACTGGATTTCTTACGATATCTTGGCGCATTGCATCCATTTGAAAGCATATGGAATCGAGCTGCGATGTACTTCCATACAGAGCGACTGAGGCGGGCATTCACTTTTGGGAGCATGTACATGGGCATGAGCCCTTTCGAGGCTCCTGCTACCTACAGCTTATTGCAGTACACTGAGCTCGCGGAGGGCATATGGTACGTTCCAGCAGATATGGCTAGTACCCACAACTAATGACAACAGGTATCCTCGCGGCGGCTTCCACAAGATTCTTGACGCGCTGGTCAAAATTGGCGAGCGCTTCGGCGTCGAATATAGGTTCAATACTTCGGTTACGGAAGTCATCGTAGACGACCGGAACAAAAGAGCGACTGGAGTTAGGCTAGACAGCGGAGAGACACTGAAAGCTGATGTTGTCTTGATGAACGCGGATCTGGTGTACGCATACAAGAACCTGCTTCCGCCTTCCTCTACTGCGACATCGCTCGACAAAAAACCCAGCTCGTGCGCGAGTATCTCGTTTTACTGGTCGATGGACACGATCATACCACAACTACACGCTCATAACGTCTTCTTGGCGGACGATTTCCGTGACAGTTTCGACGACATCTTCAAACGACAATTGATACCGAAAGAGCCATCTTTCTACGTTCATGTTCCAACTCGGGTCGACGAGAGTGCAGCACCCGCTGGCAAGGACACCGTGGTGGTCTTGGTGCCTTGTGGCCATCTTCTTGAGGGAGAAGCCAAAGCAGGACTCAACCCAAATTCACAGCAAGATTGGGATACCATGGTGTCCAAGGCTCGAAATGCTGTATTCGACACGATAAAAGCTCGTACGGGCGCTGATATGAAAGCTCACATTGTGAACGAACTGCTCAACACTCCAGCAACATGGAAGGACAAATTCAATCTCGACAAGGGGGCTATCCTTGGCTTGAGCCACTCCTTTTTCAACGTGTTGAGCTTCAGACCAAACACGAAACACGACAGCATATCTGCGCTTTACTTTGTGGGTGCTAGCACTCATCCTGGTACTGGAGTGCCTATCGTTCTTGCTGGCAGCAAGATCACATCAGACCAGATTCTGGATGACTACGGTATGATGAAGCCATGGAGTCCGGGCGCACACAAGAGGAGGGTAGTGAGTTCACTTGACAAGGAAGGGTCGATACCATTCGACCTGGCGAGGACTTTATTCGGTGTATTAGCATTGTTGGTGTTGATGATATATTTGTGGACTATCGCAAGATAGGTCTGGAGCACGATCTGATTCTTGATAGAGGGGTACGGTGTACGGCTCTAGGTATGTAGCCTTACTGCAGGAATTAACTCGTGCATTCATCGTCAACGAATCAGAACCTGTGGCTGGTGCATTAAAAGCAGCCTCCAGTGTACCAAAAACAGTTAGCACAATCTCTCAAGCAAGATTAAAAAACCTCAAAAACTTGCTAGCTTATTATGCATGTGAACAGGGGTCGACTTTGCTCTCGTCACCACTTTTGCCGATACCGAGCATGGCCTAGGTGGCGGTTGCGGCTCTGCGAGCGCTACAGTACCACCTTTTTGTAGAGCCCGAGCCTTTTTCGATCATCTGTTTATTGAAACTTTTCACAATGCGGTCTTGACATCACTCGGAGAGAATCCTCGTGTCTGTGGTAGACGGTCAAGGAAGAATTGCCTCAGACGCCTCCTCGGCAGCCTTCGGAATAAGGCAGAGTGTGAAGATCGGCACCAGTGAAAGTGGGAAACACGCTAGATAATCATGCATCGATCGACAACATCAAACTGCTGACCACATTCTGAAACTAAGCATTGATAGACTTGCTCATACGAGCCTCGCTACCCAGATCACGACGTGTTGACTCACCCGTGCGTCCCGGTCGCCATAGAAGCTTTCCACTCGGAATGTGTCACCATGGTCAACGCACCACGAGCCATCGCAAGACATTGCTGTACCATGGCGACTTCCTTGCAGCTTGTACGCGGCGTTTCGAACATGACCAATAGCTCCATTCTGTTCAGCGCACACGTTCAATTATCATTGCTGTCGCACACAGTGAATGCGCGTCCGTTACAGATTACGCTTTCTGATGTCATGAATCTGTACAAGTTTGCTGCGATAAATTCGTTCCATGATCAGCAAGTTGCCGATCGACGGATGCAAGCGGTACTATTGATGACAGGAATTCGACCACGCGATCCACTCCCTCCTCAAAGTCGCTCAAGCACTGTGGATACGTCAAACAAGCACGCCGCCGTGAGCTTATCTCTGCCCGGGCATGAAATGCTGGCAGGTTGAGCGGCATGGACCACTCCCACGTCCAGTCAGGATGACTTTGTATCACTCCACTGCTGCTGCAAAGCTTCACAGCGTGCTGTGCTTGCTACGCCAACGTCATCCCTACATGCGAAACTCTATCCCTGCTGCGCAATAATATATCAGGTTCAGCACAGTCCTTTTATTTGGCTTCTCCCTCAGTAACGCTGTAGTAAGAGTACCGTCTCAGATCATAGTCCAACAAGCAGGTCGAAGAACCAGTTCTACCGCAATCATGGATTCTCTCCAGAAGCGAAATAATGCCCTCAACGCCAACCCTATGGTCAACACCGTGGCCACCGATAACCACATCACGGTCCGGGGCAGTGACTGGGTATGTTCGGCATTCTACAAAACATGGAGCAAGCTCTAACAGTTGGCAATAGTACTTCGCCGTTACTGCTGTCATGGTCGTCAGTACTTTCGTCTTCATGGGACTGTCCTTCCGCAAGCCTAGAAGCCAGCGGCTCTTCCACTACATCACGGCCGCCATCACGCTAGTCGCTGCTATCGCCTATTTCTCCATGGGAGCCAACCTGGGCTGGACTGCCATTCGAGTCGAGTTCGAACGATCTGACCCTAAGGTCGCCGGCCTCATGAGACAGATCTTCTACGTTCGATATATTGATTGGTTCGTCACAACACCACTTCTACTCCTCGACCTCCTCTTGACCTGCGGCTTGCCGACACCAACCATTGTTTACACCATTCTCATAAACGAGATCATGATCATTACTGGTCTCGTCGGTGCACTCGTCAAATCGAGCTACAAGTGGGGCTACTACGTGTTCGGCTGCGTCGCATTCTTCTTCGTTGCCTACACTGTTGTGTTCGAGGGTCGAGCACACGCTCGTGCTCTTGGCAACGATATCCTCAAGACCTACACTATTTGCGGAGTCTGGACCATTGGGCTGTGGTTCCTGTACCCTATTGCGTGGGGTGTATCCGAGGGCGGGAATGTCATTGCGTCTGATTCCGAGGCGGTCTTTTATGGGATTCTCGATCTTCTCGCCAAGCCTGGTAAGTTTACCCTAGGTCAATTGACATCGTTGCAGATTTGCTGACATGTGCACACAGTCTTCGGCGCTCTTCTCATCTGGGGTCATCGAAACATTGACCTGGCGCGACTTGGTCTTCACGTGAACGAACCAACTGAGACGGGTATGCCAGGAGGCGAGAAGCGCTCTGCGAATGCCCACTCGAACACCAACACGACAGCCGCCAACGACACGACTGCTACCACTGTCTAAGCGGGCTCCAACACTTAAAAGGATCGGATCGGATGATCCGGGGGGTCTGCAGCAATGCTTGCAGTACAACCACGCACTGAATCTTACCCAGCATCACGAAGACTATGATCACTACAACGGACTATGAACCTTGCATCCTTCACCGGCCTTGCAGGTGCAAGGTTAAATATTTGTTTTTGCGCGATACCCAGCGATGCGCCGCAAGTTAGTGTATAATATTGTTACTACTATACAATTAATATCTCACATCATCACTCGAGGTTGTCAATCTTTATTACGCTCAACATGTAGTCAGTCTGCGCAAGGGACGCGTTATTCTGCTATCTAGCTGGCAGTTGAGTATTGTATGCGTCTTTTTTGAATTCGTGTAGTGTCTACCTCTGGGCAAAAATTCAAGCTGGCCGATCAGCTATCGAGGCGCCTCAGGCTGACCTCCAGGAGTGTCCCAACATACTCTGAGGTCCCATTAGGCGCGGCTCTGAAGCATCACCGACGTCCATATAATCCGCGATGTTCGGACTTGCAACAGATTCCAGTTCGTGTCTAGGGGGTGCATCAGTACATCGTAACGTGCGTATCTGGCAAACTTGATTTCTCGCTAGAAGTCGACCGAAGTTGTGTTGATGAGTTGCAAAGAAGTAAAAGACTGTACGTGAGCACAGCATCTCCTCTTCATTTCCCCCGCCGTTTGCACCAGCAGATAAGGTGAGATTACGAGAGTCTAGCGTATCAGTGGCAGCGAACAGGCCTCCAGGCTAGCTAGTTCCCTTGTTAAGTCTGAGTATCTAAGCAAGACTGGACAAAGCACGATGCACATCACAAAGACGTGGGCTCAAGGCAAGGAGCCAGTGTGAGGTGATGATAATCTTGCGTGAAGATATGGCGTCTGACAGTTGCGACACCATCACGTCTTGTGACCTCCTCGCATCGTGAGGAACGGTGAATGCACGGGTCCTATAGTCGAGCAGATAAGAGTACAATCTTGAACACTTTCGGGGAGCACCCACTTGCCATCAAAGGCGCTCGATGATAACGCTG
This sequence comes from Knufia obscura, assembly GCF_036327395.1. Classification (NCBI taxonomy): domain Eukaryota; kingdom Fungi; phylum Ascomycota; class Eurotiomycetes; order Chaetothyriales; family Trichomeriaceae; genus Knufia; species Knufia obscura. The sequence goes on from NW_027042703.1 coordinate 39,635, forward strand.
CTTGCAGCATGGTTGATAGATAGCACACTGATCGACGACGAAGTTCGGTACACGAGATTGACCGCAAGGGCGATGCCCCTGTCAGTGACGGGCGCTACGTTAACCCTAGCCATTCGGAGAGTTTCTACTCAAGCATGACCGTCCTGACCAATTACAGTCCACTATTCATATCTGGACTTGACTTCAAATTTCACCAGCGATGATGCTAGTTCGCGCTTGGAAATTGCTTTCACTTCTCTTCGCCCTCACTGCACCAATCCTCGCTGCCACGATCTCGTCAATGCAACATTTCGTCTTTATCCAAAAAGGTAATTTCGCAAAATCACCTTGGCCAGACTGTCCGGGTAACACACCGTCGAGTAGGTTGGACGGTGCAAAATGCAGTCTTCCAGTGTAGGTACCACGTCGGATAATATCAAAGTCCACTAATATACACCCTTACACCCTGCTTGCATTTCACAGCCTTTTCTTTCTTTCGCAAAGCTCGTGGTCGCTGTTTGCTACACAAAACGTTTCAGACTCACTTTGTTGGGTTGTCTCAGTCCTGGCTGCCTCCAGATCTAACTAAAGTCACTCCTTCACTACAAGTCTCTTCTCTAGAAGCATCACACCCCGAAAATCTTCACCGACATCGCCGGACGTTATTGAACATTGATCATATCGCATTTGAGCCTGCTCATACAAGATGCGCCTCCTCGCCGTCCTCGCGACTTTGGTTGCTTCCTCAGGTCTCGCATTGGCTCGGTCAAGTTCATGGGACAACTGGATGCCTGGTCAGCCAGTGACTACGACCGTAACGATGACTCTTATACACGCCAATGAGACAACGACGATGACGTCCTACTCTTCCACCAGCAGCACCTCTGCCAGCACCACCTCCACCTCACAAATCGTCGCCAATGTCACGTCAAGCAGCTACTCAAAGCCCGCCAGTACAACGCTTGCACCACTCTCAAGCAGCACCACAGCCGCTGTCGCAAGCAGTACCACAGCAGCTATCGCAACATTCTCATCTGGTGCGGCTGTGGCACAAGAACTAGACATTACGATCGCTGCACTCGCCGGTATTGGTGCCGTCGCATATGGTCTGTTCTAGAGCAAGACAAGATCAGCAAAATACAGACTACTCCCCGCCTGTTGATCCGAGCTCCCACTCCAGCACATGCTGTCGAGTTCTACTTCACTGCACATATCACTTCCACGACCTCAGCGAGATCACTACCGACCCCAAAGACTCTTCTGGGAGAGCTTCGCCTGGAGCGCAAACAAGGTTCGAAGCGAGCGCTTCACCTGTTGAATCACAAAAGATCACGATCTACCCCAGAGTGGATACACGTTGCTGCCAGTCACATACAACCATCACTTTCTTGAGATACCCCTGTATATTGTTCTTTTTGTTTGCCAGCTGCAATTTTTGTCAGCTTGGCCACTTGTTACTGTACATGAATGACATGATGAAGCTCCATGTGAGGCTGAAATCACGAGCATGGACATTATGCGATGCAATTTTCCAGCGTTGGTGTTGGCTGGGCGGTTTGGTGGAAATGCTCATAACGAGATAACCTCAATACAATGATTGTTACCTGATATGTTCGTTTCAGAGTAAGACCTCGCTGTAAGCTGAACGAGTGCCGGCCGCGAGATCTGGTCCACCGTAAGTAGATACCGGTACTATACTAGATCCGTGCTGCGGGCTCGTGCCGTGGCTGGTTCCCACATCCGCTGAGTCAGGCCGAAGGCTGGGTAAACAACACGCCGGTCTTAGCTTCCCACCTTCCGACGCGTCGAAATTGACATCATTGTGCCTTCCTCCCCCAACTTTCCTTTGCGCACGCGAGCGATAACACCTTTGCTATTCTCCTCGATCACGGTGCGCAGTTGAGGGCTTGCGACAAGTACGTGTAACCCTCGTCACACCTGCCACACGTCAAGAGGCCTGTCACTCGTCTCAAAAGTGTAAATCACGAATCCGACGACCGCGGCTACACGCGCCACCTTAGCAGTTACATTGCTGACAGACCAACGCAATTACGCGATGGACGAAGAAGAACTACAACTTCCAACGCTCCCTCAAGTCCAGAGTGAACCACAACTTCCGAGACCACTCTTCAGCCGCCTTAATTCGCGCAAACGTTCTGCGCGCAGCGATGAGCTTCAGGACGACGACGTGCTCTCCAGCTCACTCCATACCTCCTCCGATCCAGCCCTGTTCTCGAGTGACGAAACTCCAGATGCAGAGAACTACTCAGGCGGCAAGAGGAGGCGTAAGAAGACATATGCAGGCACGTGGTGGGGTGAGAAGCTCGCGAAGTCAAGAGCTGGCAGTAAAGGATTGAGCAGCAATGCAAGTTCTGGCAGAGGGAAGAAGCGACAGTTTACGCGTAACTTTGACTCTGGTATCTTCATGAACAGTGACGATGGGAGCAGTTGTGCAGAGTTTAGCTCAGATTCGAGCCTGGGGAACGAGCTGATGGAGGCACAGATGCGCGAGGAGGAGGTCACCCCGAAGGCTATGGTAGCACCACGGACACCCGTCATGGGGGCCTCGAAGCTCGCGTTGACTTTTGAGAATATGTCACCGCTGACTCCGCGCGCGGCGAGAAGATCTGTTCTGCGCGACCCAAAGCACGAGCATGTTTTGTCCATTGTGCGTGACTGTCTCGATGAGGGTAAAGAGGATGTTGACCTGTCGGACATGGGACTCGATTCACTTCCGCTTGAAGTTCGAGAATTGTCGACTATGATTAAGGACGACCCAGCCGCACAAATCCTTTTCGAGTCTTTAGTGGCGCGGCCACGGCTTTACCTCTCGAATAATGTGCTGCGACAATTTCCTACGCCAGTACTCGAGCTGGGCAACTTACGACTACTCAGTCTACGACGAAACAAGCTCACTCGGCTACCGCCAGGGATTAGAAATCTGGTGAAACTTGAGACGCTAAACATCTCGGGCAATAAGCTGCAGTTCTTGCCAGTGGAAGTGCTTGGTTTGATGGTCAATGGCCGTTTGACGGAATTACTGAGTGAGCCGAATCCATGGCTCACATGTACAGACCAACAAAAAGATGCAAGACTACTGAAATCGCGATTACCAAGCAGACCATCACTGCATACAATGGTTAAAGATCCGAAGCGGTCCGACGAGGACTACCACCTGATTCTCCAACGAGTTGCCACAAGCGAGCCGCGCGGTGACATTACCCATAGCAATTCTCAGCGCCGGGTTCCGCCACTCTCGGAACTAGTCCTTCGCCAACTATCGAAACTCAACAACTCGAAACGAGACTTATCTGCCCTAATGCCAGATGAGGCTCCAGTAAGCATCACCAACATGCTGAAAGATCTACATGCCTCGCAGATCGACGGTGATCGGAGGTGTGCAGGATGCAAAAGACTTTATGTCATGCCTGCGCGGACGTGGATGGAGTGGTGGGATGTCAATCTGGTCAAGAAAGATCGAGCACGAGATGACTTGTCGGAGGTTGGACCTGCCATTGGAAGGCATGTGGTACCCTTTGAGATTGGGATTTGTGGTGGTTGTGCGTGAGTCTGGAGGTGATTATGGCACGGTTATCACAAGCACAGCTGTTGTGAAAGGCTCTGCAGATTAATGGATTGGCGGCGTGCAATCGCACATATCGAAGACCTTACAAGCCGTCGTTGCACACACGTCTACCAAAAATCCTTGTTGCCGCAGCATTGTTCAGGATAGTGATACACTACACTACACTCATGCTATGTACAGAACCAATATTCCAAGCCTCCAACGCCTTCCTTTTTGATACCAAATGTCCGAAGTGTCGAATATGTCTATGCCAAAGCCACAGTTCCTGCAATCGTAGACGACCACCAACGTCTCTACTCGGTCGACTACGTACCGCGATGCAAGTTCAAAACACCTCAGTAACGATCACAGCGCATCCAAATCCTGCTTCGGCCCCAGAGATCCACCCAGATACATAAGACAAAACTTCGACTGCTGCTTCATCTTCTGATCCACAATCGAGTTATGTCCACTGACAATCTGAGTCCGTTTCACTAAAGACGTACATCCCAGGTCCAACTCACGATGTCTCGTAATCCGACACCCCGGACCCAGCAGAGACGCCATACAACATGACCATGATCCAACTTTCCAGTCTGTGCACTGCGCTGGTGTGAGAGCGCGGTCCCAATCTCCGGGATGGTAGATGCAGTTGTGGAGGTTCCCTGTGGTGCTGAACCAGCGGCCGCAGTTCATGCAGTTTGATTTGTTGTCTAGGCGGGGGTCGTGGGGTTGTGTGAGATTGTGTTGGACGAGTTTGGGACGTTTGGGAAATGATGATGAGGATGTGTGGGGGTGGATGCGGGTGGGGATGTTGTCGTCTCGGTCTGCGGGGGATTTGCGCTTGTTGGGACGTTTCGGAAGGGTGATTGGGGAGGGCTTTGGGGATGTGGATGGGGTGAAGGGAGATGTTGTTGCTGATAGTGTTTGCTGCTGAAATTGAGGCTTGAATTGAGGATGGATGTTCTCTGTTCCGCTCATGTCGGTGTCCTCGGGTGTGATGGGCGGTGTTGGTAAGCCATATTCGGATTGTGGCAGGTCACAGAAGATCATTTCTTCTCGGGCTTGCTGTTGCTGATACAGTGCTGGTGGGAAGTAAGAGCTCGGGAACAGGTTTGCTGTAGTCATTGTGCTCATGTGACTTCTGGCTATGCTGGACGATTGCCTGCTTACAGCTGGGACAATAGACAGGAGATATTTGTCGGAGCACTTTGGGAGGGGGTGATCGAGCTCCGTGATAACTCGATTGGATGGCGTCGAATAAGCCCGTAGATGGAGATGGATTTAGCTCACTTAGCAAGGCTAATCACTGTTGCTCACTGATTAAATCGAGCCTGCGGATGCTGAAGGAATAGCAAATGTGACAATAGCAATTTCAGCCCTACGAAGTACTGTGACTGATTGATGTCCTTAAGACATCTGAGTTTGAATTCTTATGCCTCGAAGAACGCGCTCCAGACGCGTGTTGCTTAATTAGCTTCTAGCGCGTCTACCGGTACTGCTGGAGCAATTTCGGAGATGGCCGCGCGACAGGAGCTCATGGGTGGCTGGGGCCAGTAGGAGCACCCCCATTGTTTCGTTCCTCATTAGAGGTTCCTAAACCTCTTTTCTTCACCCCAAACTGTTCCGCCCATCATGGCTTCATGCCCAGACTTGATGCTTTCCTGTTGAACGAAAGGAAAACCGAGAAATGCTGCGGCTATCGTAGCAGACAGGAGGTACACAAGGTAACGACAGATACAATGGAGCTGGGACCCGTCGAGAGATGCTGCTCTCACCTCCATTGCTCAGAGCCTACAGGTCGAAGCAGCGCTTGTCTTAATGATTGTGCCGATCACCTTGCAAGCTAACATGTTCATCGATCGTTCACCCAGTCCTTAATTGTGGCGAGAGCATGACATTACTAGACCAATGTGTTCTGGTCAGCATTGAGGGTTTGAAGGTCACACAATGCTATCAGTTGGTACAAAAGGAAGCACCTTCAGAGCCACGACTGTGAGCTAGTGCAGATGTTGAACTAACCTTTGCAGTGCCACCTTACATGGGCGAGGGCATCCAATGCGATGAACATCACCTGTCATCCATAGCAACACGCTATCGAACGAACAATACACAAATCTCGACCACACTCCGGCTCCAATCTCTTCCGCTTAGCATGCGTCACGCTGGGACATTCCCATGTCGACTATAGCTACGGGCATCTTAACTCGTTCAGGCGAAAAGTATCTTGCCATTGAGTTGCTGACTTGGACGAATATTGCCTTGTGTCAGCTGCTAAGAATTTCTTTGTCGCCTTAGGAGCAAGCTGACCTGAGCTCAATTGACCGACAGGGTAGGAAGCCTTCTTAACCACCTTTGACGAGCACCACCAGCTGTGAGCCATGGATGCACCGGTCAACACCAATAAAATGTCTAGGCAATCTTCGCCTACTACAAACATATCCATCATATCTCATCCTTGTCATTGTTCGGAAGCTGTGCGGCACTTCCTGTCTCAAATTCTTTCTGAACAAAGCACAACGCATGAACAGAGAGAATGGTTCATCTACTGTCTCGACTATCCGCCAATGCAAGCATGTTTGCTATACACAATCAATGACGTTCACACAACCCCGAAAGAACAGTGGCAGCGACTGGTTGAACTTATTGCTTTGTCTAAATTATCAATCAACCAGCCATCGGATCCACGCAATTCCATCATGCATCCGGATGATACTTTCCAGTTTGACATCGTCCGGGCGATGATTATGTTTTCACCACCCAATGCCGTGCGGGCTGCAATGTTTGTCCGGTCTATTGGCAAACACAAGCACGACACTTGAAGGCTGTCAACGGTATTGCGAGCTGGTGTCCTCGGTCGATCTAGCATGTCTAAAATCACAATAATACCTTCAACGTCTCACAGCTAAGAATCCATCACTCTTTGGCTGAAGTCCTTGAGCCAACGAGTACGAGCACTACAAAGCAGCCTCGCACGCGACTATGGTCAAATCAATGCCGAAGTATGTGCTGCCTCGCAACCACGAGAAGCACCCTTCGGGTTTCCACGCTCTGCTCTCTGCGAGAAAGCTTATCAATCGACAGCTCGAGACTGTCAAAGGTCGACTGAGAGATCTCTACGCCTCCGAGGACAACGTCAAGAATGCAGTTCTGTCGCAATTCGAGTGGCTCGACAAGTCAGCTACGAAGACCAGCAAACGTCTGCCACATTTCGCCAGATCTCTGCATAATGCAATGGCAATACCGATGAAGTCGTTCGTTGTTCTGCGATGTCTACAACAGGAAATCAACCATCTGCGCAAGACTCTGTCTGTTGTGGATGCGACTCGTATATGCTGTTGCCGTAAGGATCACTTCATACAAGAGATCGGTGCTTTAGGCGACATGATGAAGCTATATCTTATGGAGGCTCTTCGGCGGAGCGACGTGGGCATCGATACAGGCTCGGTCTGTGACCTACACCGGAGTGAAGGCGGTTTCTGGTCTGCTGTTCAGAAGATTGACAAGCACGAGCTCTTGGAGAAGGACAAGTTGCTTTCCATTGCTGTCGACATTCTACAATCATCATGTTGTGTCGAAGACCAATACGATACCTTTGCCGCTCTCACCGAGCACCTTGCCGACAACAACAGCGAAATGGACAGATTCGAGCCGACACGCCTGATTACGCTGACAGAACATATTACTCTATTCAGACATTTGAAGGAGTGCTCTGATGTGCTTTCTGGAGGGAAGGTCTGTGGCCGTCGGGGCGACTGCGATGTTGGATACTGTGGCCTCCACGGATTTCTAGAAGGAATGGCCCCTGGTGGCCCCCGGATCTTCGAAACGAGAGAATTCAACTTTGCAAAACTCACTGCCACCGTTGCATCTCGATTCTTGTACGGCTCGCAGAAGGCTGTTAGCAGCTCACAGCTATGGGATGCCATGGTCAGGTATGCCGAAGCGGCTTGTGCGTTACACAGCATCAGCATCAACAACGAAGTGAAGTGGCCTCAAACAAATGGAAAGCATCAAATTCATCTCCTCCGCTGCAACCCACATGGCTTGGTGCACGCTGGTAATGTGCTTCGTGAGCTTTTCCAGTTTCTTCGAACTACGTCGCACACAACATCAATCTACGGCCAGAAGGCCAAGGCTCAGAACAAGCTGTCAGTCTCATCACAAACGAATGATGCATCCGAAACATGCAGCACGAAGGTCGCTACAGAGCATTGCAAGGCAGTCGTTAGTGGAAGCCACCTATCTGACTCTTATTGTCACCCATCGGCTTCCGAAGCCAGAGTCAAAGCGGTTTCGCAAGCACGAACTGCCGTCGAGCCTTTGCCCCCTGCTCGCAAAGACGTTTCATTCAACATCGCCACCAACATTGGCAGCCATCGAAACCAACAAGAAGGTGCTTCGATCACTCCTCGCGCTAGGATCCTGTCCAAATACCACAGTCGCGGTTATGGGAACGCTGATAGGCACATTCGACAACCAAAACACACAGCAGCCACAAATATCTACCAACGAACGTGGATAGTCAGCAATCCTACATTCTATCATGAAGTCTGGCGAGTGATATTCCCTTTGACCAAGGAAGACCGCCTTGTGAGCAGAGTTTCCTGGCGCCTGTTTCAGCAAGCTATCGAATCACCTCCTCTCAATTGTCATCTCAAGAAAGCGCAAGGTTCCGTTTTCATATGGGAACGAGGTAATGGCAGAGGCGGAGACGATATCTTCCAATGTCACGCACCGCATTCTTTTGACTGGATACGAGCGGGTGATCTATATCGTTATAGGAAAGACTTGAGAGATACATTCGGGATGGACACCGAGCGGATCCGGCTAGAAGGCAAGACATACCAGGGCAAGCGTCATGCCTGTGGTGCGAAGTGTTGACTGCGATGTCTTTTACTTCATGTCAAGCTCACCAAGAATTGGCCGCTCAGCGCATTGGAGCTGCGGTTCCAACATCCAAATGACACATGGCAACACAGTGGGCTTGGACGTCACGGGAGAGTCATGCAATCATGTTGCCTTCCAGATGCGAATTGTCACAACCGACAACCACTGTTACAACTGTTTGTCCCATCGCAAGCCTCCACAGTATCCACATTAGTACATTGCTATTACAGAGCTCCCAGATCAAGTTCTAATCTCCTCATGTCAAACGTGTACCAACCTCAAGCAGTCTCGCTCTACAAGTGTGGGCACACTTGTAGCTCAATGGTCTACAACACCTGCCCAAAGCCTCAAAATACGAGGCTGTTCTGCCATTTGTACCAACACACTGTGCTCATGGCATCCTCACGGAGCATTTGCAGGTAAGTGGGCCGCTGCCACGATGGCGGCGCCCACCCGAATGATAGACTGGTGCCACTAGCTTGCACTTGCAGGGACGTATCACTGTTGGTTGAGCACAGACATGGCGGCTGTGTTGTATGTCGACTTGAGACGTCAGCTAACTTACCTTGAAGGCACTTGCGGCTTGCACTGTAGTGAATCGTACATGCAAGCTTGGGGCGAAGCACAACTTTGAGACACCATAATGCAACCGTACAAACAAGACTCACCATCTCTGACGTTATCCCACTTTTCCAGTCCTTCTTTTCGAAGTCTTCCAACTCTCGAAGACTAGTCCACTTCTTTCACATTATCGAAGCGACTTCTGCAAATTCGGACTGACTAAAAAACATAATTCGAGAGTCAAGGGTGCGAACGAAGTATCGACGCTACCGCGTAGCCGAACCCATCTTGTCGATAGCCCAAAAATGGCTTCTATATTCGACCAGTATGGCACTGATGCCAATACTGTGTCTGTACTACCGGATAGCGACCTGCTTGTCGAAGCTCTCTTGCACCAGTCCATCAACAAGAGAATGAAGTCTCTCAGAAATCTGATCAACGAGATGCTCGACGGTACAAAGGCAGTACTCAAGAAGAGACTCTTGGACCACGACTTCATGATGAAAGCTGCAGAGCACCTGCATGGATGGTATAGCCAGCTGGACAGTCCTGCCGAGAATGCCCGAATCAGTATAGAATACTGTATTCACCAAATCATCTTCGATCCTATATACCATCATATCATTGTCTCTCTGTTGAATATCGACGCCAACCTTTTCTCGGAGAACAAGATGCTGACAATTGAACACGTCGTCCATCTGGAGCAAGAAGCGGAAGCTCTCGTAAAGTACTGCTGCGAAGAGTTTCGTGAAGCATTCGACCCAGTGTTCAACAAAGGAGAGGTCAAAGGACGTCGAGGAGATGCTGCTGACGCTAGCCGTTTCTGGGAGGAAGTGGAAGCTAAACCACCAATGCTTTTACAGAAGGATGGCATCGTCTGGTCTCTGGTCGCGATGAAGGTACATATTGACCAGAAATATGCGGTCGACAACTTTCTTCGTCACATAAAGCAGTACCCGGAAGAGCAGTACAAATTTCGGCCCTTCAAAGTTGATGCTCTGCTTCAGCTTGTGGAAATAGCAAGTGTCTTCTTAGATGTTGTCAGCCTATACCGAGACAAGACGGCCGGGTACTTTCTCAACCAATGTACCCAGGCAGATTGCGGTCTGCACGGCATGCTGAACAGATTCGATGACCTGGAGAAGATATACGACGACGAGTTGGAAGCAAGGATTTGGGGCGCAACAGATCTCGCGCGGTCCGATACGGCCATTCAGGCATTGAACGGGTTGACTGCTTACCTTGAACACTCTAAGGTCGACAACTGCGCCACTCGAGCCACTCGAGAGTTTCTTCAGCGTCTAGCTGCTTCACAGACTGCAGAGATCGCCCTGGAGCACATCGGGGATAGTGACGGCGATGATAAATTCGAGAAAACTACAAGTGAGCTTGACTTCATGGAGAACTCAGCCGAACACGAACCTGCGGAGCACAAAGTGTGCGAAGGATATGAGGATGAGGTGAAAGAACACTCAACTGACGCAGACCTCTTTGGAGAACCAGAAGAAGACAAGGAGAACCTAGTCCCAGATCCGAAGTCATCTGTGCAGATTTCTAGAACCGCCGAAAAAGGATCACCTTCACAGAGACGCTGGTCCTCCGCGAAGGAGGTCAAAACTCCACCCCCGAAGCAGGTGACAGCCAAGCCTCGTACCCCAGCAGAGCCTGCGAGCTCGCGTTACGACGATGCTGCTGGAAGTCCGCTGGCTCACAGACCGGCTTCGAAGGTTCGACCTTCCGGAGTCCGTTTGGTCGGTGGTGAAGGGGGTAGAGCACGCGATATGCGCAAAGGACTGATCAGTCTGTCAAGGGACGAAAAGCAACAGCCGCGACAACAGTGGGCATTCACAGATGAGGACCACTATGATGTCTGGAAGGTAATTATCCCGGGCCGACGCTCGGAGCAGGCGCGCAAGCGGGTGAAGTTGAATCATTTCGTGGATGCTATGTGCTCGCCACCATTCAGCTTCGACTTGAAGAATGATGGTGTTTTCTTGGTGTTTCGCCGAAAAGATGGTCGAGGTCAACAGCACACAATCGTGTTGCACGCTCCGCACGGGAATTGGGTTGAGGAACATGTGCTCGTCAACTATAGGCGGAACCTGCGTCGGATGTTGAGCCTTGAACCGGAGGATTTCGTTCTGAGGAAGAAATGAGAGACAGGTGAGGCAACTGTCAGTATGTTTAGAAACGGACAAGAACGTGCTCTTCACATTTGCGAAGAGCATTCTGAGAGCACGGCAATCGAATCTTGAACAAGGCTTCCACAAAAGAAGAACATCATTGCAAAAAGGTCGCCCTTAGTGGAGCGTCATTCCTGGGGACTCAAGATCGCCGAGCCAGCGGCGCGTGACGGCGACGCGCAACTCCGGGCTACCAAGCCCTCAATTATTGGGTGTGAGTAAGCCTTGTGCAGCACGAGAACAATCATCGTAGGGTCTTCTCCCTTTCAGATAGGGCATTGGGCTCGCCTCTCGGGTATTTGAATGGCGGAACGGCGGCGCGATAGATACTGTGTAACAGTACAAGCTATTGTTGGACATGACATTGTTGAATAGCATTTCACAGGACAAAGCACTTTGGGTGGCTCCACCCGGAGATCCAAGCTGGCCGCTCAGTTTCGGGGGCACGCCAGTACCCCGTAAAGAGCTATCAATAGAGAAACATTAATCGGCAGATTAAGGGGAGATCGCGAATCTACGGGACGTCTATTAGACTTCTATTATATCTCTGGGGGGTACGCCAGTCGTAATGACTTATGCGTATATGCGGCCACCTTGATACTCCAGGCGGAGGGGTGGCAGCACCTGCCAGGCCCAAGCTTTTCAGCCAACTACGGGTTCGGACATCTCCGGCTATTGTAATAACTGTCTCGAAGTAGCGGGTGGTACCCCGAGGCCATGATGCCTCGGACTCAGTCGGAGTGCTGGCCGGGCCCCCAATAAATCCACGCAAAGCCAAGAACTTCTCTCCGCAAAATGCATGCTTTTCCGTCTATGATACTTCTCCGATCACTATGCTGCTTCCTCGTTCCAGTCTCCCAAACTCACTTTTCCGATCTTGCTTTCCATACGCACATCAGCTTCCCTAGTCGAGTGGCAGATGGCGGAACCAATAACGCCGGGCCGTCAGCTGTCCCCATTGTCTAAGGACGACAATAGCAGCCAAGTCGCCAAAAAGCGGAAAAGAAACAGCCAAAGAACGAGAGTCACTCGAGCGTGCGATTGTTGCAAAAAGTAATGACATCTTAAGCACCGACATTGTATATGGTTCGATGTACTGACGAGCGGCACTTCATACAGGAGGAAGATCAAATGCAATGGCACCCAGCCATGTGAGTTCTGCTCCAGGGCAAAGACCGAATGCACATTTGATTCTGCCTATGCAAGAGGCCGGATGCCTGTCATCCTGCCAGCTCCTGATGTTGAAATTGGAGGTAACTCGATACCGGCAGAGGTTTTGATGACTTCCAGTGAAAGTCCTTCGATCACAGGGCAGCACTACTCGGCGATGCCAAATACGCAGGCACCACAGTATACTACAGGGTCACAGAGCCATGATCTTCCATCAGATTTTCTGGCGCCCTCAGCCTCAGCGTACATGGCAGGATCATCACGAAATTCTCCAGAACCGTCACAGACCGACTTACAAGGACACTATATTGGGCCTGCATCAGGAGTCTCTTTTCTGCTCAGGGTTCAGAAGCGCTTACATCAGGCCATCTCGTTTTCTCAACCTAGCAGCATCTTTACTTTTGGTGACGCCCCTTTGCAACCTCCTGAGTTTGAGCCGTCATTTTGCATGATGCTTCCCAAGGATGCCGCTCAACGTTTGCTAGACAGATACTTCGATTTCGCAATGCCAACGTACCGTTTCCTTCATCGTCCTACGCTTCAAGAATGGTTCATTGAGTTTTATGACACTCTTGGTATTATGCGCAACACACATAGTGCTCCAGCTAAGGTCGCTTTACTTTTTATGGTATTTGCCCACGGAAGAGTGTATATGCCGGAGAATGATAGGCCGGGTCCGCCAGACCTGAGGTTAGTAAGTCGCTAGAAAGATTGAATAAGCTTGCTAAGATGAATAATGAACAGTGCCCGATACTTTCTAGCAGCCGAGCATCAACTCACAAAGGAGCGGGGCTCAATACGTTTGACCAGTGTCCAAGCACGTTTGACGCAATGCTATTACCTTCTTACCCAGTCTCGCATCAACCATTGTTGGAATCTGTTCGGCACCGTCTCGCATTTGGCCTTGGCTATTGGCCTCAACAGGAACAGGCGCCCCGATGCAACAAGCGGGTTGAGCCGGGTTGAGAACGAATGCCGCCGCCGGACCTTTTGGTGTGCATACACTCTGGATGTGTATCTCAGCGTCGCCTTAGGGCGACCTCGCTCGTTCCACGACGACGATATCGACACAGAACTTCCGGCATGCGTTGAAGATCATGAATTGGGGACAGACCTTACGAGTACGTCTACTCCTGGCAGGGGTCTATCAATCATGCTTGCTCCACTTGCACATATGAGGTAAGATGAATCCCTCAAATCGCGACCAATGACTAAGAAAGCAGACTTGCTCGTATAATAGGCAGAATATTACGCGATCTCTATTCCATTAGACCTATCTCAACCAGTCACAGAGTGGCTCTGACCGAAGGGATATCGAAGGACCTGAGTATCTGGCGAGCTGAGTTGGCCCGGTTCTTGGATGCCGACTCTTTCAGCACTTCACTTCTCATTCCCATCTTCCAGCGACAACGCAATGTCCTCAACCTCACCTACTGGCATGCTGTCATCCTCACTTATCGGCCGTTCATACTGAGTAATTTTATACGGCTTTCACAGCGCGGTAGCAGCGCAAGTAATGAGAATCCACAAGCCGAGGAAAGTGTCCAGCAATGCCTGATGGCTGCAATGAACACGGTCAATACCATTGATGACATGACAGAAAACCGTCAAATGTTCCCTGCGTTCTGGGTCTGTGTCGGAAGGACCATTTCCATTGATAAAAGGCTGACTGGCTACAGATTACGGCATACTTCGGCTTCACCGCAACTATCGTACTTTACATCTACGTGATTCAGAGACGATCATCGCCACCAGAGCTCTATAGCAACTATTTTTCGGCCGCCACCCGATGCCAGTCCCACATCTCAAGCATAGCTGGGAAAGAGTCGCTATCCGATCGCTATTGTCTCGTTTTAGAGGAGTTACGCGTCGAAGCCCTGCGCCAGACGAAGCGCATGCACCAATCAACGACGGGAGACTCGGGGATGGACGGCGAATTACAAGTAAATGGTTGCCACACCACATCTATGCCAATGAACGGCATTCCAAGTGCCGCATCCAATTACATAGGTCCACCGGGAGAGGCTGCAATTGACCTCAATGGTATGCTAGGTTTCGCGCTTCCTGACTACTCCGGTTGGGGTGAGTTTGCATCGATGGTATCGTCTGCGCCTGGCAATCTCGATGCGTTCCTGAATGACGACTCTTTCAGGCTCTGAGTGACTGCCAGGTCACCAGTCGCAAGACTAAGCACAGTGCGCTTGACAGGGCCAATCTGAAACACCCGATCTTTGGGTACGTGTGGTGCCCTTCCCAATAGCGTCGAGAGGTCTTATACTCGTGGCAGCGTAGGTATCTTAACGGGTCAGTCACAGGGGTAAAACAGATATCAGTGAAGATCCACAAGGCTTCCGCTTCCCAAGTATATCAAGCATCGAGAGGCGCCATTTGTATTACACCTACATCCGCACCTGTCGGAATACTGCACCACCGGTCGTTACTCCGACGGAAAAGAGATAGCGGAGCAGTCCCACGGATCGTTCACAATGGAGCAAGGCTCTACATGAGCCATGATGACCAAGGTTTCCGCTCTATATATCGAATGTTCTTCTGATGTTGCTGCATACGCCCGAGACCTCCTTTATTCAGACCCAACCGCCATCAACCTCAACTACCTCAGTGATAATCCACTTCAGCTCCGCGTCCTAGCATCAGCAATGTCCAAGCGGTTCGAAGGCAAGACAGTCCTCATAACCGGTGCCTCATCAGGCATTGGGAGGTCGACAGCCTTTGAGTTCGCACGCTCATGCCCCAAGAACCTGAAACTGGTCTTAACGGCGCGCCGCATCGACAGCCTCAAGCAGGTCGCTTCGGAAATCAACAAGGAGGTCGGTGACGGTGTCAGGGTACTGCCGGTTCAACTCGACGTCAGCAAGGCGGATGAGGTACGGAATTTCGTTGGTCAACTACCTGACGAGTTCAAGGAGGTCGATGTACTGGTTAACAATGCGTGAGTCTTTTTCTGTTCACCGATCAGCTGAGATCCCGCTCGGCATGGGCGGAAGACATTCAACCAATCATCCGAGGAATTACCACAAGGTACAAACAGCTAACGAGCCCAATAAACACAGTGGTCTCGTCAAAGGCGTAGCCAAAGCGCCCGAGATTGCAGAGGAAGACGTGGACGTCATGTTCGCGACCAATGTAACAGGACTGATCAACATGACGCAAGCGATACTGCCCAGCATGCTGAAGCGTAACAACGGCGATGGCTCAGGCGACATCATCAACATCGGATCGATCGCGGGCCGTGAACCATACATTGGTGGTAGCATCTACTGCGCGACCAAGGCCGCCGTCCGGTCTTTCACGGAGAGCTTGCGCAAGGAACTGATTGCAAAGAGGATCCGAGTTATTGCAATCGACCCCGGCCAGGTCGAGACGGAATTCTCGCTCGTTAGGTTCGGCGGTAATAAGAGCAAGGCTGATGCTGTCTATGCGTGAGTACTCGTCCACTTGGCAGGCAAGGAATCAGGGGCTTGCTGACACGCGTAACAGGGGCTGCGAACCACTGACACCCGACGATATTGCTGAGACGATAGTGTTTGCTGCAGGAAGGAGAGAGAACGTTGTGATTGCGGATACGCTCATCTTTCCAAATCATCAAGCGGCTGCGACTATTATGCACAGGAAGTCTACATAGACTCACCATGGCCTTTGGCCACGTATGCATAGAACTAGGTTTGCAATCTTACAGTCTTGACTTTCCACCGTATACTGTAATGATGTGCATTGAAGAGTGTCTTGCAGTGTTCCGCTTCTGATGCAGATGGTAATGGTGATCTAGCGCAAATTCAGGGGGTGTTTCGGAGGCCTTGTGCCTATAATCCGCGACCTGCACTGCCTAGAGTTGACCCGGCTCGCCTGGCAGTAGCTGTTTTAGGCTGTAGCATGCCTGCATATCGGCACCCACCAGACCAAGGCAATTTAGCCGAGCCGTCACTCCACGGCTTAACATCACATCTACTGTACCATCTAACATTCCAACGCCCATCTATACCAATTGCCACAATCATGATTCGCGGATTCACTCATCGGCATGAAATACACCAGCCCGATTATGTTGGCTCATCAACCCGTCGGCACTTTCGTCGTGCCATGCGTACCATTCCCGAACCAAGGGGTGCTTAACGGATAAACCACGCGGCATCTGTCCGCTTTTCCGTTGCATCTTGGGACCCACGCCAGCACATGCACAGTGCTTCCACTTTCGAAGTGAGGATCTACTATGGGGTCCCCGTGGGACCTTTGCCGACGGATGCGACTATCGGCCTGGATGGAGGTCCCCAGAAGGATATGATGGACCATATGCGTACGAAGGGTACTGCCAGGCGCATTATTGCCCTGACAGTATTCCCAGCCTACTTTCCTACGACTTACCATCAGAGGCCTAGATAGAATCAACATGGCAACACTCACCGAAGAAAGACCTCAGCTTACCAACATGGAGGACAACAGTTTGCCAATAGGAGCACCGATTCTGCTTGATCACCATTCAAAGGCTACCGATCCCCTTGAGCTGTTGAAGACGCCTGCTATATCCACGGTCTCTCCAGCCGATGCAATTTCTGAAACCTCGTCCGAACGTTCAACTTCGTACAACATCCCACCTAGCGGCGTGTGGGCTCCGACTATCACCTTCTTCGACCACAACACCGACGAGCTGAGCGAAGACTCTCAGGCAAAGTACTACAGCTATCTGTCAAAAAGCGGACTCGCTGGACTTGTCGTCCTTGGTACAAATGCCGAGACATTCTTGCTGACACGAGATGAACGGAAGAGGTTGATAGAGATCGCACGCCAGGCATGTGGTCCGTCGTTCCCAATCATGGCAGGTGTCAGCGGCCACTCCACGAAGCAAGTCTTGAACTATATCAGAGACGCAGCCGATGCAGGCGCCGACTACGTCTTGCTCCTTCCACCATCCTACTTCGGCAAGCAGACGACACCAGCCGTCATCGACAACTTCTTTCATGAGGTTGCCAGCAAAAGCTCGCTTCCTATCGTCATCTACAATCTCCCAATGGTCACCAATGGTATCGACCTGGACTCGGCCACTATTGTCCGCCTAGCGAGAGCGCACGACAACATCGTTGGCGTAAAGCTCACTTGCGGTGCAGTCGCCAAGATCGTGCGTCTGACGGCTGAACTCGGCCCGCAACGGTTCGCGACCTTTGGCGGACAGTCGGACTTCTTGCTCGGTGGTTTGGCGTCAGGCTCTGCTGGGACAATCGCTGGCTTTGCGAATGTGTTTCCCAAGACCATTGTGAAGATGTATGATCTGTGGAAGGAGGAGAAGTACCAGGAGGCGATGCAGCTACACCAGACGGCAGCTCTTGCAGAGCAGGCATGCAAAGCTGGTATTGCTACGGTCAAGTATGCGGCTGCACTCAATACAGCGAAGGCAGCAGGTATTGAGGGTGCATTGGAGGAGCTGAAGCCGAGAAGGCCATACTTGGAACCATCTGTTGGGGAGAAGAAAGCTATTGATTTGATGATTGAACCATTAGTGAAGATTGAGGCCGGTCTGTGAGAATAGCTGATTGCTTTGCGACATTCAAGCGGTTTCAATCTATGTGGTTCTAACGCATCCAGGCTAGAGCTCTGACACATAGTGCATCACTAGAAGGAGTACTCCTCGTTGTTCTCGAGTTTTCTGTTTTTGTACTTAGGATAGACAAATCGATGGCTGCTCCTCGATGACTGTGATATTGCCTTGGAGGCTCGCGATTTTTGAAGCGGCGGCATTACAATTGCAGTTGCAACTTCGCGGCCTTGGAGGGGCAACTATTTCGCGCTTCAAGGGGTCGTTGGCCTGGCCTGAGCACAAGTCTAATAATGGCAGGTGATCGATTAACGATGCAAGGACACAAGCCCAGGGCAGATCCACGTGCCGGGCCTAAGCTGTAAGCCACGAAGCACCTGGCAAATATAGCGCAACTGAGCAAGTTCCTGGCGGAGTCAGCGGTATGAGAGTGAACATGCACACGGTCTGACAGGATACACGGTATTCTCTATCGAAAGCAAAATGATCGTTCGTAGCTCGGTTGTTGACTATTTATATTACCAAGGATCCCATCTCTTTCGCGTCGTGCTGTGTACTGACCCACTCATGCCCTGCCCCAGCCGGAACTCCTGTCGGCGTGATGCTCACAAGACATGCTTGAACAATGGCGATTTGTCTCCCATGTCAAACAGTTCCTCCTCCGTGTACTTCGTCTTCGCTTCCTCCATGACCAAAGCCTTTCTCGCATTTGCATGCTTGTAGCTCCATTCAAGCAGAACGGCAACGACGACACCACTGGCACCGAATGCCAAACTGAGACCAAATCCAGTAGGATACTTGGGCTTCTCACTCTCAAGAAACATGAAACTACCCACAATACCACCGATGTTGCCAACACAGTTATTGAGGGCGATGCCGATAGCTCTCCGTCCTGACGGTGCGAGGTTGTTTGCGTTCCATGATGCTGCAGCTGCCTGAATCGGATAAATACCGACCACAGCGAGAACAACAGAGAAGTATGCGACCGCTCTCTTGTCAGCGAGTTGCCCGTTGAGAGAGATGAGCACCGAGTAGGCGATCGTGACGATGCACATGGGAATTATGACGAATGGCATTCGCCAGAAGAATCTGTCCGTGAGTCGTGCAAAGCAGATGGCTGAGATGGCGGCGGCGACGTAGGGAGGAGCAGAGGTGAGCTGGGCGGTGGTTGAGCTGAAGCCCATTGCCTTTGTGATGGTTGGAAGCGTGAATTTGATACCTGTGAATGTCAGTTATGTGCGATCTGGTACGATAGACTGGTGACCTACCATAAGACAGGGCCGACTGGCAACACAAGAAGTACGCCTGGACGTATACCCTCCAGTTCGATAGCACCTTTTTGACATCACGCATCTTGTTGCCGGACTCTTGCTGGAATGTTCCGCCTTGCTTGATGAACATGGAAATCTCCAGGTATCGGATCTCTTCTGGTGTGAGCCAGCGAGTCGAAAGAGCAGGCGTGTCGATCAACAGGAAGAAGCATGAGATACCGAGTATCACAGTCGCGATACCTTCTAGGAGGAAAATCCATCGCCACCCTTCATACCCACCAACACCATCCATCTGGGCGATACCAGCAGCCAGCAAACCGGAGAAAGCGCCAGACAGGGCACTGGCGCAGTAGAAGTAGGAGATTCTTGTCGCTAAGTACTTGGGCATGTACCAGTAAGAGCAGAGATAAATGGCACCAGGGAAGAATCCAGCCCTATTATAAATATGTCAGTCGGGTTAGTCAAAAGGGCATTTGTGAGACTGACTCGAAGATACCAAGCAGGATTCTTGTCCCCATCAAGCCGCCAAAGTTTCTCACTAGGCCGGTGCAGGTCATGACGGTACCCCAGCTGACGACAAGGATGCCAAGATAGTATGATGGTCGCTTGAACCATTTCAGGATGATGTTGCTGGGTATCTCAAACAGGACGTAAGGAATGAAGACTAAGACACTGTGTCAGAAGCTGTCGAGCATGAACCTGGTACGGATCGACTTACAGATCGAGAGCACGATGTTGTATTGCACACCCGTCATGTTCAGGTCGTCGATCATTCCTTCTATCTTTGCATTGCCGATATTGGCACGGTCAATATGGCAGATGAGGTAGAGAGCCGCCAGCATGGGAATGAGTCTAATGTCGACCTGATATTCATCAGTTTTAACAGGCTTGCTACCGGTGATTACTCCCATACCTTCCGGAAGACCTTCTTGCGACTGGCTTCAGGATAGTTCCTGTAGAAGAAGTCGGCATCTTCAGTGCTCAGACCGCAGACGCGGAAGGTGTCGATCTCGATGATCTGAGCTGCGGTCTCGTAGTGATTGGCTTCCTCGGTCTTAACGTAGACGTCCTTCTCGAGTGAGTTCCTGAAAGTCATGATTGTGGTAGATAGAGGAACACTCGATCTGTGCTTGAGAAGTTGAGGATGAGGGTTGGAAGCTGTAGCTTCGACAATCCTTTGGGCGATCTCGACCCATTCATACTTGGTTTCATGGTGGAGTTGTCTTGGCCTGAAGTCTTTCCCACGGGGTTGAACGCGCTAGAGATGGAGATGAAGGCTGGTTGAGGTCCTTCCGCCGGGTCGTGTGCTCGGTTACGTCCTTCCATCGGAGCGGAAATCACTCTCATTGGTGGTGCTTATCCGAGCCCAGAGGCATTCGAATAGGAATGCCGGCAAGACACTGCATCACGCGCGAGGAACATGTGCGACAAGCGTGGAGATTCGGCTGCAACCTGAGGATATGGTCGAGAGGTCAGTGCTCTGCAGGATCCAGCACTGCGATCAATCGGTGCATTTGCGACCGTAGTCTGATGTTGTCTGTTGCTCGGTGTTTGTCGGCACGGGTAAGGTCGCTCATGACTGTTTCTCCGCAAGAACAACAGAAGCGGAACGAGCTTCGAGTGCCCATGGGAATTTACATGGAGAGCCGGCCTTGACCAGCATTTTGCCGTATGTGTATAGGTACAAATGAGTGACAACCGTACTAGCAATCAGCTTTCGACTGCCTATCACTCACTTTGAGGATAAGTAGAAAGGTCAACAACAGCAAAAGATGATCTCGAAACCGCCAACCATGTCTCAGTCCGCCAAGATCAGGGATGTCGTCATCACGCCAGTCGCGTTTCACGATATGCCTCTGCTGAATAGCGTTGGTGTACACGAGCCTTATGCGTTACGTAGCATCATCGAGGTGGTAACGGACGACGCATATGGCTTGGGCGAGTCATATGGCGACTCAACACACCTGGAGCGCCTACAGAAGGTAGCACCAAAGCTTAAAGGTCTCTCGATTCACGACACGAATGCAATTTTAAATATCTGCGTCCAGTCCCTCGTTGATGACACAACTACCGGAGGCGATGGCATGGCCGGAATGGTTACTACAGCCTCTGTAGCGGACAAGGTGTTTTCCCCGTTCGAAGTCGCATGCCTTGATCTACAAGGTAAGCTTGCAGGCATACCTGTCTGTGATCTGCTTGGTGGTCGAGTGAGGAACAACGTCCAATACTCGGCTTACCTCTTCTACAAATGGGGAGGACATCCAGGACAGCCGGACGACGAGTATGGCGAAGCGCTTGACCCTGCAGGTGTAGTCAAGCAAGCAAAGAAGATCATTGACGAGTACGGTTTCAAGGCGATCAAGCTCAAGGGCGGAGTCTTCCCACCAGCTCAGGAGGTCGAAGCCATCAAAGCACTACATAGCGCATTCCCTGGTCTGCCGCTGAGACTCGACCCCAACGCTGCATGGACCGTGGAGACCTCAAAATGGGTTGCAAAGGAGTTGACAGGTATGGTTGAGTACCTTGAGGATCCAGCCCCAGAAATCGAGGGTATGGCCGCTGTGGCCAAGGAGGCTTCCATGCCTTTAGCCACGAATATGGCAGTGGTCGCCTTCGCCCACCTTCCTCCTTCGATATTGCAAGGTGCGGTTCAGGTAATATTATCTGATCACCAC
Source organism: Knufia obscura (assembly GCF_036327395.1). Taxonomy (NCBI): domain Eukaryota; kingdom Fungi; phylum Ascomycota; class Eurotiomycetes; order Chaetothyriales; family Trichomeriaceae; genus Knufia; species Knufia obscura. The sequence continues at coordinate 61,474 of NW_027042703.1, forward strand.
TTCTGGGGCGGTCTGCGCAGGTCTCAGACACTGGCGGCTATCTGCGCGACCTGGGGTATACGTCTCTCGATGCATTCGAACAGCCACTTGGGGATCTCACTTGCCGCCATGACGCATCTGGCGTCCGCAACTCAGAACCTCGATTATGCCTGCGATACTCATTGGCCGTGGAAGCCTCGAGATGAGGATGTTATTGTCGATGGCGCCCTGAAGTGGGTTGATGGTGGCGTGGATGTGCCCACTGCACCCGGCCTAGGGATAGAACTGGACAGAGAGGGGTTGGCGCGTCTTCACCGGCAGTATCTTGATTGTGGACTTCGGAAACGGGATGACACTACCTACATGAGAAAGTTTCAACCAGATTTCTCCCCGAAGATACCGAAGTGGTGAGCGAAAGGCTGTTACACGACAGGTTCGATAGACTGCACAATTAGCTTGTTTGTTGGTTCTTTTCCTATATTGAATTGACGGTCAGGGCGGGCATCCGTCTAATTCAGAGCTTCCATGACTGAACCTTTTCGTGCTCTCGATGGCAACCATGATCGTTTTCCTCATCAGGGGAATCGAAGCCAGATGTTATCGGGTACTGTACATTGGCGTTGGTGGTAGTGATCTGCGTTTAAGGCTCTCAGCGTGCTGTGAGGGAGTTCATGCTTGAGCTATCAATCGCGTTCTCTAGGCTAGGTAAGATGAGGTACATTGAGCTACATGGCAAACCACATGTATACAGTGAGCTTGACTGAGTGACGCTCGAGGCCGCTTGAAGTAGGATCTGTATCGTGTTGTTCGCGACCTACGCAAGACAGATAAAGAAAAAGAGGCGAGTGAACGCCGGTGCTCAAGGGGTTGCCAAGACCGGGCTCCTGAGAAGTTTATGCCGAGTGGTAGCGCTACCGAAAGGGAAAGTCGAGCGACCCGTTCCACTGCCCGGAAGCTACCCACTACTGGAAAATCGCGATGACTGATAATGTTACGCGGACAGAATAGCTTTATACAATGTGCAGCCCTTATTCTTGTATCACTGCGTTTAACAGTCCCTTGCTCCTTCTGTATGAGCACCGTTTCATGAAAAGCCTGTGAATGTTTAGTGCGTACGTTCATGTAGACGCACGATGTCGGGGAGGTAAGAAGAACAGCGTTGTGCCATGGCGATACTCAATTCGAAACGAATATTTTGGACATTGAGAAGGCTCCAACAGTGAGAATACCTGCGCAAGGCCAGTTGCGACGAGATGTAGCCAAGACCAAGCAGTCTACCGAAGCCCCAGCCTCCGCTGGTTCCGACCACTACCAACGCGTCCAATCTCACCTCAAAATGACAGATCAAGCGGTTAATACCCTCCGTGAGGATTGCTCAGCGAACGGGATTACCATCCATCCTGCAATCCAGCCCAGAAATGTGCCAGGTGCAGGGCTCGGTGTTTACACCACGAAGAAGTTCAAACCCGGCGAGAAGCTCATTCATGTTCCCACGAAGCACATTTTCACCACAGCAAAAATTCCAGAGTCTTTCCTAAGCATTCCTGCGAGGAAGCACATCGCTGTTCACGCACAGCTAGCCGCCTTCTTTGCATTCGGAAGCAAAGAAGACCTACATCAGTATGAACACTGGATGGCAACATGGCCCGGACTTGACGATTTCGTCGAGAGCATGCCCATATTCTGGGGTTTCTGGAGTGAACAGATCTTGGAGAAGCTCGGGAGGCCGACTCCCAAGCCACAGAAAGAAATGAGAGGCTTGACTGGCGACCACTTGCCGAAGCGACGGCGTATCAGCGACGAATTCGAACACGGACGCGGTACGAACAGAAGATATATCAGGACCGACGGCACGGACTTCACGTTCTACATGTGGCCTCCCTTTTGTTTATCACCAGGACTCTGCAGCTGGTGGCATACCTCATGTAACCTCGAAAGTGCGAAGATCGATGCTATGATTGAGAAAGTGGTAGCACATGTCAAAAGTGTTGCGGAGGCGCTCCCAGAACTGCGTATTACCGAGGATGACGAACAGCTTGCTAAGTACCTACACGCATGGTGCTTAGTTAATACTCGATGCTTTTACTACATTCCGTCGTCACCGTCGCAGAAACACAAAGCGAAACCACCCACAGACCCAAATGAAGCGATGGCACTATGTCCATTCATGGACCTCTTCAATCACATGCCCTCACCACCTTCACCAGAGACAGCTACATCCGCGGCAACCAAAGATGACATCCAGCGCCCCTGCAAAGCCAGATACACATCAACAGGCTTCACAGTAACCACAGACTCGCCCATCCCACCCACCAAAGAAATCCTCTTCTGCTACGGCGCCCACACAAACGACGCACTCTGGCTAGAGTACGGCTTCCTCCTCCCAGACTCCACAAACACATTCGACTCGATCCCGCTCGACAATCTCATACGTCAGAGCCTCAAGCCAGCCGACACCTCCACACTAGAAGAACACGGCTATCTAAACGATTACACCCTCCACAACGACGGCTCAATCTGCTACAGAACTGAAATGGTCGCATGGCTCCTCGTCCTTGGCCGCGCAAAATGGAAGAAAGTCGTTGAGCAGGGACTTGATCCGGAGGAAGCCTGTACATCGCCGACTGGCAAGTCGAAGTACAAGAAGACTATTCTTTCTTGGTTCGAGAAAGGCAGAGGGCTAGCGACGGAGAATACGATGGTGCTGAATGAGATCGTGGATGATCTGCTGCTCGAATACTTCGGGACTGTATCTGCTGTTGCTGCCGTGCAGAATAAGTCGTCGGAGGAGAAATTGGCGGTGGCGAAGAGGAGGCGGGCAAGGTGTCTGATGAGGTGGGCGCAGATCTCCGATATGGTTGAGAAAGGGATTAAGAAGATTGAAGCGGAGGATGAGTGAGATGAATGGAGTATCACACTACGCCGCAACCACATCATATTCTAGGTGCAGGGACGTCTGTGAAAGACGTACGTCCGACGTTACGAAAGGTACGAACGACAGGCGATGCGACATGCAAAACCAGAAAGCGTCCAACAAGGTTAATTGTCCGTGGAAGCAACATTGGCAATCACTCTACAGTATGCGGAAAGGCGAGCAACAGCAGATCGCAGCCACGGCTCATTACATGGTTCGAGGCAGGCACTGTTTGCGAAGTCACGAAAGCACTGCATACGTGAAGAAATACCTAGGTACAATTCATGAAGATACAGGCGCAGTTTCCAAAGGAGTGAAGGCACAACCCGCTGTCTTGCGCAAGGGAGGCGTGACCAGGATGGCAACGAGGAATGTACGAACAGAACACGATGAAGGCACGACTCACCGACATTGCGCGAGGCAGAAACCACTAGGATCCAGAAAAGGAAGCCACGACCGGAAGACGCAGTGAGGTAGGCGCAACCCGCAGCACGAAAAGTCGCGAACAATCAACAGAGAAGGAGCGATCCAGAATACATCGTAGACTGGGCATACACCACCACTCACAGAGCAAACGAGAGGTATGATGCTTATTGTAACAAAGCACAAGATACAGGAATCAGGAAAACGCGACCAGATTCGATAGAGAGCGCAAATGAACGGTACTACCAGTTGCTGATGCTGAAGCAGGAGTTGGTTGGCCAAGGAGTCGTATCGAGCTCGCATAGCATGAGACCGCAGTCTGAGGCGTTCTCGGCAGCGAAGACGTCGGGGCTGTATTACATTGCGCTCTGAAAACGAGGCAGTCGAGTCCTGTGGGAAATAAGAATGGGGAAGGACACACGTTCGTGATATGGAGTGGTACATTGAGACCGGCGAAGCATGTATCGCGTACTATGGAAGCCGCAAGCAAAGTAGTATGATTAGTATCACTTACGCAACGACATGAAGAGGATCATTACAGGTATGTCATGTCACTCGATATCAAGAACCAAGGGTTTTGTGAGCAAGAAGTTATCATTGCGTTGCTATTTCCAAACTTTGTCCGTAGACCAATTGGGTATCATAATGCAGTATGCACATGTCAATCACATATGTGCAGAAGTCCTAGTGTTACCATAATCCATATCTATCCAATCTCGGCGAGACCGTGTGCTCATAAATCATGCTTTTGGGCGTGTCGTGATCCGTTATCCTGGGTTGGCCGGTCCAATCCGTATGTCCAATGTCCATCCAAACTCCTGTGAACCATCCAATGCTGTATGTAATCATTCTCGTTATTTGTGCGTGATGTTGTACAATCGTCGTATGAAGTAGTGGTTGCTGAGCTTTTGTACAAACGTGGAAGTGAGGTCCTACCTGCTCTGTCGACTCGTTACAACGAGGTTTTCGCCGCTTCCTGGTCGTTGCATGCGGTCAATGCCGAGATGTTCTTTCCCGTCAACGCCGGTGTAGATGCCGAAGCCATATCTCGACTCTTGGTCTGATTGTTTCTCTGTGCGACGTCCTGCTCGTCGTCCGTCACCAGTCAGGCCAGTACCAACACGGCCGTCCAGTCGTGCTATGAAGTCGGCTTTTGTTCTGATGTTGCGGATTGAGGAGTCTTTCAGTAGCCTCGAAGCATACAAGAAACTCAAGTTGCCTGCGACTGTGTTGATTGAGTGAGGAAGACATCGGAAGCGTGTTGGCCAGATGATCAGGTAGGAGAGGGCGTAGATAGCCAGGAAGACACATAGAGCAATATATCCTGGGAACGAAGCTGTCATCCACACCTCGCCATTAGCGAACAATAGTGCTGTGAAGACCCCACCAGCAAGTACTGGTATCGTGGCTGCCATGACCGAGACGAGAGAAAAGTACGCCACTTTCCAATCGCGGTTCATTACTGCTCGCAATGACACAATACCAGGAAGCTGAGCATTGTAGGACAGCAGAATGGACCTTCGAGCAGTCGCACCATCATGCTCGGAGAGGTTGGCGTATGCCTGGACAGCGCGAAAATATACATCGATCGGCTGCCAGGCCAAGAACAGGAACATGCCCAGCAAGCTAGGCAGAAAGCTGTACAGAAAATTGGCTGGTGAAAAGCCGTTCGACTGAGTTGTCGAGGGTAGCATGGGGGAGAACCCACGCTGTACCGCGCGGTTGACAAAACTGACCGCTAGGAAGGCAACGAGTAGCAGGACAGCCGTTATAGCCCATGCCAAGATTGCGCTGTCCTTCAGATACCATGGACACCATCGATGTCTGACCCAGGGTGAATGAAGCATTCTGGCGAACGAGCTGGCCTGGGAGTTTCTCAGCCCTTCTTGTGATTCCCTGGACGACCTTGAGCTATCCATCTTCTCGTTGGCATATTTGTCGGAGGAAGTAGATAATTCCAGATATGGCTGGTTTGCTTCACCCACAGCGTAAAAGAAGTCAGGACTTTGATTTGTGGTCCAATAGCCCAACCTGGAGTATCGAGGGTGCATCTCGGCGGCAAGATCCTCTTTCGTCTCCGAGCGAACATAGTCGGGCAGAATGTTCGAACGCTGGAAGAGGATGATCAAATCCGCCAGGCAAGTAGGGTCCCACATCAGCGCCGAATTGCGTCTCCTGAACCGGATCATGCAGTAGATCAAGGCGGCGATTGTGATGAGGTAGAGGAAGGCGATGAACCAGCCAAGACCTTGAACAGGAGTCCATCTAAAGCGCGGTGTTCCGACGTTGGTGAACCACTGCGTCCCGTAGAGACAACTGAGTAGTGGTATTGTCCAGTTGGTCAGCCAAAAGCCGGTCAAGACTGCTCCGATCATTGGCTCTCCAAGCTTGAAGAACCTCCAGTCGGGTAGTACGAAATTGGCGGGAGTGATGGGCGTAGTGTGTAGTATCCCGTCTCTTTTCGAACTCGGCCTTTTGCTGGACATGGTGAAGTAGGGGGCGATTCTGTATATCGCAGCTTGCACCACAAATAGCCAGAATACTATGATCATGCCCAGTATTGGAGGGAGGTATTCGAAGACGAAGTACCGCGGGGTGAAGTTGTTGTCGTAGTCGTACAGACCATGGTTCGTGAGGGCGTAGATGTTGGAGAAGATGAGAGCGGCGATCATCAGCAAGCATAATAATACAAGAGGGCCGAGAGATATTAGTCGTAATGGTGTTGGTACAAATCCGAGTTGGTGTCGGTCTCGAGGAGGGTCGGAAGGTAAAAGCATGATCTCGCCAGTCTTCGCCCTCCGCTGTTCTGAGCTTGCTCGCGGAAACTGTATCGGCCTTTGTGGAGGCTGTCTCTGCTTCTGGTGTTGTGTGGGGGTGGACTGTACAGGCTGCTGGTGCGCAGTCTGTTGTGATTGTGGATAATCAATAAGTTCTGAGCTGTGTCTGCCTCTTCCTGCAAGCTCTTCATCAAATGTCAACTGTTCAAGTGCGAAACGAATGTAAGGAGTGTCGTCGACCCCGGGGGTGGGTGGGCTGAGGTGACCATTTCCAAGGGCATCGAGAGGTCGACCGTAGTGGTTTGCGCTTTGGCGGACAGTTAATGGGGCAGGCACGGCCGCTTGAGGTCTTTGAGGAAGGGTCATCTCTGACTCCTGCATCTGTCTGTGGGTAGGAGTTGACACCCTTGACGGAGGTGTCTCGTAGCCTCTGGCACTTTGTGAACTTGAAGCGTCTGAAGCATACTCGGAGAGATAGCCTGCAGATGAGGATAGTATAGAGTCTGCGTGTTGTAATTGTGGGCGGGAATGCTATGCGACCTTGTTAGTGATGGTCCTTCGCGCCTTCCTTCTTCACTTTCGTACTTACCTTCACTTGTTGTATCGGGGATATGGCTGCTTGGTTCATTACTTTCGTGAGGTTTGGTCGGAATACAAGGTTAGTCGGAAAGCTAAGGAATGCATGATGACGAGTAAGCAGGGAGAAGCAGTCAATATCAAAAGGTCGAGCAGCGACAGCGGCAGTTCGTGCTCGAGAGGTTGGGCTGGTGGTGTGGTGGTTGGGTTTTGGTCTCATCAACTAGCGACCAGCCACACTCATTTTGGCACAACACGAAGAACATCTCAACAACACATCATCATCATTTCCAGGTCGTCTTGTAGCCGAGACAAGCTACTAGTTGGCAGTATGTCTCGGAACCGGAGATCATCATGATTGCTTCGAGTGGTATTGCGACGCATGTAGCTCATATCGGTGTAAAATGAATGGCTGCAGCTCCCTGTCGCAGAATGAGTTGTGGTCTCGCCAAACCTTCCTCAACAATAATTTAACTGGTCGCCTCACCCACTCATCCCTCAACCACGACGTGAATGTATCACGGACACTAGATAGAAGAGCTTCTTTGAGATCGCACGTATGCTTCAGTGAGTATCTAGTCGAAGATCAAGCAAATGCTGCGCTCTTCTCATGACCCATGTTTTGACAGCGAATGATCTGACCATCAAATCGCCGAGCTTGCTGGAACAATATTTGAGCTCAGCATTCATGGCATGTTCACGTTGTTCTCAGTGAAGCTTGTTCTTCTGCTTATTTGTATAGAAACATCCGTTCGACAGCAAGCAACAGTCGATATTCTATCCTATCTCAGTCACGACTTTATATTCAATGCAAGCTTTGGTGTACACCAGCAATCTTTTCTTTCACCCTTTTTCCGAAGCAGCGTGCTTGCCTCCGCGGTTTTTGCATGGCAGCGGCCTCAATACCCATTATGGGATTCCTTTAATTGTCTCATCCGTCAGATACCATTGCAGCACTTTCCACAGGAGTTCTTTCTTTCTCGAATGACATTCATTTTCACATGTTAGACCGCCAACCGTTCACTGCGCAAGCACGATCTTCACTCCGCAAATTGTGCCTACCACACAATAGCAATGTCTATGCCACATGGAAAGCACGTGGGACTTGTCACGATCAAACTTGCCTGAACGAAAAAGACAAAGCTTTCGTCTTCTTCGGTCGGTCCTCTGCCTAGACGGTTCTATCAATTTTCCTCTGTTCTTTCGATCTATATCATCCCATCACCTTGCGTTCCTAACCTTCACCTTCTTTTCTACTACACCTTGTACAGCTTTTGGCCTATATATCTACCATCAGTCATGCCTTCCAAGCATTGTTACACAATGTTCTTGTTCCTCTTCGTCCTAATGCTAGGTGCTACGAGCTTCCCTGTCTCCAGCAAAGACAAAAGTTCAACTCCGAGCACACCAGCAGCAACGTTTATGCGGGCGTTGCAAGAATGGAACACCGACCGGGACAACTTCAAGGCCACAATCAATGCTAAAAGCGAGATGGATAAGTTCTTGATACACAGGCATCTCTTCGATGGCCTTGAATCTGAGGTATGAGCTAGACAATGTCCATCAATACCAGCTAACAAATTTGCAGTACTTCGTACCCCTCGAGAAATGTATTGCTGGAACTTGTCCATACGGTCACCGCTCCTTCGAGGTCTCTATTAGCGGACTGCCGCAACAAGCCTGCGCCTGCGTCCGTGAGGAGGATTACCTATATGTCTTCAGCATGAAGGAGGTCGGCATTACTGGAAAGGTACCGTACGAAGAGATTTTGAAAGCCAAGAGGAACAATTTTCGACGATCTGAAGCTGTCGAGCCCTTATCCAAGGACACCAACTTCACATATGTGCCACCGCCAAAGACCGACATCACGCCGCAGCTCCTTGACCAATCTCTTGCGAGTCAGCCACAGGATACAGCAACGGTCGGGTCAATCATGCCACATTTCCAAGATGGAGTTTTGTCCTTCGGTGTGCAACTCAATGGTCTTGTCGCTGCAACAATGATGCTAAACGCCTCCACAGACTTGCCTTGCGACGGTATCGGTGGTCAGGCACAGCCAGATCTTGAACTGAGGCCGAAGGATGTCGACAATGGTACAGCTCAGACATATATCCCTGATTGTCAAATTGTCGCTGTGAATATGTATAACCCGGATGTCATCAATTACTGGGTTCAGGACAAGAACGGTTCAATTACCTCCCTTGTTGGCAGCAACAAACTCGTCGATATCAACCTGCTCAATTCGACGGCTAGCACATCTCTTGTCCTTCGAGCTAAGCAGCCTGGCGCAGCTAAGCGAGACTCGAGCATGGGTAACGGCGCTACGACAGGACAGGCTATTGCTGATCGGGCTATGCAAAAAGAACAAGAGAAGAGAGGGTTGTCGGCGCCAGACCCACACACCGCTTCCATGACCGCTGAGGCTTGCGCTGGGATGAAATGCAACAATAATGGAGGCAACCCAGCGATGTATAACCCGTTTTCGAGCACTTGCTGGTGCAGAGACCCGGTCTATGTTGAGACCGATCACTCGGCCTAGTCACCAACATGTTGAGCATACATAAACCGTCGGCTTGAGATTCGAAACCCAAAAAGTTCAGCTAGCAACGAAGAGCAGATGACTACACCAGGACGAAGATGGCTACAGGAGTAGGAGGAGCATAATTGGAGAAGAGCTGGCGAAGAAAAATTGTTGCATAGTCATTCTTGTCGAGTCTTGGTGTAGGATCATCATTGGCGAAACCATAGGAAGAGTCAAAAAAGAATGGATCAGAATGAACCTTTACACATTATTGTCTCTGGTTGCGTGCTATCAGAAGTCCTTCCTTGACCTTGCCAGGTCAACTCCATGCTGTCATCATTCGTCTCTATAAGTACATTTTCAGATTGGCGCCTCCATTGCATGCAGCAAAGCGCTTCTCTCATGTTCTTGCTCGCTGAAAATTTGTCCAAACGATTGTGAAATTCCGATTTTTTGTTTCCCATCTTCTGTTTCCCCTTTTTGTTCATCGGCGTCCCCCGCATGTCCTCAAAAGAACATATACCCCATAGCAATATACTTGCTCATCCTCCAATCATGTATCGCAGCCCTTTTGTTCTTATTAACCCTAGCTTGCATCTTATTGCGTGTATGCCTCTCCGTTTCAACCACCACCACGCCCCTTCCCACCAACCACCCATTCAACCTCCCCCTCCTATAACCCGCACTAACTCTCAACGGATTCTATCGTCTCGTCCCAAACACGCCCCCCTGAGGATAGTTCTGCGTCTCAGAGTACGTAGTCGGCGTGTTACTTATCGCCGAACTCCTACTCGGCTCCGTGCGTTCCTCGAGGATATCGCTTAGACGCGTGGGGACGTGGTGGCGAGGTGTGATGGGGGCTTGACCGCTTGGGGGCGGGTACATGTGACCTTGATCTTCTTCTTGTTGCTGTTCGAGATCTTCGTCTTGGCCGTAGGCTGCGCCTTCGTAGTCTGCGGGGTCGTGCATGGGCGATGTGAGGCGGTTGGCCATGTGGGGTTGTTGTTGGGGGGTTATGGGGGAGATGGTGGAGGAGGTTGTACGGGCTCCAGGGGAGGACTCGAAGAAGGGAGTTTGTTGGGGTTGGGGTGTTATTGTTGCGGCTGTGTAGGCGGAGGAGGGGAGGTGTTGTTGTGGAGACTGTGATTGGGGTTGCGCTTGTCCGGGTGATGTGCGGTAGCTTGCTTGTTGGCGGTGGGCATATTGTTCTGCTAGGAGTCTTTCGCGCTCGATATCTGCGGTGTGGTCTTCGTCGTCACTTGCGATGTCTTCGTAGCCACCTAGGGGTTGGCGGTAGGGTATTGGGCGGCCGTGGGGGTCGCGGAGGTATTGACCGTCTGGGCCAATGTGGTATTCTTCTTCGCTTTGGGCGCTGCCTGCGCCGGATCTGGTGCTGGGGATGTAGGAGGGGACGTCTGAGCGGTTGTGGGTTGAGCGTTGGCTGTGGGCTGGGGATGCGGCTGCTGCTGCGCGGGCGGCGGAGAGGGATTGTTGTTGGGTGGTGGGGGGTTGTCTTGCTGCTGGACTGCTTGTTTGTACGAATCTTGTATCTGGTTCGTGGCGGAGAGGGAGAGGTGGTTCTGTTTGGCGGGCAGCCTCTGTGAAAGGATCTGTGTCTGTTGAAGAGGTAGTGTCAGGTTGATAGTAGAACTGGGCTTGTTCTTGTATGGGCGATTCGAGCGTGGTCTGACTTCTCGATGGTGGCTGTTGACCACCCATATGAGTCGCAGTCGGACCACCTTGGTAAGGACCATCTCGTGTTACAGGACGCTGCGAGCTCGTCGTGTTGTGTCGACTTGACAGGCCTTGCATAGGCAGGACTTGTACGCCTCCAATGAGCGTCGGCTCACCACTGCGAAGGGCGATAGTGCGCTCGCGCTCTTCTTGTTCTCGTCGGCCAAGCTCCTCCCAAGCTCGTCGTGCTTCTTCTTTGCTGATCTGTAGCTCTCTTCGCATCTCCCGCACCAGTTCTTCGGCTTTGTTCTTCTCAGCTCGCATAGCGTCTACAGAGGCGCTACTGGCCTGCGGAGGGTTCTGGCGTTCTTGCTGGACTTGCGCCTGTAGCTGGGCAAGCTTTTCTTGAGCTTGTTCCTGTTCATTGCGAGTTTCGAAGAACCATCGCTGGAACTTTCTTTCCGAAGATGCTCTTAGTCTTTGGAGCTCTACAACGGCGTGAAACAGGTTCGCACCGGCGGCGGACAAGTCAGTGATCTGCCTAGCCATTTGCTTATCAATTGGCTTGCCATCCAGCTCGTTCGTGTTTTCCTGTAACCTTCGGATCCAGTATGAGGTCAGTCCCTCCCAGTGCGAAGATAGAGTCTCCCATCGCTCGAAAGCATGAGGGAAGCCAGTCCTAGCAGGTTGTAGTGATGTTGATGGTTGTGTGTAGTTTTGGTCTTGCGTTTGCGGAGGTTTTGAGCCAGCCACGGCAGGCATTTCGAGCTTCTCGTATGCTTCTGTTCTATTGCGTTGTACACGAGAAGCGTCGCCTGGCGTGTACCCAGGTTGTGATAGGGGTGGCATTTGTGGTTGTGTTGTTTGCTGTGATGCGACGGGCCGAGGCTGACCCTGGTTCACAGCCGTGTTGCCGCCTCTTGGACCAAGACCATTGGTCGTCGGTACTGGATCAGATCTGCCACCAATTGTGACACTCTGGCCTGCATGTATCCGAGCAGCGGTTTCAGGTTCGGAATACTGAGGTCTTGATGATTGTGCCTGCTGGCGCCTGGGATCAGCCCCAACGCCAACAACATTTTCCTGTTGTCTCCTTCTTGAAGGGTCCGTCTCTTGTGTTTGACGTTGCCTCGCCTCTTGTTCTGCTTTCCGAGCTTCACGAGCAGTCCTAGCTGCCATGATCTGACGAGGAGTGGTTATGCGTGCTTGAGCTGCAGCCTCAGCTTGGGCTCTTGCATCTTGCTGTTGCCGGGCTTGGGCAGACCCTTGCGCGTTGGACATGTACATGTCCGACATGCGAGCCTCCTCCTCCAACCGATCCACCGTCAGCTGCTGTGCATCCACACCACGGCCAGTTCGTACAGCTTCGAGAGCGAAGAGGATAGCTTCGTGGGTTCGACGGGAAACTCGCGTAGTCCTTCGAGGCCAGTAGAACTCGTCTTGGACAAGTGTCTGGAAGCTCTGAGGGGTTGTCGAGCCGGACTTTGTGAACGTGACCTGCTCCCGTGGTGTAGAACGTGGTTGGGCTTGGGCTTGTGGTGGTTCAGCTGGGAGAGATGTCGGTGCAGGCTGAGCAGGAACTAGCAGAGAACTGGCAAGTCGTTCTTGTAGTCGTGGAGTACGTCGTAATGATCTTGCGCTGCTTGAGCCAGCTGCAGAGGGAGGGCGGTGAGCAAGAGGTTGAGGATTCTGTTGTTGGCGTTGTGGTAATGGGTATTTGTCGGGGTTGTAGCGCTCGTCGTAATCGTCGCTGGCAGTTTGAAAATGTTGGTTCACTATGCCAGCTCGAGAGGTGTCGGTATCGGGATATGCAGACAATGCGACTGCTGGCGCCCTCAAGCGCACGAGGCAGCTATGTCAACTTGGTGTTTCTCGAAGAAAATTATCCCGGTCTAGGTAGTCGCTGGGCTGTGCGCTAGGCGTTTTCTGAATGTGAAGAGCAGAGCTCACAGCATGGTGGTGTGAAGCAAAGTGGTTCGAATATGTGGTGGTTGGTTAACTGCCCAAAATCTTGTCAATCTTGGGAATCTTGGGCTAAAGTTGCGAAAGTGACGAGGTTGGACGGCCGGGGGACCCACAACTCTCCCGATCTCTCACACCTTCTTCCGCCTCACTGGCAGCTCAGCCACACCGCCTGGGACTTAGGATATCGATGATCTCGTAGATGTGTGAGCTGTTGTTTCACCTAATCATCTCCCTGCTCATGCTTGTGAAGGTCTCGACAATTCTCCTGGTTTGGTAGAGCTGTTTGGATGAGTCGCAAGCTGTAAATATACCGAAAGTCAATCGCTATGCCGCCCAAATCGTCTCGAAGACCTTGTAGAGATGAAAATTGCGATGCAGAATTCAGATTGAATGGTGCTATGTTCGGTGTGAGAAATCGAACACCGAGAGAAACAATCGCGTGCTCGCTGTCGCTTGGATGAGGAACGCACAAACTTGTAGATTTGCAAATCAAGGCGCACAGCCTCACACCATTTATCGGAGCTCACCAAGCCATGCTCTCACGCTGAAGCGCCGGGCCAGAAAGGTGGCCGCCGCCTCACTGTAAGACAGGCATCAATGCAATACCGGTACACGACTCACTCTGGTCTCATCATCGCTGTCTTCGAGGTAGCAATCCCGTAGAGGGAGCGGACACACGAATTGGCTTTTCCGGGAGGCTGGGAATGATGAGCTGGCATCTCATCCACGTCAGGGTTAGCTTCAGGCTCATGGCCGGCCATCGCAAGCCGTACGTCACCCCTGCATTAACAGCGAAGCGAGTATGATTCTTGACTTCAAGAAGGGAGATTCGAGAGATAATGTAAGTTGCACATTGTCAGGAATGTTGTTGACGCAAATTCAGACTGACTCTCCACACATCCTGCTCTTGCGTTATTCTTGCAGACGCAAAGGTAGTTTCCGTTCCAGCCAGAAGGCAAGGGAGGATTTTTGTAACCGGATTGGCTGCAGCAGGAACCTCGGAGCCAGATTCCTGCCGCGAGCTCTTCGTCTGCCGACAAGGCCATCCTTGTCGACCGTGCTGTTTACACCAATTACTACCTGGAAAAATGCCCGAGCTGTCATTGGGGTTGTTCTGAAAGCACTTTCCCATACAGGATCGCCAAGTCAACCCCGACCTGTCCTTCTGCTCTTCTTGAATCTCGGATATGACTGTATGATCAGCAAGCTCCTGGTCGTATCGATCTGGAATATATCCTGTGATCATAAGCATTTAGTCACCTTGGGCATGGCAAGCTCAAGGTATTTCGAAGCAGATCTCGCGAATTGCACCTCTATCACTGTCCTTTCTGGACGGTAAGTCTAGACTCGGTCCCCAAGGTTGACATGTGCCATATGGAGAAGCACTTACAGCGTCCGTGGTTCTGCATATGGTTCGCAGATTGTCAGATTAGTCGCAAATGCGCGCAACATGCACGTCGAATCGCAGCAGATCTGGACTACCTAAACAGCAGGACGTGATCGGGTTGACGGGAAAGACGTACCCTGCGCCTGAAATATCGAAGTACCCTTGCTAAGCGAAAATATCCTGCTGGTGCATGCGAACTTGAGGGTAGACACCACCGACACGAACACGAGTGCTTTAGGTAAGCACAAGCACGTCTCGACGTGTCAAGAACCTATCGTTGACGCCGCGATGACCTACAATGACCTGCAATAGACACGATGCAGCAGCTCTTGACTGAAATCATCGTCGATCCAATTTTGAACATGACAGTACACAATCATTGGCTCGATGTGAACCAATTCCAGAGTACTGGGACCAATATTATGGCTGGCGTCTGCATTAGCACCATGTTTCGACTCTGTGAACTCGAGATATACTTGTGAGTGTTGTCTCCGGGTGTGTTGACTGCACCCTACTTATGCATGTACATTCCACGGCCTGGGACCCGACTAATTGGCCGATATGCTATGCATCCATGTCCATGACCTTCCCAATCTGTCATTGAAGCAGCAAAATACCAATCTCGTCCCGAAACCCATTCTGAGGTACCCATCAAGCTTGCCACAGTCGAGAACAAAAGCTGGGTGAGTCCGGAAGATGGCTCAAGACCGCACCGTTCCTTGTCTTTTGCAACCATACTGCGCTTCGGTGGTATGCTCGTTCGATTGTACATATCTCGTGTGTTTCAGCAGCCTGCTCACCTCAATTCCCTCCGACGAGCACGTTTCAGGGAGACTTTATTTTCAAAGCCAATGCGTCTCTTTCGAGCACATTAGTCCTGTGAGATCAGCCCGTGGTTCCAAACAAAAGGTGTAGTCTCAACATGTATTCACCTCCATATCCAACACAGTCATCACCACTGCCTCGGCCAAGCCAGTATAGGTCTGGCCAGCCTCGAGTAGCCAGAACTGCTTCGAAGGAAGAGGTACCAGGCTATACCGCACCTGTGGCCACAACATATCCAATTGAGTATGCAGAAAGTTCGAACAGGCATGTCATAGCTCAGCTACCCATGCCGAAGCCAACATCGCAGAATCAACACACACGTACCAGGACCAAGTCAAGCAGCAGAAGACCGTGTACCCCAGCTCTCTCCATGACCACTCCAGAGACTGTATCACCGCCCTCAATCGCCACGATGTCACCAAGGTCACCTGAAGCACAAGCTCAACGGCATCGAGCCTATAGCACCACAAGTTCAACATCCAGACAACGTCCAGCTCTGAAACTGGTCCGACCTCCCAACAAGAAGGACATCAGCCCACCAGTCCCAAGTCCAGTTTACGCCACATTCGACGACGGTGCATCGTATCGCCCTCAGAGGACGGCTCCTATTACCCCGCCACTGCAGACCCTACCGAACACTGCCCCCTCAGCAAACCCGGAGACGTCCTTCATGGAATGGGACGAGGAGACCTCCGCACTCTCAAAGATGAAGCAGACGCTAAAGCTCGGCCAACACAAGCGTGGGCCTCCCCGCCCACAACAACCCAAGCCCAAGAGCCCGGACAGACACGACAACGCCACACCGCGATCACCACCAGCCCGACCTAGACGGCAAAGCCCACCGACAGAGTCTAGTAGCATACGCCAACCACCAACAACATCAAACTTCTCCATGCCCACAAACGCACCCACATACAGCTACTTCCCATCCACATCCACCTCAACCTCAGCAGGTGAGCCCTTCTACCAAGGCCCAGACCTCACAGGTCGAAGCACCGCCAGCGCCACATACATACAACCCAGGCTCAATCACCGACGTGACCAAAGCACAACAACCAACCAGCAACCCCGTGCTAAACTCCCTCACCAAGTCCATCGACCCCATCGCTCGCAACAATTTCACGCCTCCATCACGGCCAGCCATCCACCTCGTCATGAGCAACAACCACAGTCCCAGTCGCAACTCCAACCACGCAAGATCGAAATCCAGCCGCACTACTCCCGCCGCATAGGCGTTGACTACGACAACAATGGCAATACAGACGACAACCCCGGCCCCTTTTTAGCCAATGAAGCAGTCGCAGTTCAGCCCCCAACACCCACATCGACGCATACCACGGCGACCGGAACTTCAACCTCAACGGAGAAACCGCGGCGGCTCAAGGCACTGATGCAGGGTCTTGTGAAGAGGGCGAGTGGGAAAGACCTGAAGAAAAACGAGAACGGCACTGCGCGTGGGACGTCATGGTAAATACTCGTCATAAGTGTAAGGGACGATGAAGGGCCATATTTCGTATTGCCCATACTCCATTCCCGTGTCGCCAAAAGCCCATACCCACTCTAGACACGACTGGAGACTGGAAGAGTTGCTTGCAACGTTAAGTCGGAGTTTGATACGAGCAGTGAAGTTGTTACAAAAAGGGGAGGTCTACTGAGAAGTGAAGCGTGCATATATATTTAAGCACATGTCATTCATCATCCGCCGCCACTGCGTCTGCGCGCAAACGTATCATCAGCATATGTACAACTAAGATTAAGATGCCGCGACTGTTATTCTGTTGATGTTTTCATACAACCGCAGAAAGGTTTTCGAGGCAGGATAGCAAGCAAAGCGGCTTAGCCAAGGCACCGTGCCAAGCACGAACTTCAGGCAGGACTTGATGCCTCAAAGTGCTTGGAGCTTTCGGCAGACTTGCTGTGAGAAAAGGAGGCTCCGAGGCGCTTCGACGCGGCTTCGAGTTCTGTCTGTAAATACCACAGCAGCAGCTTCTCGACGACATACTGCCTGCTTTCGTCGCTTTCGTATGTGATCATAACAGCTGCGAGGTTCTGGCGCTTTGCTTCATCAACGAATGTACTGTTCGTAATGTTTGCCCAATTAAAAATGCCCGGGATGCCTGATCGGCACAGAACCCCGACTGAGCCCCCTATCTTCCATTTTCGTTCGCACTCGCACTCGCACGTCTCGTACCTACGCTAACACCCATCCAAACATGCGTATCTACGCCTATACTGATGAGCATCATGCCAAATAGCGATGCAATTATTCGGTGAGTCGACGATCATGTCCTCAGTCGACATGGACAATACTGGCACTGCGCCGCGCCAGCCTCAAATGGCTTTGCTGGGTAGGATCAAGCCTATCAGTACGAGAGCGAACAACTATCATAACATGAAGGTATATATCCAGTGACCGAGTCCCCCAAACAATACGAAATCACTTCCAGACTCGTATACAGCATAACAGACAACTACAGCACCATATCCAGCAAGATGGCCAACTCCGAAGCTCTAAACAACGGCGACTCCATCCCAGCCGCAACAACCTTCGCCGTCATCTTCGCGCTCCTAACAGTTGCCAACACCTTCCGACTCATTCGATGTCGAGCCTGGTTCTGCATCCCCTTCATCATCGGCGGCATCAGTGAGTATACCCACCCACCTCAGCTCAGCTTTCCCAGCCCCGCTCGTCACCCCCAATACATACATACATACATACATGACCAACTGACACAACACCCCCAGTGGAAACAACAGGCTACATCACCCGCGCCCTCTCCTCCTCAAACCCCACCTCCACCCCCCTCAAAATCATCCAAGTCCTCTGCATCCTCCTCGCCCCCGTCCTCTTCGCAGCCTCAATCTACATGCTCCTCGGCCGCATCATTCGCGCCACCCACGGCGAACGGTACTCACCACTCCGCTCCACCTGGATAACCAAGACATTCGTACTTGGCGACATAACCTGCTTCATCGTGCAGGCGATCGGCGCGGGTGTGATTGCCGCCGGCGCCTCGAAGAATGTAGGCGGGAATATCGTGCTCGGCGGGCTGATATTGCAGATCGTGGCGTTTGGGGTTTTTGCGGGTGTTGGGGGGGCGTTTCACGTGGTGTTTAGACGGATGCTGGGGAGGCAGGGGAGGGTGTTAAATTGGAAGTGGGAGGGGCATATGGGGATGCTGTATGTGATGAGTGGGTTGATTGGGGTGAGGAATATTTTTCGGGTTGTGGAGTATTGTATGGGTGGTGAGTTGAGCTTGTCTCGTCTTTGTGAGGTGATGAACGACTGACTGACTGACTGGTTCGAATAGTGGATGGCTATCTCATGAATCATGAGTGGCCGTTGTATGTGTTCGATGCGGCCACGATGTCGATGGTTCTGAGCTTCAGTCTGTTCAGTTACGGTTTGTCACGAGTCAGGGGTGAGGACCGCTTGGTCAAGGATATTGAGTTGGATGAGGATGAGAATGAGGATTCGTCTCTGCGAAGGGGCATGGGGAACATACTCGCCAAGATGCCGCTGATACGATGAGGGTACGGAGTAGCCCCCACCGATTCATTTTCAGGCGTCCAGCATCCGGCGCCAACACACGGTTAGAGCTATTGAAAGCAAGGAAAGGAAGAGGTTGGAAAGGCGTTGGCTGATTTCTAGAGACATTTGAGGTTTGACATTGGCGTACCTACCTAATCAAGACTTAATTCTACTATCCACAGTAAACATGCGCAACAAACCGCATAAAAAAGTCCGCACCGGCTGCACAACCTGCAAACGTCGCCGCGTCAAATGCGACGAACGGAAACCAACGTGTTCCAACTGTCAAGATCGAAACACCGAATGTCTATATCCATCCAGTCTCAGTCCACCGTCGTTGCACTCAGTGTCAGCACCCATAAATCGGCAACTAGAGCTCCTCTTAGCCCACCACTGGTGCACACAGACATGCCAAAGCTTCACATCTACGCAAGTCAGCCTGCTGCGTGACCATGCCATCGTTGCGGCCCAGCAGGATATCTACGTGATGGATGCAATCTACGCTTTGACTGCCGCACATATTGCGAGCGCACCCACAAGCAACGCGCCGAGCTCCGGCCAGGACTACGTGCAAGCAGCATCGCATTACCACGCACAGACTGTATCGGCGCTGCAGACTGCCATAACGACGTCGTCGTGTGGGACCTCTGTATTCATCGCCTCGCTGTTAACACTAGCTACAGCTGTCGTGCTTCCACTCTTGCACCGGGAAGCAGGGGCCAAGAACTGCGTACTGGAACAGATGTACGGGCTGATGAAGGGTATCCATACCGTAGTCGACATGAACACTGACGAGATCCGTATGGGTCCTTGTGGGTCGATATTCGGGCAGCTTTCTTCTCCGGACTGTGTGCCTGTCGCTGGCGACGCAGAAAGGCTGAGGCGGCTCCGACAGCTCGGAGTGAAATACGCAGCAGGTAACAGTAGGCTGATCTGCGAAATTGCCATTGACGAGCTTGAGAAGGGTTATCTGTTCAACCGAAAGAGAGCAATCAGCTGGGTTGGCAAGGTTGGCCCGGACTTTATCGATGCGGTGAAAAAGGAAGATCCATATCCTAATTTGGTCTTGTTGTATTGGGCTGTATTGCTTTGTCGATTGGATGGGATGTGGTGGGCTAAGTATGCTGGTCGGATATTGGTGAAGGAGTTGACAGACAGATTCGGCTGCTTGTATGATGATTCATGGTCAGAAGCCATTGAGTGGGTAGGTGCTGAGCTTCGTGGGACAAGTGGAGATGAACGAGGTCCTTGATGGAGTTCTGCTATGTGCGAGCATGTAAGACACCGTGCATGAGAGGGAGTACCTGGTTCAATTCTAATGCCACCACCACCTTGAGCCAGGCTCTTCCCCCTATCAGTACTGCTGCATAACCTGTCATCTATGCATCGGGGCATTTCTGAGCAGCAAGCCATCTCTATTTCGACATGAGGGAGCCGTAGACTGCAATCATGTTGCGCACGGAATCCGGCGGACACACAAATTACACATATCGTTTTAAATGGATGTGTCTTCGGCCGGCATGAGCGTCCAATCCGCTAAGAACGAGGTCCTTGCCCTACCGGTCTCCCTCCTTCTCTTCCGGTTCAAGAGGCCTGAAATCGAGAGGTGGTCCAGCACCATCAGCCTCGCGAGGCTTACTGGTGTCTTCAAGAACGACGGCATCATCCTGTCGCTCAGCTTCCATGCTGACAGCGCCATAGGGCCGGAAAGACCTAGACGGTTGCGTCTCGTCTACGTTGCGCACAAATGCGTCAGGTGATTTCGTGTCGTGGAAGGTTCTGCTCTTGACCAGCTGCATGATCATGTAGTTGAGCACACATTTGATGCCTTGTTCTTCCCCACGTTTGACTATATACCCATTGATATAATTTATTTCTGTACTCCTTATCTTGCGGACGTCTTCTCTCATGCTACTCGAATTGCTGGCTGTTTTCTTGCTAATGGCTCGGAAGAGATTTTCGAGCCGTGCTGGAGAGAAGCGTCTTCGTGCGTTGGGTATACCTTCGAGTTCTGGAAGACCACGTATCACAAGCGAGATTTCTGCAATCAAAAGCCTCTGAACAGCTGTCAGGTGAGGGTTCTCGAGCATGGAGCCATTTTGGACATCGAGGAGTGCAGTGAGCGGATTCAGCACACAGTTGGAGACCAACTTCTCGAGTTGAAGCTGAAACAGATCAAGGTATGGGTATGCGGCGCAAGCTAAGACGGGCGATCTTGTCAGAGTTCGGAGAAGATAGCGGGAGGACAGATTGGAGTATAAGTCCTTGTCGGTCGGGTACATGGCTTTACGCTCAGCTTCGGAAAGATCGGGGGTAGCTGTGTCGGTGCCTCTAGGTGGTAAAGGATATTTATCTGTGTCTCGATAGATGCCGAGTGCCACGGTGCCGAAACCAGCATGAACGACTGCAAACGGGCGCTGCATGTGGCAGCCATGTGAGATGATTCCAAGCATATAGGTCGGTCTAGTTTCAGGATCAGTGAAGACTAGTTTGTTGAGGTCATCGATTTGGCCCATGCCGTTTTGCATCAATAAGATTGTGGTTCTTTGGTCGACTCTGTGCTGGACAGATCTCAGAGCTTTGATTGTAGCAGGACCTTTCACTGTCACAATCAGGGTGTAGATGAAGACCTCACCGCTTTCCATCTTTTCTGCTGCGTTGGGAGGAGTAAGTGGCTTACGGTCGCCTTCTTCTGTACGAGGATTATGCGAGATGTGTCGCCAGGTCCCATTCTCTTGAATAAGATCCACATCGTAGCCGGTCTGCTCATCGTTGATATCGGTGTTCTTGTTGACTAGGCGAACAATACGGCTGCCAGCCTTGAAATCCTCGTATAACTCGGGTCGATGGAGGAGCAGACTGATGGGAGGCGGATTTGGTAGGACTTTCAGGGAATGTGCAACGAACGTGCCAATACTGCCAGTACCCAAGATATGTACACGTCTTGTCATCAACTCTTCTGTGTCCTCGGATACAGTCTCAGGATCCATTTTCTCAAAGTCGAGGCTTGCATTGCTCCCATCCTCTGGTGGAGGAGTGGCTGCTGGTTCCCACCACGCTTGCGAAGCGCTCATCGTTGAGAAGCGTGAGAGTACTTTGGCCGGACGGCTACTATTTTCTCGCAGGATCAGACAAGAAGAACCTCTACATGCTTGTGAGCGTCCTAAGTTCGGTATTGATGATACGCATCTCCTCGAGCTGAGGCTCGTGCGGAGATGTAGTTCACGATGTAGCCATATCGATCTGCAAGGTCTGACTCCGGCCTGGACCTTGGTAAGAGACCTCATCCGGAGTACAGATAGCTGGACATCCTTGATACGCAGACCGCTGCTGTAAAGTAGTTGGGGAGAGCAGCTGCAACGGCCGGGAAGGTGCAATCCAGTAGATCAATATTGAATCATCGCGCTGCTTGATCCGAGGTTTTGCCTTCCCCAAATTCTTAGTGTGCCTGAGGCACGAATATTTGCAGTCCTCTCAGTTGAAGAAGTTGCAGATCAACACTTTGTAGTTGGGCGAAAGTGTTGATACGTCCCTTGACCTTCAACTCTCGTTCTGGATCTTCGGCGCATACCAGACGAACTAAACCATATTCTGGTCTTTGGAACCGATCATTCGCCCGACACAATGGAAAGCAAAGCGCTGCTTGATCTCATTGACCAACTCGACGGCAACCTCGAAGGCTTAGAAGAAGCGCTCAGTCCTGTCCTCGAAGACTCTCTCAGTGCCACTACTAAGAGATTACCCATCTTGGACAGAGCCAAATTAAATATCACAGTGGTCTACGCGATTGAGTCTCTGTTGTTCTGTACGTCCTCTTCGCGAAGTATATGCGCTTCTGCTAACCTGCGGCAGCATACCTGAGGGTGAACGGCGTCGATGCGAAAGAGCATCCTGTCTTCAAAGAGCTCGAACGTGTCAGACAATATTTTGCCAAGGTCAAAGAAGCAGAAGAGAAGGTCTCCGCCGCAAAGCCAAGCACAACCCTAAACAAGCAAGCAGCTGCGAGGATAATACAGCATTCACTGGTACGAGAAAAAGGTAAGGTGTCGGTGCAAGCTGACGGTGGCCAGGCTGGCAATGGCGCTTCAGATATGACCCAGCGAGAGAAAGAACTCAGAGAGCGACTTCTGGCCAAGCGGAAACAGAAGAACAATGCCTCATCACCACTGCCCGCCACCATTACTCCTCCAGCTGCTGCCGCCGCCCATGTGCTCGACTCAATATCCAAAGAGATCGAGATGCTCGACCAGGAAGGTTCTGAGGAAGGCGAAATTGGTGAAGAGCCTGAGATTGATCAGCCACCAGTCGACACGTCTGCAACACTCACAAACGGAGACCAGTCCTCAGGCAAGAAGCGCAGACACAATGATTCTCAGTCAGGCAAAGTCTCCAATGGACAGAAGTCGGACAAAAAAGCCCGCAAGAAGGCGAAAAAGGCGGCCAAGGCTGCAACTACGAATGCTAGCACAGCAGGATGAAGTTGCAATAGCTTGCTCTGACCGGTCTAAGGGCTGGCATCCACGACTCTTCTACGGCCAAGATTAGCTGACATGAGCAGGCCTCTGACACACTCTCAGGTTTCTATAAGCAACAGTGAGTACCATCCCTCCCGTTGACACGAATTGGACATCCACGCCTCGTGAGGCAAGACTTGATGCATGGTTCAGACTTGATCGCTGTCTTGTGTCTCCTGCTAAAGCTCGGATGTGGTATGCGGCGTGCGTTGCGGGAGCACATCATCCTTGTGCCTTGGTTGGACAACATCCTAGTACATGCCTCATGCCGAGGATGGCACTTCTGAAACTTCGTTTCAACTGATCAATGAAAGTCATTGAGAATTTGACACCATTTCTTCCTCTTCGCTACGTTTTGTGCCTGCGTTCGTACATCGTTGTAGTCGGTCCTGCCAGAAGAATACTACCTCTGTTCGTTGTTGAGTCCACCATCTACAGCACCATACATGGTATCAGTCTGTTAAGAACCCCTGACATCGCTGTGGATGCTAGTCTATCTTGCACCGGTCTTTTTGGCTCAATGCCTTCCCTTCATACTCAACGGCCGATCGAGCCCTGCAGTTGCGGATGTGGACGTGCTCACGAAAGGATATGTGGTAAGATGTGGGCAGACATGAATTGATTTTCAGGTAGATACTTCATTCA
The DNA here is from genome assembly GCF_036327395.1 of Knufia obscura. NCBI lineage: Eukaryota > Fungi > Ascomycota > Eurotiomycetes > Chaetothyriales > Trichomeriaceae > Knufia > Knufia obscura. The sequence continues at coordinate 85,206 of NW_027042703.1, forward strand.
CATGTCCTTAGCTCTGATAGTCTCACATCAGCATCGCCCACACCGAACATGTCTAGATCAACGGGGTTTTGTACCGCACAGGCCCACCGCGCCATCAAGCACAAAGCGTTCACGCTAACAGCACACCATCATGAAATCGCCACTCCCCGAAACTCTCCGGACGAGAGGCCGTTGCCGAACCTTCGACTATGGTCGCCGAACAAGGTTTGATTTCTTCCCCGAGAGGCTTCACATTCGCCTCTCACAGGGGGAGTAATATCCATAAGTACTGTACTTCATAGCGGTAAACACGAGCATCGACGGTTGCCATCTACGCCAACGATCTACTACTATCTCAAGAGGAGCTTCTTCAGTCCTACCATCAACGAACTGGATCAACACGAACGCCACCACACCACCACCAACATCCACCCCCAACATGCCCCACAACCCCCTCCCACCCCTCCTCTCCGGCACCCTCTTCGGCGCCTCCTTAACCGCCTCCTCCGTCTACCTACCCTCCATAATCCTCTCCCAACTCTCCCTAACAAGCACCCACATGCTCAAGACCTTCCTTACCGCCTCCGCCATCAGCGCAATAATCATCTACATCACCAATAAACTGGGCTACGCGCGACTCCCTCACCGGACAAACACGAGCTACGGCTGGTTTGGAGCTTACGACGCGAATCTGGTGGGTGGGTTGTTGCAGGGGCTGGGCATGGCGCTTACGGGGGCGTGTCCGGGGACTGTGCTTGTGCAGGTTGCGTTGGGGATGGGGAGGGCGGGATGGGTTTTGGTTGGGGGGTTGTTGGGGGGTATGGGGTTTGTGGGGTTGAGTCCGTTGGTGAGACGGACGAGCGGTGTGCAGAGTGGGGATGGTGCTGTGAAAGAGCATACGGTTATGCAGAGGCTTAAGGTGCAGGATGAGACTGCTGTGCTGGGATATGAAGCTATGTTAATTGGGATGATTGCGCTTGTTGATCGGTTGGGCCTCTCGAAGGATGGGCGGAGTTTCTGGGTTGATCCTGTTGTTGGTGGGATGATGATTGGGGTTGCACAGGCTAGTTCTGTGTTGTTGTCGAAGAAGACGTTGGGTGTTTCTTCTGCTTATTCTGATATTGCGGGGCATCTTTCGAGTTTGGTGAGAGGAAAGGGGCTTAGCGGTGGGTTTGGCAATGTTATCTTTGCGGCTGGGGTTATGCTTGGGGCGAAGCTGGCGAGTCAGCGGGTTCCGGTTGTGGTTGAGAGTGCTCCTGCGGTTAGTGTTGGTGCTGCGATTTTTGGCGGCTTTTGTAGCATTTTTGGGGCGAGGTTGGCGGGGGGTTGTACGAGTGGGCATGGTATTTCGGGGATGTCGACATTGTCCGTGAGCAGCTTTGTTACTGTCGCTGGTATGTTTGGTGGTGGGATTGCGTGCAAGCTTTTGATTGACGCGCTGTGAGCTTGAGAGGGTGGAGAGCTCCACGTGGATGTTGGTGCTGCTGTGGCTAGAGGTTGGAGGAACAGAGCACCAGCTCCCGCGCAGTATGTAGGTCCTGGAACAGTCTTGGGTGATTGTCCAAAGTGTTGGCATTGCTTGTACATTGGCACAGCCGAGTGGTGGTCTACATGTCATGTTCAAATATTTTCCGTCCTGATTACATGAATGGCACCCGGATGATATGGCGGATGAGCTCTTGACTTCGCCATGGAGTACAAGTTGGATCGCGATGCAGGGCTACGAAGACGTTCCGAGTTGTGGTTAGGAGTACACCGTGAGCGGCTTGATTACTTGAGCATATTTTATGGCATGACCCCCCATAAAGGCTGTCCGCCGTTACTAAGTCGTCCGAGGCGTCGGACAAACAAACCCGGACGTTTTAGTTGTGCTTCACCGTAGAGACTCCTACTTATGATCCTTACCTAACAGGCTTCGAAAGCATCTTAAATAGCTTCCGAGTATGTAACAGGGTAGTTCATAACAGGATCTGTCGGTATGGAATTCTCATAGTCTTCCAGAGTACTATGGAAGTGGCAAGGTGGTGTGAAAGCAATAGACAGGTCCTACGGCTATGATTTGGTAGTGTCTGGCCTGAGTGTTTCGTCCGCCGCCTCATCGGTCTTACCGTCAAGCTCAACTGAGACTTCAGCGGAAATGCTCGGATGATCAATCTCAAGAGTACAAGATCGTCATTCGGCTCCGAGAATGCGCCTGCTGTAACATGATCGACGTCAGCCGTTTAAATGTGGCGGTGTTTGTGAGCGTTGCGAAAGCGATCACGCGAAAGCGGCAGATGCTAATTAGAGTTTATGGGTAGTCGCTGTTACATCCATCCCATCGATTCTCTTATGAAGAATGTGTAGAGGGGTGATAACTCCAAGCGCTAGGACTTCGTATTGTACAGTAGCAAGACCCGGGGTACTTCTCAGTGTTCTCACGAAGATAGCCTTGGCGAGGCGGTGGACAACCAAACTGCAACATATGGTCAGGTGTCGTCATTGGGCTGACGCATAGCCTAAAGCGTAGCTTCTAGGGGCGACAGCGCCTAAAATTTAGGCGTGATGAGCGCCTGACAAAGTGGTGGGTAGATCTTCGGCTAATTGCCGTACATGTTGCAGTTTGGTTGTCGCTTGGAAAGTGATTGACGGCATTTGCCACAGATCAGCAGGGGCAGGTGGGATGAAATTTCTCCGGGCAAGCTGTTACCGGTAGCGGCGTGGTTCCATCACGCCCTTGTTTAGCTTCAGCGGAAGGTGGAAGCTCAAGCACTTCCGGGCTCGCCACCGAAAACTCCATTGCATCAAGCGCAATTTGCCCTTCGATTGGCTCGAGACCGCGTGATGATCACGTTGCCTATGCTAGACCACTTGTTGAGATCATATTTTCAGACTAGTACCGACAGAAAGTGTGGTTGTTGCGAATCCGAACAAAGATGTAGGTCGAAGCACAGGTCGTGATACTTCATGTCTGTCGTGATGTGAAGAAGATGACGCAGTTGCAAGGTGTAGGTACCCCGTAACTTACCCCTGATCAAAGCCTGAGTGGGATGTGGGCCACCCCTAATTTGAGCTCGGCATTGGACACCTTTTGCACGGATTTGAGGTGAATCGGAGGAACAAGATAGGTAATCCTTTAGCTGTTCTTGTTCGAGCTAAACCCGTCTTGTTTGTGGATCCACGAGCAACCTTAACTCGCTAGTGAGGTCCTCGAAAGCGAGTTGAGGAACAAGAATAGCTTAGCGGATGAACAAAACAGGTCAAGCTTGGTGTATAGTGGATAGAAGATGATTCTCAGACCCGGACGCGTGCTTTAGTGCTAGCTGATGTCTTTTTATCTTAAACGCTAGGCCATTCTTGTGTGTTCAGAGTTCAATGGCAACACAGCAAGCTATACCACTCTTGTTCCTCCGATTCACCTCAAAACGCGTGCAAAAGGTGTCCATTGTGATGAAGACTGTGGAAAAGTTCGCAAGTCACAACCTCCTCCACTTAGTCAGCACCAATCAAATCTGATGCTCTCCCTCTCGGCAGAGTTGCTTGGCGTGGAGCTGGGTTGTGACTTGTGAACTTTTCCACAGGATGCAAGTGACTTCCTTCTGTGCACCAGTCGTGCCAGTGTGCGGCTTCCCTGTCTCATCACGCATGAAAGAGTACTCACATGATCATAGCGACTAGCCAGATGCTACTTAGCACCTCAGATCGGTGCCGAGCGAGGTGCACCAAGATGAAATCACTGACTCAGCTGTACTAGAGTTGCGACTATTCCCTTTGTGATAGTCCCTTCCCGCCACTCTGTCTGCTTGCCGGCAAGGTATTCCGAGTTCTGCATGCAGAACTGTAAAGTATAGACCGTATTGTTATCGGTCCCTCGCAACGTTAGATGATGGCCATGCTCTAGAATTTTCCTACACAAGATGTGAGAAAAAGAAGCGGTGAACGGTCTACCTAATCGTCGATGAAGCCTGTCGTGACAGTCAGGTACCAGTCAAGGTGTAAGCGCTTGAACGCAAGAATGTTGCGATCATGCCTGGGACGTGCGTCTTAAGCTGCACCTTTGAAGCTTGACTTCGAGGGCCACCTGGGCGCCTGGTATCAATTCGGTCCGTGGACGTGTTGTAAGCGCGCGGCGGAACCGCTACCACCTTCAACGGGACTGACAATAGATGAATCTCGACTTAGCCAAAACCAATTTCTGAAGAACGGTTGTCTCTGACAATAATCTTTCAGCATGAAAGGACGACTGCAACCTGCAGAGACATCTGTCGTAAAGGGACAGCAGCGACAGAACAACTCAAGCCACTCGTGAAATTGCAGATGGTAAGACGTCTAGACGTACGTTGTATTCCAGCATCTGTACGTTATCTATGCCAATCACGAGGTTTCGCATATTGTTGGCGGGCACGACATGCTACTCGTGCTCATCGATCCTGCCCAAACGACGCAATGGGGCTCTATTGTCCACCAAATCATGTTCAATAATCTGCGACAGACCAAGAGAACGGTATGCTACCTTCAGGTGCACGTTGATGCTCATCGTCGCTCTGCGATCATTGACCATTGGGCAAATACAGGCGGATGCTGATGCTGATGCATGCTAGCGCGATTGCTAGTCCTATCTTTCTGGGACTTTTGCGTCTTACTGCACGATGAGGTAGGCAAACGCTCCATTCATTCATGCGTAAAGGTAACAACAGTACCGGTAATGGCGTACAGCTGCCCAATTGTGCCCTTCTAGACCTCAATCAATAGGGTTATCGAAGTCACAGGAATCCATTGCTAACCGCCGTGAACTTCGCAGCAACATGATGTCGGCGTCATGAGCAGCCACATAATGTCATTGGCGGGGACTCATGCCTTGTGCTCGCCATTTAGGCATGACCGCCTTTTCATCGCCTTTCGGCCCCAGCCGCTTGCCTACAGGTGATGGGAGCGGTCAACGTGATTGTTGGCAATTCTGTGTTTCACAGCATTAGGCCTCGTCGTGGCAGTAGTTGTTAGGCAGTTCGTCACCTAGACGCGGAGCAGGCCATGAATCAAGTTGAGTAATGCCCAATTGCCCTACTGATGAAGCTGCAGCTAAAAGAGTCATGTGTCTCGTGGGAACAGGGATCAAAAATACCCGCATACGCCGGGATCTCCTCATGCCGGGCTTGAGTATGCAACTTTCGGAAATATCTGACCGTGGCCTTGAAATCTGCTGGACATGCAGTTAAGCGGCATCGGCTCAGGCTGCACCATTAAGTTCGTGCAGTGTCCCTTATTCGTAAAGCACAGAAGCACCAGAAGCAACGGAAAGCAAGTGTCTTTGCAGAACCGAAAGGCAAAGCAGTCATGCGAAGCACAAGCTTGATGAACAAGGACCACTCTCCGTGTCTTCCGCGAAGCACCAGCTCTCAGAACTCCAGTACAGTGAGATCATGGGCCGCATCTCTGGGATCGCTTGAAACGAAGCCAGAACCATCTTGGAAGCACTAAGCTGCTAATCAAAGCCACAAATCTGATAGGGTTTGTTCCTTGCAGGGGATCCAGCAGAAAAACTTCCTCGGACCTATCGCCACTGCCGCTAACGAGAAGCCGTTGGATGACTTAACTTCATGGCCCAGGTGTAAAGATCTGGTACCGGCATGCTAGCTCGCTAGCTCATCCCATCCAGCTGGTACAAGTCATCCTAATACTGTTATAGCCCAGGCAGTGCGCATCACTTTGACGCTGCACTGCAGCCGAATGAGCTAGCAAATGCACATGCCCTCGTGACGCAGCTTAGGCGACGATTTCAATACATTTTGCACAACAAAAATGGTGCAGCTGGCGTGCATGCTGCATGCTGAATGTGGACGCAACCGATGTTATTGAGCGCGTTCGATCTGACGTTCAAATTGTATGAATAATGCGATGTGGCTCGTATCAAACAGCTGGTGGAACCTGAGCGTTGAAGTCTAGGCACGCTGACTGGTCGAAGACTGGATTCTCCTTTGTTTGCTCTGCATCCGCCGGCCATACACTTTACAGACTTTTGCCAGAAGCCGCACTTGCCATGCTTTCCACCCGCAGCCGCGCGACTTCCATTTGTTCTCAAGCCCCACTACTGGGCAGTCAATTTGACTTCACGTTTCCTTTCAGTTAGATTTTGAACATCCCTGATACTCCTATCTCAGGTCGAATATCGTCATTCATTTTGTGCACTTTCTACTCTCCTCAGCAAGGCCACCGCGCGCTTCCAGACTTAGTACTACTGCTGTGCCACCATGAATACCGTGGATGATCCGAGTCTAACCACATGCTTCGCGTGCTTCATTGAAGTTGCCTTCTGGCTCTTTCTGCTCCACCAGGCAAAATGCCCGCTGAATCCTTGCGACCCAGCTTCTTGTTCCTTCGAAACAGCTTGCCGTTGGAATCCGCTCGAGACCCACTTTCCCAAGCCGCAGTGTATCGGTGAGGACGCTGCGTTGCTGATTTATTCTTTGCACCATGCGCGGAAGGACTGGTCCGAGTCACCAGTGCCGGCAATGCTTCGATCTCCCCTTGTTACACTTGTTACAGGTTATGGGTCAAATATCATGCGTGCACACCGCCCGCTTCCATCATCTCCCATATATGCACTTCCGTCTTCCCTTCTCAAAAGTGTCTCGCATTCCGTCCTTTACATTCTCTTCACCGTGCTGCAATCATGCTACCTTGGCAGCGCTTTCGGCAGCGTTACTCACGTTCCTCACAAGTTGATGACACATTTCCGGCCAAACAATTGTTCGTTCTAGGTATGTCATCTCATGTTATTGGCGAACACAAAGCCGAGTCTCTACGGATGCCTAGCATATGGTTGTGCATACCTTTTGGGAAAAAGTGCGCTAACGCTACGGTGCAGCATTATGCCGAATATGCGAGCCTATTGCCTTCATGAGCGTCTTTCCATACTCCTACCGGATGATCGAGTCTTTCAACGTCACGCATGATGAAACGAGGATATCAATATATGCAGGCATGCTCATCACAGCATTTGCCTTTGCAGAATTTTCGACTGGAATGATCTGGGGGCGCATCTCCGACCGCATCGGCAGACGCCCAGTGCTGATATGCGGCCTTGTGGGCACGAGCATCAGTATGCTCTGCTTTGGATTCTCTACCAACTTATGGACCGCCATCATATCACGAGCGCTGGGTGGCTTCCTTAATGGCAATGTTGGAGTTCTGCAAACCACAGTGGCAGAGCTTGTGAAGAAGAAGGAACATCAACCCAGGGCATACTCGATCATGCCTTTCGTGTGGTGCTTAGGATCCATTATTGGGCCAGCTATGGGTGGTGCTTTGGCTATGCCCTGCGACTCATACCCCTCCGTCTTTCCACGAGGTGGGCTATTCGACCAATATCCATTCTTATTGCCGAACTTGGTCTGCGTTGTCGTATTGCTACTAGGCATAGTCAATGGTGCACTATTCATCGACGAGACGCATCCAGACCTCAAGCACAAGCAAGATAAGGCCCGCCAACTTGGCCAATATCTCACAGGGAAACTCTCTGGAGTCAGGTCGACGTCAATGTTAAGTGAAAAGTTCGGGAACAGCCTGGACTTCGATCCTCCTCCGGGATACAGAAGTACAGAAAGCTCGCCTCTAATGTCTTCGAGTCCGCCTCCTGCCGTCACGATCGATCCGGAATCCACATCCACGAAGGAGGATCGTGGTCTCGCTAGCACATTCACCAAGCAAGTGGCTTACGTGATACTGGGCTACGGCATCTTGGCCTTTCACTCAGTCTCGTTCGATGCTTTGATGCCAATCATGCTCAGCGAAAAGCCTTCAAATACCACGCCCTCATTGCCATTCAAGTTCACCGGTGGCCTCGGAATGTCAACAAAAAGCATCGGCTTTATGCTGGCCGTGCAGGGCGTCTACTCAATGATCGCTCAACTCTGGTTCTTTCCCGTCATCGTGAAGAAGCTCGGCACATTAACAGCTTTTCGAATGGTCATGCTGGTCTGGCCATTGCTCTACTTGGCTGTCCCATACATTGTACTGTTGCCACATTGGCTTCAGAATACAGGAGTCTACGCTGCGATGCTTATCAAGATCACCTTCCATGTGATTGCATTCCCGTCAAACGCCATCCTGCTTGCCAATGCAGCTCCTTCAAAAGCAGTACTCGGAACGATTAACGGCGTTGCTGCATCAACGGCTTGTTTGTGCCGGGCTTTCGGTCCAACAGTTTCTGGTTCCATTCATTCAGCGGGACTGAGACTGGGCTACAATGGTTTTGCATGGTGGGCGGCAGGACTTGTATGTGTGGTTGGGGCGCTGGAAGCCTACTGCATCAAGGATACCGAATCGTCCCATGAATGTGCAACCGACAACGAAGAAGATCAAGCTATGTGCGAACCCCTCATCACTGCGACTGTCGAAGATCCAGAAGGCAAGACCGACGAGTGTGCCAGGATCGAGGAGCTCGATCTCAACATCGACGTCAAAACAGACCACCACTGAAATTGCGAACCTGTCAATTTAATACGCGGCCAATGCGCCAACCAACCTTTTTACGACCTTTCCAGATTTACAGCGTCAAGCGATACGCACACCATCCGGCGCGAGCCGGCAGTGCCGCCTGAGAGATGCACCAAGAGCATCTTGACGAAGGGGTACATGACCATTTTTGTTTTATGATAGACATTGATTATTGTTTGGGAGGCTATTTTGTCAAGATACCTGCGGGCTTAGTCCCGGCCATTTGCTGTATGTGCCCAGGATTCTGGTGTGCATTGTGTACCAAGATGTATTAGAAAGAGCTAGGAAAGCTATAGAATGACCTCAAAGCACGGTCTTGCGCGGATTCGTAGATCCGATTCAATTCAACCTGTGAACACGCAGAACGACCATATCGTTTTGAGATCTGACCTCTCCTGTGCATTTTGCAGTAGCCTAGCCTTAGCTCCGATCCCTCTTGCATAGCCCTAGCTTCCACACCACTGCCATCTGCAGTACATGTTCTGCCATCACTCCCGACCCCGGGCACGTGGCATAAAGTAGGCTAAGATGCGGCCATCACAGCGTGATCGCCGAACCTCGGCTGTAGTGCCCGCCGATTCGTCAGTTTGGTTCAAGCTGGAGCAGTAGGTCTTTCCGCCCGCCCCAGGGCCGAAATCCGTCTTCCCGCCTTTCAAGCTCTACAGCAATGGTGAACTCGTCTCACATATCCGAACAGGCTTGAAGTCCCGGTGCTATCGTGACTAGAGCTATATACCAACGTACACCAATAGCTCTATTATCACTCCTACCACCATGGCGCCCTCGAGAGCCTCGCCTCATCGGTTACTGAGCTGTCGTACCAATATATTCGGTAGCTCGATAACACCGGCACGTCAACAGAGACGATGGCTCAATGCAGCTGTTGGACAGCGAAATCCACCCCGGAAGACCGACACTGACAAGAAGGGGCCTCTGAGTGGCATTCGAGTGCTGGACATGACTAGAGTCTTAGCTGGGGTAAGTATCAACCGGCTGGATCCTCGCAGTAGCCAATCCTCGATGGAGGCTCCTACGAAATCAACTGTTACGAGTGGACTTGGACTAACTCGGTGTCCAGCCATATTGCACTCAAATACTAGGTGATCTAGGGTGAGTAAGTGCTCTTCTCCACCTGACCGCACTCAGATAGTGCTGGACCAGCCTGAAGCACAAGCGGGCCAGCTGCCACTGCCGAGACCACTCCATTGCTTCGCAAATCGAGAGCTCGCCGTGAACTACCAGAAGGCACGTAAACACCCGTACTAACAATATGTTCTCTCCAGCGCAGAAATCATCAAAATCGAACACCCAACCCGCGGCGACGACACCCGCGCCTGGGGTCCACCCTACGCCGAATACACACCCGACAGCTCCCTCGCCGGCACCGGCCCCGGCGAAAGCGCCTACTTCCTCGGCGTAAACCGCAACAAACACTCCCTGGCCCTCTCCTTCCAGCACCCCTCTGGCCAACAGATCCTGCACGAATTAGCCGCGACCTCGGACGTGATAGTCGAGAACTACATCCCCGGTGCGCTCGCGAAGTACAAGATGGACTTTGAGACGCTGTCGGGTATTAACCCGAGTCTCATCTACGCGAGTATAACGGGGTACGGACAGACGGGGCCGTTCAGTAAGCGGGCGGGGTATGATGTTATGGTTGAGGCGGAGTTTGGGCTTATGCATATCACTGGGACGCGGGATGGGCCCCCTGTGAAGGTTGGGGTTGCGGTGACGGATCTGACGACGGGGTTGTACACAGCTAATGCTGTTATGGCGGCGTTGTTGCAGCGGAGTGGTGATCCAGAGCGGAGGGGCCAGTGGCTTGATGTTGCGCTGAGTGATTGTCAGACTGCGACGCTGGCGAATATCGCGAGTTCGGTGTTGGTTAGTGGGAAGAGGGATACGGGGCGGTGGGGGACTGCGCATCCCAGTATCGTGCCGTATAAGGGGTTTGAGACGAAGGATGGGGATGTTATGCTGGGCGGGGGGAATGATAGGTTGTTTGGGGTTTTGTGTCAGAGGTTGGGGAGGCCGGAGTGGGCGGTTGATGAGCGGTTTCGGACGAATAATGTGAGGGTTAAGAATCGGGATGTGCTTGAGGAGATGATTACGGGGGTTACGAGGACGAAGACGACGGGGGAGTGGCTGGGGATTTTGGAGGGGAGTGGGATGCCGTATGCGGCTGTGAATGATGTTAAGGATACGTTGGAGCATGAGCATACGAGGGCGAGGGGGATGGTGACGGAGGTGGAGCATGACAATTGTGGGACGTTGAAGGTTGTGAGTCCGCCGGTCAAGTATAGTGCTAGTAAGGTTGGTGTGAGGAGTGCGCCGCCTACGTTGGGCCAGCACACTGATTACGTGCTGAAGGAGGTGCTGGGGATGAGCGAGGACAAGATTGGGGAGCTGAAGACTGAGGGCGTCGTGGCTTGATCGAAGCGAGCAGTCTGATTGCGCTAAGCCCTCGTAAAATTTCTATAGCATGTATATGAAGTCTGCGCCGGCAAAGATTGAGCTCCGTTATAAGGCTGATGTGAACCAGTATGTCCCCGGAACATCAATGTGGCCGGAGGTACACATACGTCTGCGCAACAAAGGCTGGTATACCCGCGAGACATAAGTCCAAGGTCTTATACATGTCGGCAGGTTCTCAGAGCCAGCACATGACGCTTCGATGGAAATCTAAGCCACTCAAGGCGAAACCAAATCCTGGCGAGCGAGTATAAGCTCAGACACTATTCTATCGAGAGCCATGTGTCCAAACTTCAGGGAGGGCCAGTCCTGCTCAGAAAGAGTTACATCGTATCCATTTACTTCCTCAACTCCTCCGCCCTCCTCTTAATCCCCCCCGCAGCCCCCTCCGCAAACTCCCCATCCCACCGACTCAACGCACTCCTCCCCTGCACCACATCCCCAATCGCCCACTCCATCCTCGCCATATCAAGCGCCTCATCAACATCCCCATCCGGACAAACAATATAGAACTTCCCCTCTCCGATCTTCCTCTCCGCATACTCCGCCACCTGCCCGGGTAACCACGCGCCCTCATTCTTCTTCGCGAGTGTTTCATCCGTTGGCGTGGGTCCAGAATTGCCGCTTAGACCCGTGAACGTCCAGCCGGGAATCAGGAGGTGCACCGAGATGCTAGGCGTGTAACTTGGTGAGCTCTCCGTTCGGAGGTCGTGCGCGAGATGTTCGGCGAGTGTCTTAATGGCGGATTTCGACATGTTGTAGGCTGGGTTTGCGGCGCCGGGCGGGTTGGTGATTCCTTGTTTGCTGCCTGTTATTATGATGCCGTGGGTGCCCTTTGAGGATCCGGACGAGGCGGATTGTTGGAGGAGAGGGAGGAAGACGGAGAGCCCGTTGATCACGCCGTACATGTTCGTGTTTAGCGTTTCGTGGAAGTATTCGACGTCTTCGTAGGGTTGTTTCGTGGTGGGTTTGACGCTTGTGCCGGCGTTGAGCATTAGGAGGTCGAGGCTGGGGAAGGTGGATTGGAATTTTGGGAGGATGGATTTCCAGGCTGAGAGGTCGCCGACGTCGAGTTGGTAGGTTTCTGTTTTGAGGTCGCTGTTGGTGTTGATGCTGTCGAGAGCTTTATGGGCTGCTTGGAGGTTCGAGGTGTTGTAGTCTACTAGGGCGACGTGCATGCCGTGTTTGCGGCAGAGTTGGGCCATTGCGAAGCCGACGCCGCTGGCGCCGCCCGAGATGAGGGCTGTTGCCCCTTTGCGGAAGAAGGTAGACATGTGGATGTTATGTTAGATCTCGCTTAGTGATTGCTATGAGCAGGGCAAGCTGCGAGTCGTAAGCTGTGCGCTCGCAGGTGCTTTAGGGTCAGTAATCGCTGTCAATGCCTCTTTCGGATCAGCCGTGTGGTTGGGAGACAGAGCAGTGCTTGTTAGATGACAATGTTTTACAGAAGCCCGCTGGTTATCGTTTACAATGCCAGTAGTTATCTCATACTTGGAGATTGGGTTCAACTCCGCATCGAGGTCAATGACGTGGTGAACCAGCTCAGGTATGCTTAGGCAAATAACGGAGCTGATACAAAGGAGGCAACACTACCTGATCCAAGGCGCTGCAATGAGTCTGTCTCTAGTCGAGTAGACGAAAAAGAAGTAGAAGACACAACTCTGTGAAACACTGGACAGAAGGAGATCATGAAGCTAGTCCGGAACAGGCAAATATATACGACCCCTATCTAGCATACCAAGCCATGCTCCTCACCAACCTCATCCTTCCTGGCCGAGGCACCACTAACCCATTCGATGTCGAAGTTTCGGATGCAACCAGCAAAATCAGCTCCATCAAGCCAACCTCGACACCATCCACGACACCCCCATCACGAGTAATCCCAACGCTGTGCCATCCCCACATACACCTCGACAAGCCATTCCTCCTAACAGCTCACAATGAGGGCGAAGACCTGCCGGACTACCTCGATCTTGCACCCAAGGATGGCTCATTCGCAGAGGCTCTCACCAAGACAGCCGAGGCGAAGACTCGATATACACGTGCCGACCTGCTTCATCGCGGCTCTCAACTGATAGCTGAAAGCATTCAAGCCGGCGTAACGTCCATGCGAGCGTTCGTCGAGGTGGATCACGTTACCAGATTCATCTGCGTCGAGGCGGGCATTGAACTGAGGCGGAGATTCAAGGAGCAATGCTATGTCCAGCTTTGTGTCTTCGCTCAAGACCCAGTGATCAACGATGAGAAGCACGGTACGGAGAATCGCGAATTGATGGAGGAAGCGTTGCGGAGGTTCAGAAGTGATATTGACGTTGTAGGGTCAACACCTTATGTAGAAGGGGATGAGGGGATGCAACGGAGGAACATCGAGTGGGCGGTGGAAAAGGCTATGGAGCATGGTATGCATCTGGATTTCCATCTGGACTATAATCTAGATCCGAGTTCGAAGCCTATGATATGCCATGTCATCGAGGTGTTGAAGCAATCAAATTGGACTCAGCGGGCAATGGGCAAGGCAGTGGTGATTGGACACTGCTCGCGTATGACCATGTTCAGCACTGAGGAAACGGAGAAGCTCGCTAAAGAGATTCATGATGCTAAACTGCCAATCTCCTTTGTCGGTCTGCCTACCAGCGACTTGTTCATGATGGGAAGACCCGGAGATGGTGATTGGGGAGGCAGCCGGCCACGAGGAACCCTGCAGGTCCTAGAGCTGATCAGGCGATTCAAGCTGAATGCCTGCATAGGCATAAACAATGTCGGCAACGCATTCACGCCATGGGGGAGCGTGGACCCGTTGAGGCTCGCCAGTCTAGGTGTTGGTGTCTACCAAGCAGGAACACCTCAAGATGCGGAGCTTCTGTTCGAGTGCATTTCTGCTTTGGCCCAAGAGGCCATTGGGCTGGAGGACATTGTGGTCAGATCGCTGGAGGAAGGTGCGAATGCTCTGTTCATGGTGGTCGGCAATGACGAGACCATCAACATTAATGGAAAAGACACCGGGATTCCAGCTAGGAAGAGGCTGAGCGTGGCAGATATGGTTTGGGATCCGCCTGAGCTGAGCCAACGAAGAGTTGTTGGCAAAGTGAATTTATCCCGGTAGCCCAGCAGATCCTCAAGCGTACTGGAACAACCATATGAACAGCCCCTATAATGACATGATCAGCTGGCGAACTAGAAGGTGCTTCCTTCAGCGGGCAGCAACACACGCATCAGGCGGAACAACAAGCACATGCTTGGGTCTGGAAGTTGGCCGGTACGCCGACTTTGCTGTTCACGTTAACGCCTCTGTGTCGCATCGCATACTTCGAGGCCAAGCATATTTCTATCAATCTTTTTAATTTTGTAATATGGTAGTAAGTACTATCTTTCCGCACCTTGTGCATGCATAACTTGTCCTGATCAAAGCAGATACGCTTTTTGGCTAATTTTCAGACTGCAAATCTCGACAGCAACCGCCCACGTGCGGCGTCCGGCATGTCAGATTCCTCCTGCGTGGTAATTTCAGATTCCTCCTCGGATGTTGTGCATAGATTGGTCGTGCTCAGTCTCAGCCTTGACCCTGGTTGCCTAGGACGTCTATGCTGCGACGACGTCTTTGGTCTCAGAGTCCTCAATCTTGGCGGCTTCAAGGTCGTTGGTGGCATCATCCACACCGTTCTTCTCGGCTTCCTGAACCTCGCCAGCATCAACATTGACTTCACGAGCAGCGTCGTCAACACCAGCATCTTTCTGGTTGACTTTTTTCGATTGGCCCTGTCGCTGACCTCGCGGTCTTGGTGCCGGTGCAGCAGCGGAAGTCTCAGCTTCCTGCTCGAGCTTCTCGATCTCTTTCTTGGCTTTCTCGATGTTCTAGAACGTGTTAGTAGGTTGACCTAAAGACTGGAATTTGAAACTCACCTTGTCAGTCTGCTCTTTCTGGTCTTTCTTCCAGGTGGCGACCTTTTCCTTCAACTTTTCGACTGTAGGGCCGACTTCGCTCTGGTTGCTTGGTGGATCAATGCCGAGTCTTCCAAGACCTTCGATGAGATCGATGGAGAGGTTGAACTTGTTGTCACCTGCGGCCTTGGCACCCTTCTTGCCCTTCTTCTTTCCGCCACCGCCAGAGAAAAAGTCCTCCTCTTCCTTCTTCATGACGGTCATGCCCTTGAAGCCAGACTCGTCGACTGCCCTTTGAGAAGACGCAGCAAACTTTCCAGGGCCCTTATCCGCTTCAGCAGTGCCGTAGCTGGAGTCGAAGTGCCTGATGATGTTCTCGGCGGTAACGATCTCGTCACCGTAGGCAGGAGCAGAAGCCTCCTCGAGACGGGCCTCGGCGGCCTTCTTGCGCCTGTCCTTCTCGTACTGGTCGCGCTCGGCCTTTTGCCTCTCTCGACGTTGCTGGTAGATCTGATCCTCGAAAGACTTGTACTCCTTGCGCTGGGTGTAGTATTTATCTTTCAAGTCTTGGATAGCCTTCCAGGTCTGATTCTGCTTGTCGTGGAGCCTTTCTCTCTCCGCCTTCAGCTTATCGAAGTTCTTGTTTACATCGTCTCGACCAGCCTTGATCTCGTCGAGCTCTTTCTGGTTCGCGGTGTACTTCTCTGACAAAGCCTTGTTCTCGGAGCTATCAAAAGTCTTCTTGAGATCTGCGTTCTCGGCCTTCTTGGTATCAATCGTCTTCTGTAGTCCCTCGATACCATCGAAGCTCTTCAACAGTCGTCGCAGGTTGCTGACTTCGGTGAGGGTCTTCTTCTCGTCGACAAGCTTCATCTGACCTGAATCAACCTGCTTCATCATGGAGTCGATCTTCTGCTCGACTTCCTTGGAGCTGCTGAAGCCAGCGCGAGAACGAGCATCTTTCTGCTGAGCGATGAGGCTCTTGATCATGCGGTCGTTCTCATCGTACTTGTTGCGCTGAGCTGTCGTAGTGGTCTTGTTGGCACTCTGCTTTGCACGGATCTCCTTGTTCTCTTCAATGAGCTCCTGCCATCTGTCATTTTGAGGACCGCCTTTGCCTGGTCGGGCGCTGTCGATCTTGGAACGGGCAGTGTTCTGTATGCCAATTAGCTAAGAGCGCATTGACGGGTAATGACTCCTTACGAATTCAGCTTGAGCGGCCTTGTGGGCCTTCTCAGCTTCGGCGAGATCAGACTTGAACTTGGCCTCGTCAGGCTTCTCTGGTCTCTTAGAGCCAGTATCAGCTGCGGGCGCAGTTGCGGTGTCGGCCATTGTGCTAGAGGTTACCGGTCGAGGACTTGGAGAGATCGAAGTTGTAGCGAAGAGGACTGATTTACTGGAACATGATTTATCAAGCGATTATTATGGAAGTCAGAACAGCCCGTTTGTGAGTGTGACTTGGGGGAGATGTGTCTATTCAGGTCGTTGATAACACTACCTACAGTAGCATTCTCACACCGAGTTCATTTATATGTGGAGAAATATTTTGTGCAATTCGTGGTCGCGCCGCTTCGGTGCGCCAAATCCCGCTCATTGAGACCTTAGATATATGTAGGGAAGGTCTGCCGATATGCCGTGACAACCTCGTATAGTACTTACGCGGTCTTCTGCTACTTGCATGGTCGAAGGCACATATTTGTTGTACACGTTAGCTCATCACTGGCGAATCGAATGCAGTTTCGGTCATAGGTGCAGGACAAATCATGGAAGAACCGTGAATGAGCAGTCCCAGAGTAGACACCTTTTGAAGCAAACTGTTGGTAGGTGTGCTCGGTTGCTAGTCAAGCAAGAGACGGTCAGTACCATTTACTTCCATGGAGATCACTTTGAGCGTACACCGATATCAACCTCAAATGAAACAAACGAAAACCGCAGATCCATCCGCCCTCATGAGGCTCTTCTACACAGGGTGCTGTTCGGGTACTAGTACCCTCTCCTAAATAATGGCATGAAAGCATTCTGGCACGCATAAAAGCCTCTTGATTTGGTCAACAATGGCGTTTTAGCTAGGGACTACTACTTCCTCACAAAGGCTGATCTTCAAACCGAAAATCCCACAAGTCCCTAGCATTGTCGTCGAAGCCGTAGCCTTTCGAGCTGGTTGTTCCAATGCCTGGAACGATGCCGGGACCAGAGCCCAGCGTTGCAAATGCTCCTTGTCAGCTATCTTCTCAATCATCATGTCCACAAGCCAGTCAGTCGTCAAGTCTGACTCGGAGAGGATGATTGATATGATAGACCTAGGGAACACTAATGCCTACGAACAGCAGCCATACTTGTTGATTGGCTAGACCCCATTCGAGATAGGCCACATCGTCTAGCGGCCAGCCATGAAGTGAAGTCCTATTCCAAGGGGAATGAACACACCTGAAACGATCGCAATGCTGCTGTAGCTGAGTGTGTCCAGGTGTCGGCGAAAGTGTCTCTTCGCAGTTAACATACCTGCAGTAAGAACAAGCCAAACGGCAAACGACCAGAACAAGTATTGCGGCCAGTCCTCGCTGTTCCAGCCTAGCAGATCCTCCACGTAGAAGAGCCTGAGATATGCCCATCGGTCGTTTGGCTTGTCGCGCATTCGAGTGGAGACATCGTCGAGTGCTTCTTTCCTGCGCCGATACCAATCCCTTGCAGCAAGAGTATCGTCTTCGACCAATGCTACGTACTCAGCACCAGTATCGTAGCAGTCTTTCATGAGGTACGTGTAATCGAATTGGTAATTGGTCACTGCTGCGGTGGTATCCACGACAGATCCTGGGGCTGACGAGGGATTACTCTAGGTAGACATTCACTTGCTGGCTAGCGATTCGCTCCACTGAGCAGTACGAACACCGATTTATCTCTGACCTTCAGTATCGATATGTTGGAACAATGTCGTGGCCAAGAAGTACAGACATATCGGCAACTCATTGACGACCGACACGTATGCAGCTGCTTTTGCCCAGTAGTCCCAGAAGTCGATCACTTCACCACGCTAATTTGGCTATCGCTTCTTGCTGGCATGCGCATCGTCGTCCTGACTAGCTTCGCTTGAAGACACTCTGCCACGCTTCGAAACCTTTGAGATCCTCTCTTTCTCCTCGCCAATATCGCTAGAACCAGCTGTCTTCTCATACTCTAGCTTCTCCCAGCACTACACTACATACCGGTACACTACACTACACTACAGCCCGTCGCCCTGTAGTAATACAGTGTAGTGGTGTAGTGAAATAGTCTTTTTTAGGCTTAGTGCTCGCTAGTGCTGCCTATCTAGGTAGTGTTCTATCAGATGGGATGGATAGGTCTAGACTCCACTAACCAGATTAGGACTAGTAATAGCGAGAATATGTGAATAAGTCAGCATCACTACAGTATCGGTACACTACACTACACTACACTACAGGGAATCGCTGAAATACCGATCAGTGTAGTGTACCGGTATTCGCTAACGCTGGAGAGGCTCTGGTCAGTGTCAACCGCATGCCTGAATCCTCATTCACCAATACCGATCATAATCTGAGAAAAAAGTGGTACAAATTCGTTGAAACACAAGACATCTTTGACACGTGTTGGGTGACTATATGAGGTAGGAGCCGTATGCTTGCGAAGTCAATCTGGTACTTTTCCAGGTAGCAAGCATCGTCACATGAAAACGTCAAGAAAATCCAAGGAGAAATTCGCTATGGCAGAAGACGCTGCAGAAGAATCCAGGGAGGAGACGCCTGCCACTCAAAGCCCGTCCGAGGCAGCAGAATCTCCTGGTTCTGGAGGGCGAAACGCTACGGCAGAAGGATGTGTTGAAATTCGGACCTCATGTCGCTCGACATCACCGAACATGCCCAGCGGCAATGGCACTTCTGGGGAAGCCAGTCCTGTTCAAGCAACAATGTCCCAATCAAGCAGGAAGCGTAAAGGTCCAGGCAGTCGTGGCTTGCCGAAAGCCCAAAGCAAGCATGCGACCGCACGCGAGGTTGCAGATGAACGCCGCATCCCGCTTGGTTTTCTGCTGAAGGGTAATCGCATTCAGCTTCAGGTCGGCGGTATTGATGAAGACTATCTATTCGACGGTAGTAGGAGACAACTATTTCTGGAGGCTGTGGCCATTGCTGTTCAAAATACTCGACGCGACCGTGGTGCAAGTGGACAATGGGAGAAATGCTGTAAGCAGGCAGATGAGCTCTTAGCTCAAGAGGTACGTGAGAAGAAGTCTTCAGAAGCCACTCGCAAGAAATGGCGGTCGATTATTAATGGCAGAAGATTGCGCTCAGGTACTACGAACAGGATACCTAACGACGAGAATGCATACGAAGATGATACAGAAGTCTCGGAGAGCGAAGACATAGGCCGACAGTCAGCTGCACTCAATGATACAGCCGAAGGCTCTCGGGACACTTCTGACGACGATGCACAAGATTCTTCATTGGCGAGCCGTGTCCCGCCATCATCGAGCTCGGGCATGAGCAAGAAAAGAGCACGAGATGAGCAAGTCTCGGATGCCGATAAGGATCTGCCCATAAGCGACTCCTCTCAGAAACTTCGAATGACTGACGCACAACGCTACCCACACCTGCGACCCGACCACCCCGCGTGGGACAAGACCTTTCCAGATGCCAACTCACTTTACACTTATATCCTCAATCACTTCACTACATACAAGGGTAATGGTAACAAGCAGTTGCGCCACCAAGAGTACCCTTCCTATTTCAATCATAAAGGGTTCATCCTCACTCCACAGAAGCTTAGCCAGGAAGTCCTAGAGCTATGGATCAGAAATGCCGAGGACTGGCCACAAGATGCATAGGAACGAGCTCAAATGAAGAGCATGTGCCGTGAGGGTGAAAATACAACCAAACAATACACACCAGAAAGCAACACGACGAAGCATGGTAAGCCTAGGAAAAGGAAGCCGAAACATACAGTTGACGTGCACAGTCCTGTCACAGGAGAATTCATAACAGCCGAGGAGCGAGCGTGCATTGTCTGAATTCAATATAAACCAAGTGATAGCTCACCAGCTATCCAAAGAAAAGAACCTGGAAGGCCAACGACACTGCTGAGGGAAAGCCTGGCAGAACCAGCAAGGAGAAACGACTCGTAGCTGAGCAGATCAATGAAAACGTCAATGAGGGTATCTTCACTCGCAAGCTCCTAGATGAGAAGAACGCCAAACATGCTAAGCAGATGCAGCAAGCACAGAAGCAGATCTTGGCTCTGCAGCGCCAAAACATGAGTCTGCAGAATTGCTTGACCAGAGCCGAGACGTGGGCAGCAATAAATTACGCAAATATCGAACATTGGGAAGTTCAGACTCACCGATTCAATGATCTCAACCGCTGCATCATGGGCGATTATCTGAATGCCCTCAAATCGGATAGTGTTCCTTATCCTCTCCGTTCAATGATCCCGGAGCTCCGCAACCAACGCATTGGTGAAGACGACCAGAGCCTCCTGGCACCTGAGGCTTCCGATACTCAATCCCCGAACGAAGACGCGATCATCAGTAGATACGGGTCTGAGCTACGGGACTTTGCGAGAAGCGGCTGTCACTGCCAGAGTTCAGGATGAAGTAAGGCTGGTTGAGGAGACTCACCATGAGGTTATGGAAGAGCAAGAAAGTGAGTTCGAAGACTTCTCGGATAGTGAGTCGGACAGCGAGTCTGACAGCGGGTCAGATAGTGAGTCTGCCATTGCATCTATCGGAGATTCTGCTGGAGCTATTGAGGCCAAATTGCCATCTCTTATGACACGAGGGCTTATACGAGCTCGAGGGACCCGTTGGTAGCGGCAAGGTCTGGTGTTGGGGCACACTTCGGTAGAGTCAGGGTTAATCGTGCGTACCGTTGATGTGGATTCACGTGGAGTATCTGTAGATATGTAGGTTAGAGTACTATATTTATAGACCAATCGAGATGAATCACACTAGCACTGACGGGTACATGCCCACAGAACAATATGCCATCTCAACCAGTATTCTCCTTCGCCTGCTCCCCGACCTGATAAAGCGGAGGGTAAGGCTCCCGATCCTTCCCCATCCACCTCTTCCCATAATACGGCATCTTCTCCACATAATACTTCCCATGCTGCCTATTCCCAACACTAAACACACTATCCAATTCCTCCAGCGTCATCCCCTTCGTCTCCGGCAACAAGAAGTACGTATACACCGTAGCGAATAAGTTGAAAGCCGCATACCACGCAAACGCGCCCTGTGGCGTAAATGCCTCAACGAGCGCAGGCCACGTAAGCGAGATAATAAAGTTCCAGCCCCAGCAGGTCGCGGTGGCAAAGGACATGCCGAGATCGCGGATGTACAGTGGGAATGCCTCGGCGGAGTAGGTGAAGGGGACGGGACCTTCGGAGGGAGAGTAGATGGCCATGAAGGTGAAGATGCCGGCGGCGATGGAGCCGATGCGGGCGTTTTCTTGGGACTCAGGGATCCAGAAGCTGAAGCCGGTCCAGAGGAGGCAGAGGGCCATTAGGGGGAAGCCGACGAGGAGGAGGTTGCGGCGGCCGAAGGTGTCGATTGTGTAGATGGCTGGGATGCTGTTGGGGGTTAGCTGGGGAAGTTGAGGTGTGGAGGGGAACGTACGCGAATAACCAGTTTACTGCGCCTGTGCCGAAGGATACGAGTAGAGCGTTGCTCTGGCTGTATCCGGCTTGGACGAAGATGGAGGTGCTAGGGAGTTTGTTAGTATTTTGACGTATGTATGTGGAGAGTGTGACTTGCCTGTAATATGCGATAACGTTAACGCCACAAAACTGCTGCATGAACATTACGAAGAAGGCAGACTGAGCGGCTCGGCGGTTGCGCTTGACGGTGAACATTTCTCTGACGAGGTTCTTTCCTTCTCGTTGCGATGCTTCGACCTCGAGTAACTTGAAAGAGTAGTACATGTCGCGTGCTGCTTGGATAGGATGTGTTCGAAGTCGAGAGAAAGAGTTAAACGCCTTGTCCCACTTGCCCTTCTCCATGTACCATCGAGGACTAGTATCCGTTAGCATAGGTGTCTAAGACAATCTCTAGAGGTCATTATACCTTTCAGGACACATATATACCATAATGCATACGAAGAACTGTGATTCGTTAGCCTCCTGAGGTCTGCTCACTGAATCGGACATACTGGTGGAATGGCTGTAGAGCCCAGCATCCATCTCCAGGGTGCGAATTGAGCAGTTCCTGCAATATATCCCGGTGTGCCAGGCTCGCCAACCTCTGGGCTACCAGGCCATTTCAAGCCCTGGAATGCGACTGATGCAACAAACCCAAGCATGATCCCGAATGCGGTCCACTTGAATATATGTTAGCCAGGTCTGAAGCATGAAGATTCTCTGATTTCTCACCATCTGCCACATCATGGTGAGGGCACCACGAATGTTCTTGGGTGCAGATTCAGCAGAGTAGACAGGCGTTGTGGAGGACTTGGCGCCGACTGCTAGACCGAGTGCAAACCGAGCGATGAGCAGGTTGTACCAGTTGTTTGCTGCTGCCATCCAAAATGAGGCAGCGAATGAGATTATGCATGAAACGAAGATTGTTCCTCGTCGACCCAGTAGTTTGTTGAGTGGTGCATTTAGCCAGCACCCGATCAGAAGTGAGCAGAGATAGGGAGCACCATTGAGGAGGCCTTGTTGCCAGACATTGGTGATTCCGAATTCATCGAAATAAAATTGCTGCGCGCCCTGATGAAGGTCAGACATGGCTTCAGTAGAAGGAAGGGTTTTCATACGTTGACCGCCGTTTGGTCCATACCTTGGACAATTGCAGACCCTGCACAGAGAACAACCAAAAAGTACAACGCGAAGGGCTGACTCCATCGGTGATGAATTTCATGCCTGAGGATATCCTTCTCTTCTTCACTCAACATGTCGACATATTCGAAGCCATCTTGTCGCTGCTGAACACGTGCAAGAAGACCGCCTTTATGAAACGCATCTCGATGCTCTTGGAGTCCTCTGCTGTCAACAAAAGCGTCAACATCCTTGAGGACTTCGCCATCAGTCAGGCCGGACAGCGGGTTCCGAAGAAGCGCGGCAACGCTGGGTTGGCGCGTTGACCTTCTGCGTTGACCGTTCTCGTCGTGCGCTGTAATCGATGATGCGCTTGAACCTCGGCGTGCTGCAATATTTGACTTTTCGTAGTCGTTATGCTCGACAGCCTCGGCGTCGACCTTCGGGAGAGGCATTGCTGTACCTGTATTGTCAGATCACAGATTTGCAAGATGTGCGTCTGTGATGGGCGCGACGGGGTGGTACAGCAATGTCGACGGAATAGATGAACCCATCATATATACCCACCGCGCCCCGTCTCCTCCAGGCCGGCACATCATGGAGACGGAACGTTCTTGGTATCAACTTTCCCGCGCATGACCTCCACGTTTGGCACACGTCAACTCCGTTGCATAGGACTGAAAAGTGGATAAGGAGGACTCAGCACGAGTACCGCGAGATACCCACGCATGTGCCTACCGAAGTCTCAGCACACGTCACACAAGCACAAACATACCGTAATTGGTTTGCTGTTGTACCAAGACTTTTCCGGTTGCGTAGCGCTTGGCCCTGAACCCTTGGCTCTTACTGCGATCGCAGAAGATCGGCGGGTTTTCCTGAACGCCTAGCCTTGGCATGTAGGAATTTTTGTGTCACGGTGGAAACCAAAGCTCAGGAGACATATTCGAACAGTATGTTCACGAGGCGACCATAACTGCTGCTCTCGGATACGTCGAGCAAATTGTTTTGCTACCCCAGGACAGTAGGTGGTAGTTGAGAAGTAGTCTAGAAAATAGCTCCTGGGACATACCACATTGTTCGGTTCGGAAAAGGCGGGAACACAAGCATTTTTGGCAGTCGAACTCCCGAACTAACAGACTGGAAGGAAGCTCATCACCGAAGTTGCCAAGCATACAGGAAGGGCGTGCTGTATGCTTCCTTAATTTTCAGCCTCCACTATTGGTGGATTATGCCATTTTTATGTTACATACCTCTATCAACCCTGTTCAAGTGACACGCCTCCATCATCTTCGTCTTCTGACGGTGCAACCTTCTCGGCGTTTGGTATCGGTTCTGGTGAACTGCTGTTTCTCGTTTTCATTTTTATGTCGCCATCTTCTTCTGTGGTTGCAGGTGCGGGTGCTCCTTCTGCTTGATCTTTGGCCGCCGCTTGTTCAGGCTTCCTGTTCTGATTCATGTTCTGCAACGGTGAGTCGTCGTTGAAGAGTCTCAACAGCATGGCTTTCCGATCCTCTTTGGGCATCATCAAGTTCAGACTATGGATACTCTTCCATAGAGGGAAGACCATCCTCTCGCTGAAGCCTCCTTCATCTTCAGAGGGCTCAACAACGAGGACGCAACAGCCCATGCCCAGATCGCGCATCTGATCGCCCAGCTCGTCAAGGCTGGCCCAATCATCGTCGTGGAAGCGAGGAAACATCTCGACCAACAATTTCTTGAGTGTCTCTTTCTTCCGAAGCTTCACGATGCGCTTTTGGCCGACCCACGTCTCGAGTATACGAAGGCCATCAGTCTGGATGCGCCAAGGACAAGTATCCGGTGAGGGCGCATCCTGCTTGACGAACATCTTAACACCTGAGTGCACAAATTTCATGCCTTTACCTTCGTTCTCCTGCAAGACCTCCTTAGCAAGTGCGGTAGTGTAATACATGTTCTTAGTCGCAACACCCTCGGCGTTTCTGACCATAAATCTATCCATCGGAAACTGCGGTGACAAGTCGTAGAAGGTTTTGATGCCTTGAAGCTCGGGGATGTTCTCGTCGACATATTTAAAAGGTTCTTCGAAAGCTTGACCTTTATTCTTCTTCTTGTTCTCTTGTCTGAGTTGGGTATCTTCACTCTTCACACGTTTGTGCTCTTGCTGCGGCTGCGCTTCTTCGTCTTCTCTTTTTCGTTTTGTCGAGGCCTCATCAGGTGATTGCACATTGTCCTCGAGCTTGACTAGTGGGTCGGATTCGACTTTCGGCTCGGGAGCTGGTTGCTCATCTGTTTGCCCCTCTTCTTTCAGTACTTCGCCATCTGTCTTTGTGTCCATAACATTAGTCACGCCGTTCGAGTCAGCGACCTCAACCTTGACCTTGGACTCCTCGGCAGCTACTTTTGGCTGGGAAGTGGTTGAGCTAGATGATTTTGCTGTATGGCCGGCACGTATCTCGGATTTCTTCTCCAGTATGGCGATGAAGAAGGCACCAGTATTCTGCGAATGAGGATAGACACGCATGGCGCGGTCCAAGGGCATATCGTTGTCAGTAGGGAACATGGATTCAGCGAGCCTACTAAGCCCATCAAAGCCATGCTCGGCCTGATATTTCTCGACTGAAGCCCAGTCGTCCCATGTTCTCCCAGATTTGTCCATGATGTTCCACTTCTTCAAACCAGAATATCGCTTCAAACCCGGCAACAGATCTTTGGTTTCCATAAGGTCGACAATGCCTCTACCACCACACTGAGTTATGGCGGTTTGGAGTACTGCTTCGTCCTCGACTGGATTCATACTGCAGGTAGAGTAGACAACTCTGCCACCAACCTTGAGCATTTGAAGAGCTCGAACGAGGATCCTGACCTGTGTTGCGTGAAGACCAAGACCATTGCTAGGGGTCCATTGCTTCCATATCTCGAGATTCTTCCTTAGTGTGCCGTCGCCCGAGCATGGTACATCAGCAAGAATGCGGTCGAATTTGAGGTAGCGATTCTGGATTGGTTTGCCATCCTCAGCAGGCTTGGAGGCGATCTTAATCGAAGGATATATTGTGGCATCGTGGTTGGTAACAATTATGTTTGGTGAGCTGAGACGCTTCATCTGGTGAACCAGCATGTGGGCTCTTTTGTAGTCGATATCGTTCGCAATGAGCAGGCCGGTAGAGCGGCCGTCGTCAAGGAATTCTTCTCCTGCTGGCCTGTCGAGTCCGCTATTGAAGTTGTGTGCAACCTGTCGAGCTCGATCTTCCTCACCGGCATTCACCAGTTCTAACAGTTGAGCAGACTTGCTACCGGGAGCAGCGCAGAGGTCGAGCACAGTCATGCCAGGCTTGAGGTCTATGACCAATGGAGGTATCATGCTCACCACCTCTTGTCTTGTAATGTTGCCCACATCCGTCTCAGCAACGAGAAACTTCTGGAAGTTGGCGAAGGGACCGAATCGACGGATGACATTTTTGGGGGTGGTCATGTACCAGGCCAGCTTGTCTGGGTACCATTCGACAGGCTGCGGGGCTTCGACATATGCGCCTTCGTACTGGATAGACTTGATCTCGGGAATGTAGTGGTTGCGCAGTCGTTCTTGCACGGCAAGCGCGTGTCTAGCAAAAATTAGCAATGGCAGGTACGATAGATTGGTGCGACTGACGCTTTTGAACCAGTAAATCTGAAGCTGTTTGGCAGGTCCGTTTTCATGGCTTTCCAGAAGGCATCGCGCTCGTCCTCTGGTACAATACCGAGACCATTGTAGTAACTCTCAAATCTCTCGTTATTTCGAGGCAGCGTCGATTTATCGGTTCGAGTATCTGGGCGATCTCGTCGATTTCCACCGCCATGACCGCCGCGACCACCTCGACCTCGGCCGCCCTAGCAATATTAGCACATCGAGAATGCTGTCCCGGAAAGACATACCTACTCGTTTACCTCCGCGACCCATTTTGCGTGTTTAGAGCTTGAAGTTAACCAGCTTGAAGCTCTACAGCAAAAAGTTCATGTTCAGCTCTAAGTTCCAATTCACATGCATGTCTGTGGGGCACGCCTCGCTGCGGAGAACTCGGACTCGAATTTGCTTGGTTTGTGCAGTTTGCTAATCTTGGTACGGCAAACTATGACCATCAACGGAACAGCAAAAAGACATGGAGGAAAAGAAAGCTTGAGGAATGAAGAAAGTGGCAGACTGCCTGAGCCAGGTCATCAACTGCTGAAGGTATGAATCGAGCCTACTTACATGGTGTCTCCACGTCTTAACCACTTGCTGCTCAAACGAGAAGAATCCAGTGCTGTAGTGACCTGGCCTGTCTCGGCCTTATATCTTCGGAGCAGGTCCACATATTCATCTTACCATGCCAGTCGTTCCAGGAAACCCAGCAGAAAGTTGACCAGAGGTCTATCGTGTCGCGTGCTGGAACCTCCAAGGACAGCCGTCATCGTTGACCCTCGCTTGGCCATAGACCTCTAAATGCAAATAAATGAGCTTTTCTTGAGAGCTAGAATGCCCACCTTGCCAACGCCTGCGCTAAACCTGGACACAAACACCTGAACACTAGGCGTATACCCATCGGTAACTGGCATATCGTCCTGCCGTTTCACTCTTTCGAATGATCTTGACCACCTGTCCTTTGCGCAAACCCAGATACCTTGCAACCGGGTCATCACTCTGAATACGTGGTAGCTGGGTTTCTCGCAGCCTGTATCTGTCTAGCAGCACCTTCTTTTCTTCGTCACTCAGTAATATGTGCTTCGGTACAAGCTCGTGCTTGGTGATGTTGACCAACAGATCCTCCTCCTTGAACTGCTTTGCCTCGATTCCTTGATCCAGCAGTGGGTCGAATGCGCGCAGCGCAGCAGCATTTGGTTGTTCTTGAGTGATCATGATACCATTGGAATAGTTCGATTCAAGCAGAACGTGGGCAAATTGCCGAGTCTGCTTGATGCCAACGCTCCTGTCTGCGCAAAACTCGACCCATATGGTGCCTGCCGTTGTCGAGGGGTCTGGGTTCAGCTTGCTCGGTCTGGGGGTGTCGCGCTTCATCATTTCAGTGGTAGGACTCGCTTTGAGTGTCATCTTGCGTCGACTACGTTGCTACATGTTAGCAACAGTCACTGCACCCTTCTTCAATCACTAACTCTACTTCTCCATTCTCATCCTGGAATCGTGCTATGAAGTCGTCACGAGGAATCTCCTTCTCCTCCCTGCTTATTTCGTAGCCCTGCCCGATACCATCAGCACCATTCGTCAGCATGCTCTCACACTACTCACTCTGTCGGCGAGCATTTCGTTGACCGTCCTCCATATCCGCCATAGATGTGTCGCTCTCGTCGCTCGCAATTGCGCCGCGTGGCTCTGAGGATCGGACATGGTCGCAAGTGTGGGAAATGATCGTTATGATTTTCGTGGTAAGAGCCTTGTGATCGAGGTTGGCGATGGTGACTTTGGACAGTGGTATGCGATGCGCTTGATCCCTTGAACAAAAAATCTGGAGTCTTGCTCTTTCGCAGAACTTCTGTCCTAGTCATGGCGCGAGATCACGTGATTCGGCTGTCCTTCCCAGAACCCGGCTCGCGAACACTGATGAGACAAACAGATGCAATAATACGTTCACTGGACAAGCCATTCACTACGGCTTTTGCTCTATCCTATTGAGGTCGCTCGCTGCTAGAATGAAGCTCGATGAGATCCTATCACTGCTCGCAGAATATGCGCTGCCACGCCGGATCGGTCCGTTATGCTACACAGCAATGCCCTGAAGACGCACACGCTTTATCAAGAAACTCACAAGAGCTCAT
The DNA here is from genome assembly GCF_036327395.1 of Knufia obscura. NCBI lineage: Eukaryota > Fungi > Ascomycota > Eurotiomycetes > Chaetothyriales > Trichomeriaceae > Knufia > Knufia obscura. The sequence continues at coordinate 113,538 of NW_027042703.1, forward strand.
CCTACAAGGAAGAGTGAGAAGACTGCACTGCTACAGAAACTTAGAAAGGTACAGATCGTCTGAGCGGCCTCCTCTGCGGGCTTCTCGCGTTACGAGCTCAGAGGCGCCAGAGTCATAAGATTCTACTGCGTTACTCGCAGTTCGCTTGGCCTAACCATCGGATCATCCGCCCTTTCTCATATACAGTCTATGCTTACCCAAGGTTCTCGGCCTAGCTTGACCGATCTTATGACAGCATGTCACCTCGTTCTCGTGCTTCAAGTGGTCCTCAGTGGGTGACTCGGGCGCTACAGACAGATTCAAGTTGACGGCCATTCACTTCGTGCGGTCCTCAACCTATGTGTATTCCGGTCCCGGCCCGCGATCGGCTTCACCTGCATTTCTGCTAAGCGTTCCTACCCTCATTGGCTGATCTGCACTCACTACCGACATGTCCATTGCATGTCGACAGGCATTCGACAGAGGAGCTGGAAGCATTGGTTGAAGAAACGGCGGTCTGCCGCTGGATGCACAGCATGTACATCTGAAGGCTCTCCATTATCTTCGGGGCCAAGCATCATCCGGACAAACCACTGACTACATATAGAAACCAATTCGCACAAGGTTTCTCTCAACCTCGATTCTAACTGAATATCCTCGTTGCTGTGATGACCGACTTTAGTCCAAAGCGCCGCGACAGCAGCAGCACCGTAACAAATAACACTGCTTCCAAAAGCCAGCAGGACCTTCACAACGAAGCAACAACCTATCCTCTACCTCTACTACTGACTGACGATGTCGAAGCTCATCAAGAATCAGCTGGGGAGGTTACCAGAGTAGCGACCAACGACCGCCCCTACACGACATTCACTGGCCGTCAGAAAGCCATATTAGTCCTCATCAGCACCCTGGGGGCCTGTTTCAGCCATTTCACAGCAAACATCTACTTCCCAGCCATCGACACAATATCACGAGCTCTTCGTGTCTCAGTGTCAGAGGTTAATCTAACAATCACAACATACCTGATCTTCCAGGGTATCGCCCCCTCCTTCATCTCCGCCATAGCCGATGAATACGGTCGACGACCAGCCTATGTCGTCGGCTTCACCATCTACATGCTAGCAAACCTAGGCCTCGGTCTGAACAACTCCTACGCCGGACTACTGGTACTCCGCTGCATCCAAAGCTGTGGATGCAGTGGACTCGTCAGCCTCAATCAAGGCACAGTAGCAGATATCATCACCTCCGCCGAACGAGGCAAATACATCTCGATCACCTCCATCGCCACCATCCTCGCCCCAAGCGTAGCCCCAATAGCCGGTGGTCTCCTAGCGGACCACCTCGGCTGGCACAGCATCTTCTGGTTCCTCCTAATCCTAAGCGGGATCTACTTCATCCCACTCCTCCTTTTCTTCCCCGAAACGGCCAGAAAAATAGTCGGCGACGGCAGCATCGACCCTCCAAAATGGAACCGCTGCCTCACCGACCTCCTCCGCGAACGCAAAGCCCAGAAAGACATGGAGAAAATCGAACCAACAAACCAGCAACCACCATCCAACCCTGACTCCAACAACCACCCCCACAAAACCCGCTTCAACCCCCTCGCCACCCTCTCCATCCTCGCCGACCCCGAAACCGCCCTCCTCCTCACCACAAGCGGCATCCTCTACGCGACCTTCTACGCCCTCTCCACCTCCCTAACCGTCCAATTCCACTTCATCTACAACCTCTCCACAACCCAGCAAGGCCTCCTCTTCCTCCCTCAAGCCCTCGGCACGATCTTCGCCGCAATCTTCAACACCCACGCCATCGACGCACGGTATCGAGTCCACGCCGCTCGGTCGGGTATACCCGTTGACCGGCACAAGCAGATTGATATCCTGTCCACATCCATGCCAATCGAACGTGCGCGCCTCGAGATCGCGGTGCCGATGATGACGATCTGTTACATCGCCACCATCATCTACGGATGGCTCCTACATGCGCGCGTTCACATCGCAGGCCCGATCACCATGCTCTTCATCATCGGATTCACAGCGCTAAGTTCGTTCTCCGTGTTGAGTGTCCTGATTATCGATTTGCATCGGTCAAGGGCGGCGACTGCGGGTGCGGCGAATATTCTTGTGAGGTGCTTGTTGGGGGCGGGGAGTAGTGCGGTTGTGGGTCCGGTTATTGGGGGGATTGGACTTGGGTGGTGTTTCACGCTTGTTGGGGGAATTGGATTGGTGAGTTTGCCGTTGTTGGGGGTTTGTGTGGTGCGGGGGGTGGGAATGAGAGGGAGGAGGAGGGAGAGGGAGGGAGCGAGGGCTAAGTTGAGGGAGGAGAAGGTAAGACGGACGGAGCAGGCGCGGGGTGAGAACGAATGTAAGAAGGGGTGATAGGTGAGATGGTTTGTGCAAGGGCCAGCATAATCGGATGGCTTGAGGCCGTTATTGGCCACGAGTTACTCTTACCCAATAACATGTGGCACATGGTAGCCCCGCTACTACCCCGAAGTGCAGCTTTCGCACGTGCTGACGCAGAGTGCCGAGACACGACGCAACCACTCCTGCTTGACTGAGCAAAGCGCTTGAAGCGGCCAGTAGCATCAAGCTGCCTCCCGGTTTGTCCTCCCCTCTGAGGATTCAGGCAGCAACCTTCACTACAAGACACTGTCCGCCGGAGCACCATCGAGGGCAGCCATCAAATTTGTCATCACGCCTGGCTCGGAACCTGCTGGTGGCACACGGCAGGTACTACCGCACCATGTCTCGGCTTTCCGTTGATTGTGCTGCTACGACAGGTCTCTGTGCAGGAATGGGACCTCGAGATATAAAACCCTCCATTCTTCGAGACTTCATCCAGGATATGGGACAAAGCATACATATCGTGCGTCAAGTATTTGACCTATTTGCCCACAGCATCATTCAACACAAACAAACACCCACTATGCACACTCTATCATTCCTCCTACTCTCCACCCTACTAGCATTGACCACAGCCGAACTCCCGAAAGCCAACGAATACAGAGACGGCGATTGGTGAGCACCCTACACGGCGGCACATACCACTAATCAATTGTACTTACTGACCGAACCACCCTAGCTCCGAACTCAACTATGGCCACCACGCCTCAAACCTCATCGACGTGACAATGGACGACACATCCAATTCAGTCTACCTCGCCGGCGCCCAGTGGCTTGCATTCTCGGAGAAGACGGGCGACGGAGGCAGTTGCTATGGTGATGTCCTGCCTGCTGTGGTGGCTGGGTGCAACAACTTGGATAGGGAGAGGAGGATTTGGTGTGTCAGGAACACGAGTAATACAAAGTAGGTGGGACTAGAGCAACTTGAGGCATGGTCTTTGGAAGAAACAATCACGGTAGAGCGACGCTGTCATACTTAAGCATTGCTGATCAGAGGCATCCACTTCAGGTGTGCAGAACTGCACGGTGAAAGCGAACCTGAGTGATTCGCGACGGCGGAAAAACACACCGATAGACGTAGCTACCTAAGTCAGTAGAATCAATAGTCGAACATGCGACACTGTGCCAAACCTGATACAACAGTCAAGCTGCGGTCAAATGTGATATCCTAAGAAGTGTTAGTGTGATACATGAACTTGTGGCTAAAAGGATGCAAAGAAGAGCAACGAAACTTTGATATACACAGCGCGGACATAGTACAATTATTCACAATAACCAGCTCCATCCTATATGCCATCCCCACGCTGAAACGCAACAAAAATATTCCTAAGCTGATCATACAGATTGCCAACCCAAAAATGTGATAAGAGATTACTCACACCTCCCTGCTCTCACCAATATCGCAAACATCAAACACACCAGTCTCAGGGATGGAGTGATGTGCCAATGCCTTCCTAAGCATTCTTGGTGGCTCTAGCACATCTTCTTCCGTCAAGACCCATGTTCCCCAATGGATGCCTAATGCGCGCTTGCAGGCTGTATCGCGGAAGATCTCGACGGCATCCCTAGGGTTTGCATGCATGGGACTCATTATCCATCTGGGCATATATGCACCAATGGGAATCAGACCAAGGTCAAATGGACCTCTTAGCCTGCCGATATCCTTGAAGGCCGGGCATGTCGGAAGGTGTGCATACTCCTCCGCCCAGTCGTCTTTTCCATCGCTCTCTTCTGGAACTGCTCGGTAGCCAGTATCGCCGCCAAACCACAGGGACTTACCACCAGACGTGACTGCCCATGAAGCCCAAAGAGTTGCACCGCGATCTGTCAGACCTCGGTTCGCGATGTGTTGGCAGGGCAGACAGGATATTTTACTCGTGATTGTCTTGTCTGAAGGTGTAGACTCTGACCCCACGCTAGAGACACTGGGTTTCGTGTCGGCAGAGGACGGGTGTTGCGGGGTGAGGGTGAAATCTACCTCATCCCACCAATCTAGCTCGGTGCATTGGTGAATGTTACATGCTTCAAACCACTTCTTGTTTCCAAGGGGGACAAAGAATTGGCAGTTCGGATGACGTTTTGCGATTTTGGTAACGGTTGGATGCGAGAGGTGATCGTAATGGCTGTGACTGATGACGACGGCATCAATTATTGGTATGTCAGCAATGGTGCATGGCATTTCAGTGTATCTCTTGGGGCCCATAAACGAGAAAGGCGAGCATCGATCTGTGAAGACTGGATCGAATAAGACGCGCAGGCCAGAGGGGAACTCGACGTAGTAGCAGGCATGACCTAGCCATGTTGCTCGGATCTTATCGTTCTGCTCCCGGGAGGGTAGGAAGGTTGGGGTCTGGACAGGGACTGTTGGGGGCGTGGTGTCTGGACTGTTGGCCTTCCCTGTAAACCTCCTCTTGAGCATGCCACTCATGATCCTCCATGGAGACATCGTGGACCATGATTCCCACGGATTCTCGAATCGGCCATTCTTGACATGCCATGCTTTGGCTCTGGTCAACTCGTCGTCCGGACGTGTTCCAGTTGTTGTGGGAAGGGATATGCTTGCTGCATAGAGCAGAGCAGAAGCTGAGGTGGAGGTCATGGTGCGATGTGCTTGTTGTGAAGGTGAATATGGGATGAAGCCTCTCCTTCGAAAGAGAAGTCGTAGAAACGAGCGCATGGGGGAAGATATAAGGAATGGACGCGCGAATGCAAGAGGATTATGTACTTCGTATTGTCCCTAAGCGATTGAATGAATCAGCAATGCCCAGTCTTGCCAATACAGATGTGAAGGTCCAATGTTGCGCCGTGCAGCTTGCACAAAGAGCTGCTAGGATACAGGCGGCACTGCATGCTGCAAAAAGAGTTAAATTCTGATGTCAATAGGTCATCGCGTCCCTTAACTCCGCTCGCTTCCCGTTCCTGTCGGTTTTCATCACTTCTAGCGCACGCTTCGGAACGTGCTTCGTACATGATCGGAAGCCTGAACGGCCGCTAATCCCGCAGGCAGATGTCAATCGAAATACGTGCGGACATCGTGGTGCTGCATTATCGCAAACAGTAATACTCGTAGAAGACGAAAGGAAGCTGGGCTACGTCCGGAACCTGAGGAGCGCTCTGGCGGCTCACCGTCCGCTTAACCTGCCCGGATTTGTGCTTGCAGAGCGGCCGCTTCGGCTTTTCCAGAGGTCGGGTCAACGACGATCCCTAAGCTAAGAAGGCCTCAGGCGTCGATCAACGCTAGGATGCCGGGGATGCCTTAGGATGGAACTCGACCAAGCAAAACGACCTGCTGTCGCTAACAGCATCGATGCTAATGTTTATGACCTGTCAACACGTTCGTCGCGCATATGCAATCGGATGATGCTGCCACAACCATCGCGCAGCATGCCTCACCACCTGTTTCTGTGGTAGCACCACCCCCAAGCAAGCAAGATATTGCAAAACAGCTTTCAGCTTCTGCTGGTGCTGGTGCTGGAGATGGCGGCATCTTCTCCCAGCTGACCAGCAATCCGTTCTTCACTGCCGGCTTCGGTCTTGCAGGTCTCGGTGCAATCGCAGCGTTTGGACAGAGAGGACTGCGACGCGCTGCTGGCTTGATCCGTCAGAGACTGCTCGTTGATGTGGAGATCAGCATTAAAGATGAATCGTATACCTGGTTTCTTTACTGGATGAGCCAGCATGAAAAGCGTCAATTGACTTCCCATGTGTCCAGAGGCAGTAATCCGACCGAGCCACTGTCCCTGAGCGAACGTATCTTCCAGCGACTCACGCCGCGCATGCGCCATCTGGCAGTTGAGACATCTCAAGTCGAGTTGCCCAATGGCGCAATCAATACTCACTTTACCTTGATACCTGGGCCTGGCCAGCACTTCATGCGCTATCAGGGCGCCTTCATACACGTCAATCGTCAGCGAGAAGCCAACAGGACCGAGATGCTCAGTACGGGTTCGAGACCCTTTGAAACCACCACCTTGACCACCCTCTACCGTGACCGATTCGTCTTCGAGAGTATTTTCCGCGAAGCTCACGAGTTAGCTAGGAAATCAGTCGAAGGCAAGACTCTCATCTACAATGCAAGAGGCGTGACTTGGGAGAAATTCGGGAAGCCAAGACAGAAGAGACCACTAGACAGTGTGATACTCGAGAAGGGTGTCAAACAACGTATAGTGGCAGATATTCAAGACTTTATCGGTTCTGCAAAATGGTATGCTGATCGGGGTGTTCCATATCGACGAGGCTATTTGCTATATGGTCCCCCAGGAACCGGCAAGTCATCCTTCATCCAGGCTTTGGCCGGTCACCTGGATTACGGTATTGCTATCATCAACCTTTCGGAGAGAGGTTTGACGGACGACCGACTGAACCACCTTCTCACCATCGTTCCTCAGCGCACCCTCGTTCTGCTAGAAGATATTGATGCAGCATACAATAACCGGAGACAGAAAGTTGAAGCAGACGGCTATGCAGGTGCCAACGTGACTTTTTCGGGTTTACTCAATGCCCTTGATGGAGTGGCAAGCGCAGAGGAACGCATCCTCTTTCTCACAACAAACCACATCGAGCGGCTCGACGAAGCCCTTGTTCGACCCGGCAGAGTCGACATGACGGTACGTCTTGGCAATGCTACAGCATACCAGATATCTGCTCTGTGGGATAGGTTCTACCGTGACGCATCCGACACCGAAGAAGCTGCAAAGCAAATGAAAGACATGTTCATGATGAGGTTGGTTGAATGTGGTGCGCTGGCAGGTCTCGAGGACGGAACGATGAGTACCACGAGCACTGCTGCGATCCAGGGTTTGTTCTTGTACAACAAAGGCAATCCACAAGGTGCTATTGACATGGCCTGGCAGCTGAGTCCAGCCGCAATGCCAAACGCGCCTTTGGAGGAACCCAAATCTCAGGGAAATGCTTAGTCACTAGATGACTGAAACTCCCAGGTCGATATACTGTACATTTATGTATCGCATCAATGCTCGCGGATATAGCACCACTCAGGAGCCTGCATGAGCTTTATAGTGTTAGTTCACCATATGGACAAGTCGCACGAGACATCGGTTCGTCGTAGCAGTAGAATAAATGCTATGAGGAAATCCGTAAAGGAGTTCTGAAAGGAAAGCGCCGGATCTGCAGACCCACCAACGCCACATGCCAACGAGCTCCGCCTGAACCGCGATCAGCAGTAAGCCTGGAACGCCCATAACCCTTTGAACCCAAGACTCAACTATCCCTCCTTCGTATTCTATACACTCGTTAACATTCATAGCTTGACCTCTATATCCTCTTCCTGAAATTGGTCTGTTTTTGCATTGGGTGTGTCAAACGGCGTTTGTGGCGTTTACAGAGTGCTACACAACGCATTGTTCGGCGTTGACCGATATCAGCTGTGGTCACTCTTTGTTTGATGGTGGGAACAGAGATCCGAAACAGGAACTATCACAGCCTTCTCCAGTACACTACAACTGTAAGAGCATTGACCTCCCATTTTGATTGATACCTCCATTGTCGACTTCGTGCACATCTACCTTCAAGATGGTCGACATACATCAGCCCGGCGAACACCGCATCATCCTTGGTGACAGCCTGAAGGATGGGGCCAACTCATCGTCACGTATGAGCATCAAATACAACTGGACTCCAAAGGAAGGTCTCAACAACAGCTCCGGTACTATCAAGGGTACCAAAGACGACTTAACATTGTCCTACCAGCACAATGAGAGCAAGTATGACTACGAAGGATGGCTCTCGGAACAGCCAGAAGATACACCTCAACTTGCCCTATTCTACGACAAGGAACAGTCAGCGTATGTGCTAGAGAAGCTCACCGCATCTCTGAACGTGAACATCAAGTCTGGCACTGGTCTGTCCTCCGACTACATCAAGCGGCACGCCCAATTGCCAAAGTCTCAAAGCGAGTCAGAAGCTAATGGTAACCGCAATGACAGCAACGACCTTTTCGACGATGGCGAAGATGAAACTCCAGATCCAAGCAATCCATTCGACTACAGAAACTTCCTAGACGAAGCAAAGGAGGCAGCAGAGAAGCAGTCCAGCAGAACACCCTTGCCCGGAGGTCGTACACCGATGAGCGGCCTATCAAGTCCACTTCCTGCCGGCGGTCACCTGTCCTCAAACACGCCTTCCTTCGGACCCATAGAAATCAAGTCCGGTTCCAAAAACATGCCCCCCGAGACCACCGATCGTCGACGGCGGAAAGCAGCCAATGCCACAACAACATCCACCAAACCCACATCCTCACGAAAAGCGCAAACAACAACTCGCCCTAAACCGACCACGAAAACAAAGCAACCACAAGCCCTATTACAAGAGATGATCCTCGACTCAGATCCCGACTCATCCGACGACGCTTCAGCAGACATGTCAGACCGTCCCTCGCCCGCATCAGCCAAGAAACCCACGGAAACCAAAACACACCACCGAAACATCTCCGCACAATCCCCGCGCATCATAGTCGACAACGACGCGTCCGACGACTGCGACCTAGAAATCGACACAGGCTCCCCACCACCCGAAACACGCAAGCGGAACTACAAGATTGACCCTAGTGCTTTTCGCTCTGGGACTGGAACACCACAGCTGGGACGAACAGCGCAGCGCTCGGGGTACGACCAGCGGCCTGTGTCTAGGGGTTCGAATGTCGATGTCGATGTTGAGATGCGCGATGCGGACGAAGACGACGCAGATAAATACAAATACCTCGAATCTGACGACGAAGAACCAGATCACAACGGCGATGTCGATGAACTAATTCTTGACGATGGAGATGGCGACGGAGATACAAAGCCAAGAAGTCCCACGCCACCGCCTGTCCAAGCGCCAAAACCAAAGCGACGACAGAGTAGCGCGCTTAAGAGCAGGAGACCGAAGGCTCCGAGCCCGCCGCCGTTGCAAGCGTCGAATAGTATGGAGGATGATGATGGGGGGTTGGCGGCGGAGCTGGAGGCTGCGTTGGAGAGGGAGCAAGCGGAGCAGGAGATGAGGATGCGGGAGGAGGAGGGGGGTGTGGGGTTGGGGATTGGCGTTGGTGGGGGTGGTGGTGGGCAGGATGAAGAGGAGGATATTAGTGAGGAGGAGTAGAGCTCGGACGAGGGTTTGGACTTTTTGTGGGTGACGGGCTGAGTTAGGAGATGGGGGTGATCATGATGTTTGGATTAACTACCCGAGCCTTGTAGGTTGCCGATTCAGAGGAAGATTGTCGCCACGATGTTTCTCACATATCATACCTTTACGAGGAAGGCTGGACAATGAATGAATGCACCGTATAGCAGTTGCCGAATTACGTACGCACTTCAGTAAGAGCTTGCAGAGTTCCGTACGTAAAGTGAGGTTGACCATGGCTGGCACAAGTATTAGGTCGGTAGTCTACGCTATCTATGTTACATTATTCATGAAGCCTATGCGCTTGCCAGGCATGTTAAACTGATTACAGTACAATCCTCCCACTACTACTACTTCCAGTACCCCCAGCCGGCTGATTCCGGTTACCGCTATTAAACAGCTTATCGAAGAAGTTCCTGTCATCACCACCATCGTCACCACCCATCCACTTCGGTCGGGAGAAGATGCTGTTATCGTTGCGGCTACTTTGACCACCTTCTACATCAGGCCCAGAGTTCCCGTTATTGTTCATCCACCTGGGCGGCTCAAACGTCTCAAACGTATTCTTCACCCTCCTCCCAAACAACGTAAAGAAATTCTCCTCATCCGGCTCAGGGTCTATTACGGCCGGCTGCCTCCTCGACGATCTCGCAGCATTCGGATTCAATGTCGATGATCCAAGTGTTCTTCCAGCTGTCGACGCCGGTGCTCGCGCAGGACTAGCCCACCTCGGTGGCCTCGTCACATCTGAGCTCTGTCTTGGCGAGGGTGAAGCAGACGACGAGCTAAGCAGGCCGAGTGAGCTGCTTTCGGCGGGTCCATTGAGGTCCCTGGATATCAGGTCTCGTCCTTCGCGCCACCCGCCTGTGCCGAAACCAGATGGGTTGTTCTCCTCGTCATCGTCGTCCAGGATACCGAAGCCGAATACGTTCTTGATGCGTCCGTAGAGGTTGAAGAGGGTTGCGCATACTGGGATAAGCACGAATATTGGGAAGAGACGTTCGAACCATGTTCCGAGCGGTGTCAGGTTGATCAGCTTGCCGAGGAAGTTGTAGAACGTGGTTTGTTTGAGGATGTCGCTGGGGAGGAAGGTGAGGAAGTTGTAGGCTAGCGGAACAGTCAGACGCGCTACTTGACCGGCATACCAACAGGCTGATTCGGCGTCGGTGTTGCGGCGGACGAGAGCTCGTTGGTTCCAGACTGGAACGTCGGCGATCGATGATAGTGCGCAGGTGCACATGTAGAGAATCCAGAAGGCGGCGATCAGCTGGCCACCTAGGCCGATTTGATAGTCTTTGCGAGATGGGTGATGTATTACTGTCAGGGAGACAGCAGATAATTGTGGTGCTGGGAACCGGATGATTTCGGACCATACTATGGCGACTGACGCCAGGGAGAGGATACCGCCAGCTGCCATTCGGAGTGCGGGAAGTATCTGAGCGTGGAGATAGTAGCGCAGGGTCGGTGTGAGGGAGAGGTACCGTGGAAGTCCAGAGCTCGAACTAGGTGATCCCCGATTGAAAGTGAGCTGCTTGCTAGCTTTCGAGTCGAGTATCAGCTGCAGTTCGTACGCTCTTTGAACAGTGCTATCCCACTCCTCCACATAGCGAGCACGTTGGTGGCGGGCTCTGTGGAAGCGGCGAGTGAGATCAGCCAGGTAGCGCTCCGTAATAACAGCGGGTATCTTCCCTGAAGGATCAACGTCCGGGGTGGCCAAAGTCAAGCGTGGTGGAACAGTGCCAATCATGTCTGCCAGATCATCTATCCATTCTTGAAAGTCTCTTGCTGTGCCAGTCTTGCGCTTCTTCAACTGCTCGATCTGACCCTCTACATCCTCGAGGGCAATAATGGCGTCCTCCAACTTCTCATGTACCCTTGGTGCATGCGCTTGCACACGGCGCAGGCGACCACTTATGCTTGCGTTTCTGAACATCTTCCTTGGTAGAGCCACCAGCCCGTGACCTAAGAGATAGATGGCGAGTATCAGACCCCATACGTATGCCAGCGCCATAACCAGCGCTTTAATGGCAGTAAAGTCAAAGCCATAGGAGAAGATCATATAGACCAGGCCAGCAATGGCAGAACCGAGGACCATGGCCTGGTAGCGTCCATTGGAGCGCAGAGAGTATATCATCCGACTCTTAGGGTCCCTGTAGCCCGCGTCCATGTACTCTCCCATCAGCGGCAATATCAGCCATGTCAAGACGAATGTCAACCAGTAGATGATCCTGTAGGACACCAGAACCAATCGTTGAGGCAACCAGATGCCTTTCGAGGATTCATCTTCAACTCGCGCGCTCGAGGCTAGATCGATGGGGAGTAAGAGGATGATACTGGTGGGCAGCACAAGTGCTAGCAAGACCGATGTCGTGAGAAAGGCAGGAGTGGCCCGAACGCGGACATACTGTCGGAGGAGGAGGAGAGCTCCTAAGCTTATGACAACTATGGCCAATGCCGCGAAGATACCTGATCCTGCGCCTGAAGCCATACTATTTAGTGTGTACTCTAGACCAACTCACGAGTGATCGAATCAACATTCATCGCTGGTAAACGCACAGGTGATATAGCAGGCCGTCCCTGCGTGCGGTATTGATTATGCAGTAGTCGATGCGGTATTACAATTCAATCTACAACATCTTAGTTGATGGTCTTGAATGCATTTCAACCGTTCCTCGGGCAGTGACGTTGACGCTACGAATCGTACAGCACAGCGCAGGGCGGAAGAAGCCTTGACTCGACTAGCCATAAATATCGGTGTAGTGGCAGGATGCACCCGCCTGCTGGGGCAAGCCCACCCTAGACTACGCTTGCCCTCGTTGCAGCGTAAGCGAGCAATTTAGCGATGATCTGAACAGTCAGCTGCGTGACCAATCTTGCGAAAAAGTCAGCAGGGAACGACCAACTTGCGCATCGTGAACGCGGACCATCAGATGTTCTTATTAGACGCCCGATATGGCGAGTATTAACAGGCAAAACACCGTTGTTTCGAAAGCCTTCGTTCTCAAGCACGGACAGATGTAAATCGCCGCCTCAACTTGAAGCGGATTTCATCCTTGCGGGACTAGCGAGACTAAGCAGGGTAGACTTGGGAACCAAAGCTGGTGTGAAGATATGATTGGTTTCGCGCCCAGCTCAAGCCTTTCTGCGGTGCTCATCAGCGTCCACCCTCGAGCCACTATCGAGTGCTTCAGAGTTGGGCCTTTTGGAGAGAAGTTTGGCAGCATCGTATCATGTTGCCAGTGGTCGTGTCTTCGCATCGTGTTCGCTCTGTCTGCTGTTCATGAATCCTTTCCTGTATTCTTGCCTGACTATATTGACTACTTGTAATCACACCTCAATCCGGATCTGGCGCCTGCTGCTCTTCGAAGCGCTGTACTCGTAGACTATACTCGACGACGCAAACCCCAGCCATTCTCAACACCACGTACGATTCCCCAAGCCAAACGGAAACATACTGCTGGCTCTGTCCAATTGTACCTTTGCCTTTTGCCTTGTCCGGCTACAAATTCACCCATTTGCGCTCGACTCGACTCACCACAACCTCGACTGGTGAATTGCAGGCAGGATCTAGGCGGACTGCTGCTGGCACCTGGCTTGCAATCAACTGTTCTTTGTACAACACTGTCGAGCGCCTGACAGCACACGCCTTGCCTAGTTCTGCTTGTGCTACAGCCAGACAGCGAGACATTGCAACCAAGCATACTGCCCATCTAGCGAGTCCTCGACCCGTCCACCACCCTAACACCCATTGGCTTGCACCACCTGTTCGAGCGTCCGCCTGAGTTACGCTTCCTTTCTTACTTCTCAAGCCAGTCGAGAAAACCTCTTTGCATGATCCATGGAAGTCGGGTAGTCGAGGAAAACGGGGTCAATATTCCTCGAGGCTGCGGCCATGAACCCACAACAATTCGCAAATATGGGTGGTATGGGTAGAGGAATGCCCAATATGAACATGGGCATGGGGATGAACAGCAATGGTCAAAATAAGCAACCGAATTTTTTGCAGTTCATATACCAGAGTCTGACACAAAGCCAGCAAAATGATGGTCCGTTCACCGGCTGGCGAGGAGCCCTTTCCATCCAAGAGAGGGCTGCTCAGATTAAGATTCTCTTCGACTCTCTTCGTATGCTAGGTTCGACAGTCGACACTAAGAGGTCTCTCGATATTGCTTTGGCTTTCGAGAGAAAGCAATTTATGCAGAGTTCGACACAAGATGCATACAAGCATTCCATCCATGAAAAGTTAGCCAGCATCCGCGACCAAAGGCAGCAGCAAGTCACCACTGCAGCCAACGGTATGCCTAATGCCTCGGGGCCTCCCAATGGAATGATGAATGGCTTCCCGCAAATGGGAGGCGCGAACCAGAATATGAATTTCCCACAACAGCAGGGCATGCAGCCCTCGTCCATGCTTCCACAAATGCAGCAACAAGCATCAATGAATGTAAGTCGTACCATAGAGATTGTCACTTGGAATTGTCCAGTAAACTCCTTTCACATCCAACTACGAATGACCCCAGCCCCGTTAGTGTTTTTGGCAACACATTTACTTTCCGAATCTACTTATTGTGCTCGTTTGCTGCCTATTTTCTGCAGTGACCAACTGACTGACTATTCTTCAGCCTACTCAGCCCCTCAACCAACAGATCAATCCCGCACATGCCGCCAATAACGCTATCCGAGCCAACCCTCCTCCAGAACTCACTAAAGAAGATAATACTTGGATCAACACCCGAGCGGCCGAGATGGCCAAGAGCACTCCTCGCGAGCAGATGTCCCAGATTGTCGAATCCATGGACCCTCGAGTTAGACAGTCCTTGACCGAGAAGAAGATCGATCCTATAATATACCATTTCAGAATGAAAGCTACCAAGGAATTCAGAATGCAGCAGGCTCAAAGAGGTGGTCAACCACAGGCGATGATGGGTATGACCATGCCGAGGACCCAGACTCCAAATCAAAACCCTGGGGTTCCCCCATCTCAACCGAATGCGACGCCCTTCATGAACAATATTGACCAGTTTCGGGGTCAGCAGGAGGAGGGCATGCGATCACAACAAGAAGGCCAATTGGTGGTCCCTGCAAGCAACCCAGCACAGACTCAGACTCAGATGCCCACTGCTGACATGATACGCCGCCATCAGCAAAACTTGGCTCAGCAGTTTAAAACACAGAATCCTAACGCATCCGACCAGGACGTCCGGAACTTTGTGTCGCAAAAGATGAATCAGATGCAGATAGGCATGCAACGAGCTCGCAGTCAGGCTGCGCAGCAGGCTGGCCAAGGTCAGACTGTGATGCAGCAACAGAACCGAATGAACATGCTCAATCAGCCCATGAATCAGAACTCTACACACAACAGTCCAATGCAAAATGTTCCACGGCCACAATCGAGACCGCACCCAGCTCAGATGATCGCTCAAGGACACCCCGCCCAAGCTCAGCAAGGTATGACTGTTCAGGCTATCCAACAAAACATGCAAAAGTTTCCGGTACATCTCCAGGAATTGCTGGCCCAACGCCCACAAAGCGACTGGCAAGCAATCGTCGCCCATTGGAGGCAGAGACCGTCGCGCCCCCCTCAAGCTTTCACCCAGCAGCAGCAGCAGCAGCAGCAGCAGTTGAACCAAGCTGCCGCCATGCAGCGAAGCGCGTCGCAGCAGGCTCAAAACATGCCAGTGAGCCAGAACTTGCAGCAAGCCCAGACCGGGCAATTCCCTGGGCCTTCGCCAATGCAAGCTTCTCTATCTATGGGCGCGGAACAGCACAACCAGATGCCTGCCATGAACGCCACGCAGATGCGGCAGCAAGGCATGAATCCCAATGCTCAAATGATCCGCATGCAACAACAACAACAGCAGCAGCACCAACATCAGCAGCAGCAGCAGCAGCAGAGGATGGCCCAGCAGAATGCGATGGGTGCACAGAAGTCCAATCAAACCCAAATCCTGTTCCGCGAAACCGACAATATGAATGCTCATGAACAGTTTCGGCAAAAGTTCGTACAGATTTATGCACAGGCACACCAAAACATCCCGAACTTGCAGACTTGGCAGGACTTCAAGGAGTTTGCCAGTGCACAGGCTCAGCCGAGAGTTTCCTTGAACACTATTCAGCAGCAACAGTTCATTTTCGCCCAGAAGCGCAGGCAGGCTATCTCCGGCTCTACTATGCCACAAATGTCGCAACCAAATCAACCAGCTCTACAAGCGCCGATGATGGCACAGCAAGGTTCTGGGATAGGGCCTCAGCCTAATCAGCCGCAGATCACATTACAGGACATTCAAGCCGCTAGAATAGCCAATCCACTGTGGGATAACCTTACCGATGATCAGGTCAGAGAGCTAGTCGCGACACAGCAATTTCGCCCGCAAAGGCCTCAACTAACAGCTGTTCAGGGACAGAGCCAAGGTATAAACGCTGTTCAAGGCCAAAACAACACGAGGCCAGTCACTCAGCAAAGACCCGGTAGCCAGGCTGTGCAGCAAAACAGACCACAGCCTCAAAACCAGGTCCAGCCACCGACGGAGA
Organism: Knufia obscura; assembly: GCF_036327395.1. NCBI lineage: Eukaryota > Fungi > Ascomycota > Eurotiomycetes > Chaetothyriales > Trichomeriaceae > Knufia > Knufia obscura. Next base: position 129,572 of record NW_027042703.1, read on the forward strand.
ACAGAAGTCTGAAGAGACCTAACCAAGATGACGCCCCTGAAGGTAACCTTGCGCAGCCTCCAAACAACAATCGACCACCTCTCACACAAATCACAAAAGAGCAATTCGACCAAATGACGCCTGCTGACAAGGAGAAATTTCTGACACAGCGCAGGCAGTTAGAGGTCGCTCACAAAGTTCAACAGCTGTCAAAGGAAATCTATACGCAAATGAGGCCTACTCCTCGAATCACAGGAATGGACCAGAACAGTCGCCAGAAGATCGTGAACATGCTGACAGATGACACCACCAAGAAGATGCTTTCGCGTTTCGATTCTTTCCTCATTGCGTTTTCTCAGAACGAGAGCGATCAGAACTATCTCCGAGTCTTAATCCAGCATCGATGGCGTCTTATGCAGCAATATACTGAGGATTCTTGGAGAAGCAAGACCTACCAGCCAGCTGAACACTTTACCTTGAATGCTGACAATCTCGAGAACATCCTTAAAAATGTCACCATGAAATTCCAACAGACTGCTAAGAATTCAGCGTCCTCGAGGGGTGCTCAGCCGGATCAGCTGACGCAGGAGAATCTTATCAGAAAGAATCAGGAAACAGCGCAATTACAAAAGTCCAAAGTGGCAAAGCCGAAAGATGGACCTCCACCTGCCCCTACAGGTGAAAAACCACCATTTCAATTCCCCTCGGACCGCGGGCAGGGCGCTCCAAAGTACGCAACACCCGGCTTCAGAGCGGAAGACCTGAAGCTGCCGCCGAAGAAGAGGATACGCAATGACGCAAGTGCATCTCCGGCCACGCCAGCCCAGACCCAGCAGCCCAGGCCGTTGCTTAAGTGTCCTTCACAAGGTTGTAATGCTCAAGGTTTCACTACACAGGCAGAGCTGGATCTCCACCGAAACCAAGTCCACAAGCCTGAGATGGAACCTGTTAGGGACCCTGTTGGGTTCCTGAACAATTCCATGCAGCAAGCTTTTGATCTCGACGGGAATCTTGACCCCAAGAAAGCCTCGGCTGCTGCTGGGTCTACAGAGGAATCCCTCAGCCAAGGCGGTAAGACAGACAGCAAAGGAGCCACACCTGCTGCAATGGCCAGAGGTTCGAGTCTACAAGGTCGCAAGGACATACCTCCTGCTTCGCAACAAGGATCGCAACAAGCCAATGGAATCCAACAGCCGTTGAAATCAACCCAAGACTCATGGGCTGACTGCAAATTCACCTTCGAAGACCTCGTCAATACCTTTGGACCGACAGAAAGTGGAGATATTATCCCGATGGCCGTTGATAACCAAGCTCTTCTGGACAGGACGTATGATGCATACACAAGAACAGACGAGTACAAGCGCATTTTTGGCGATTCAGACAATCTCACGTCAAGCGAAGGGTCATCTAACAAGAGCAAAAGCCCAGATCAGGGCAGTGAACCAAGTTTGCCGACCAATGATCAGGTTCAAGGTCGGAAAGGAGCAGAGCAAGATCCTTACGATGTGGATTTCAACATGGGTGGTGATCAACTGCCCATTCTGGAAGGCAACTTTGATGACCTTTTTGTAGGGGATGGGAGTGGCGATGATTGGGAGAAGCTCGATGCGGAGGGAAGTATGAGTGATTGGGAGAAAATCGATAGTGTCGATGACGACCAACAGCAGCAGAAGTCCGGACGGGATGAGTTTGATCTTGACTCTTGGATTAGCGAGCCTGCCGCGGCTGGCGGAGAGGACAATGTTCAAATTGAGAAGGCGTTTCGGGTGCTCCACGAACCCACTGATTGGGACGAGCTCTATTCTTCGGGCGACCCATCACTTTATGCTGGTGGTACACTGGCGTGGAACGCTATTGGGAAACAGGGTGAAGAGATGCGTCGTAAGAAAGGGTGGCCGATCGAGGGAGCGGCTGGTCAGGCGTCGAAGGCGAAGAGACAGAAGTAACAGGCCATGAAATTGACATTGGAGCAGCAGTTGGATGGAAGGGAACGGCGAAAGCCACAAGCAGGATACTGGAATGGTCGGGACATGTTTTGATGATTGTGATACCACTTTTGAGATTAATCGGCTTTGGAGCTGGACGACATGATGCTATACAGGCGAGGATTCTGGCTCGGTTCAATGCTAGTTGAAGCTAAATGAAGGAAGATGAAGATGTAGTGATGAGTATGAATGAATATGGGCCATTTGACCAACGACTGGACCTCTTAGTCGCTATAGAATTCCGAAGCCCACCAAGCGCAAGGGCGGAATTGTTCCGTGCGACCAACTAGCGGCATCAATTTCAGCAAATGTTTCAGTTCCCATTCGTCAGCACTATCTTATTCCACATGAGCGGAAACGTTGACGTTGAGTCGTGATATTATGGCACGATTCGTACGAGCATCATGCGTCTTTCTAGGCGTGATATCTGGGAGGCGTTGCCATTCAATACAACAGCCTCCATGAGAGACCGTCAAGGACAAAAGAATAGTTGACACCTTCTACAACCAAATTGGTCTACTCTACTACTGCAGTGGTTCTCCCCAAGCCGAGTCCAGACTACAAGCGCATCTTACGATGATCGTCTCGCTTCTGCTATGGACAGCTCCGCTGTTGCTCTTCATCTACCTGTGCAACTCATACTCGCTACTGCCATCGAGAATCCCGGGGCCATTCCTGGCCAAATTTACAGACTTCCATCGATTCTTCTCAGTCTACCGACGAAGTCCTCAGAACGAACAGAATGACCTTCACAAGCAATATCGTGGTCGTTCCGACCTGGTCCGCTTGGGTCCGAATACCGTTTCCGTCTCTGGGCCAGGATATATCCAGCAAATCTACGCTATCGACAAGAAGCTGCCGAAGTCTGACTTCTATGCAACGTTTCAAAACATTGTCAATGGGCGGCGAGCAGCGAGTCTGGTGGCTGTTACGGACGAGCAGGTTCACGCGAAGATGAAGCGGTTGGTGGCGAATGCATATGCGCTTTCCACTCTTGTCGAATTTGAGCCCTTGGTGGATAGCACGACACATGTCTTTCTCGATGTGCTGCAGGAGCGATTTGCGAGCAAGAAAGGCCAGGTCGTTGATCTGGGTGAATATTTGCAGTTCTATGCGTTTGATGTTATGGGTGAGCTCACCATGTCTCGACGGCTTGGTTTCATCGAACAGGGTGTGGATGTGAACAACATCATGAAGTCGATTAATGCTAACTTTGAGTGGTTCTCCTTGATTGGTCAAATGCCTTGGCTTGACAACGTGCTCGGCAAGAACCCAATCTATGTCAAATACTTCCGCAAGCAAGTTTCGAGCCCGATCTTGCAGTTCGCACAGCAGTTGTTGCAAGAGCGGTTGCAGCAGCTCGACAGCGGCGAAAAGAAGGAGAAAGAGAATGCTATCAACAAACCGGACTTCCTTGCGAGGTTCTTACAGGCTAAGAATCAGGTCTCTGGATCGGATGAGGAAGTCGCGCCGATGACGGACTCGCTCTTGCTTTCTTTGATGTTCGGTAACATTAATGCTGGAGCTGACACGATTGCAACTACACTTCGAGCAGTTTTCTACTATCTTTTGACACATCCGGAGGCGATGGCAACACTTAAGCAGGAACTGAAGACGGCGCAAGAGAGCGGAGACATAACATCGCCTTGCCCAACGTGGCAAGAAACACAATCTGAGCACATGACATACACGCGTTGTGTTGTTAAAGAGGCAATACGGCTTTGGCCAGCACTGTCATTGGTCTTGGAGAGGAAAGTCGTCGACCCAGCTGGCCTGCCTCTACATTCACCAGACGGCGAAGACAAAATTCTCCTCCCACGCGGGACAACAGTCGGAATCAATCCCTACGTTCTGCATCGCGATCCACGAGTCTTCGATCCCGTCTTCGCCGCCGACCCCAGCACGTCGAATGTGGAAAGCTTCGACCCTGCACGATGGCTGCCGTCCACCTCGACCCTCAAGAATTCACGAGGCAACACTGATGCACAGATCAAGAGCATGGATCATGACATTCTCACCTTCAGTGCTGGAAAGAGAAGCTGCTTGGGCAAGAACATTGCCATGATGGAGATGTTGAAGGTTGTGCCTGCTTTGGTCATGAAGTTTCCGGACATGCAGCTTGTTGATGCATCAAGATGGAAGGTGAAGAACGTTTGGGTTCTGGCACAGACTGGGCTTGATGTTAAGCTCAATCCGTAAAGCAAAAAGTTGCAGAACAAAGCGAACCACTAACGATATGTTCATGCAAACGCTCTTGGTCCTTGGCTCATGTTTCAAATTAACAGGACGACGAAGCACTGTCAGTATGAGACAGACAGGGATGCCCGGCAGCGTTACTGGCCAGCGGCTTGAGGTACGGTACCCAACCCATGCCTCACATCCAACAAAGGTATTACCATTGCAAGACCCGGCATTCCGACCTTCTTAGATCCTTGCTTCGCTACCACTGCGACAGAGCACACCCAGCACGCCACATCACGAACACAAAACAGACGGTCGGCGGAAAAAAGAATTCCCGCACCAAGAATCGAACTCGAAGCTCCGAGGCATGCTAGACCACCCACCGATCAATCGTGAAAACCCGGTATGTTAAACCATTACACCATGCGGGAGAAGAGACGACAGCCGGACTCGAACCGACAACCTTCTAATGAACTTCGCCGACTGCAGCGGCGGATCCCCTCGATCCAGCCGTCTGCGGTGGCTTTTGTACCCGAGTAGCCTCACCCGGGCCATCGAAGTCAGATGCGCTACCAATTGAGCCATGTCGTCTTGTTAGGAAAGGTATTTTGGGTGTGTAGTATATGATGGTTTGACAAAAAGCATGGGCGGGTTCAGTTCGCTCGAATTGGGCCGACAGATGAGGACAAAGGGTGTACCCCGTTGTGTTACGTAAGCCACAAAGGAGGATCTGCTTTGTGAGGTCTGGATCCAGTCTTTGCTGATGAAGACAAATGAAGGATGCTTCGGATGCTTGAGGCACCCCTGCGGCTGGACCAATGACGCGTTCGCTACCGACGCTCGCGATGCACAGAGCCTTGGCTGCAGTGGACGATGATTAGTCCCCAGGCGAAGCTGCGACCAGCCGTTACGGCGGTTACGCTCTTCCATGAGACACCGTGGTTGCAAGGGGACAGTGAAAAGGACAACCAAACAGTAGCACCTTCTCCACGCCCCGGCTGTCGAATTCCATAGACAAAATATCAGCTTCTGCCTTCCTCCACCTCGCTAACTGAAGCGGGCAGTGCCTGTGTCCGAGCTGTATCGTACTTTCCCATCGCACGTCTAGACGTGGAAGGAACCTTCCAGCGCGTAGGCAAGAACGACCACGTATTCGCATCTTCCTCCACCGCCCGCCGTTCCTTCCTTCTCCGCTTGATCGCACTTTCCCCTCTGGAATACGCCAAGAGGGAGGGAGCCTCAGAAGCACAAGGCAGGGACATCCGGGCGGTACATCTTCTTCTGCATCAATTGAGCCTTCCCTCCTCGATTATATCTGAGAAACGCAACTACAATATAGGTCAGGAAGGGACGACCACCAAGTCGTCCTGCCATCGCCGCGGTCGTGCCTACCCTCTTGACATGATCGCAGCTTCCTCGTCTGAAGTACGACTGGACGGAAGGGGCCTTGAAGGCACGAGGCAGGAACGACCAGACGGTCGCACCTTCTTCTCTACCAGTCGTGCCTTCCTTATCGGTTACAATTGGGAGAGGAAGGAGCGACCACACGGTCGCACCTTCCTCACGTCTTGGTCGCAGCTTCCCCATCTCGACAAAAGCAAAAGGAAAGAATGGTCCAAGCCAACGTGGAAAGAACTACCGGTAGACCGTGCCTTCTCAGGCACCTGTCGTAAATTCCTTCATGCCATTCTACCTGGGGGAACAGAGGAAGGAGCGATACAGATACCAGATTGAGAGGAAGGAACGACCATAACGTTGCACGTGCCATTACTGCGGTCGCACCTGCCCCTCCAAGAGAATCGCACCTTCCTCGCCTCTTGGTCGCGACTTCCCCATATCGACGAGAGCAAAAGGAAGAAACGGCCCATGGCGATGTGGAAGGAACTACCGGTCGATCGTACCTTCCTCTGTTGCGGTGGTGCCTTCCCTCGCCGATTATACCCGACAGAGGAAGGAGCGATACAAACACCAGATTAGGAGGAAGGAGCGACCGCAAAGTCGCGCCTTCCTCGACTCGTAGCGGACAGGCAAGGCAGGAGCGTTCCAGGATGATGTGGAAGGAACGATCAGATGGTCGCAGCTTCCACAATTGCGATCGTGCCTTCCTCGCGATCCTTCCGGCCGCAGGAGGAAGGAACGATTCGGTTTCAAGGAAGGTACGACGACAGAGTGGCTCTTTCTGTGGATCAGGGCAGGCCTGTGGAGAAAGGAGCAACACGATATTACGAGGCAAGGACGAGCGGGGGTCGTGCCTTCCCTCTGTAATATCATTTCCGAAGTAGGAAGGAACGGTTCAAGTCAAAAGGAAGTAGCGACTCGATGATCGCACCTTCCTCTCGGTAAGTACAACCGACTGAGGAAGGAGCATTGCAGCGTGTTGAGGAAGGAACGACCATATGGTCGCAGCTTCCGTTGAAATAATCGTACCTTCCTCTTGTCAGACGTATTCAACTTGGGAAAGAGCAATGCGCCAATACGCGGAAGGAGCAACCACCGAGTGAGTCGCACGTTCTGTTGCTAGAGTCATGCCTGCCGCCTGTCAAACTCATGGTTGTACTTCCCCCTCGGCATAAATTCTAAAGGAAAGGATGTCAAGGATGGCGACGATCTTCGCGTCACCCTTCGCCTTCACTCGGACGTGATGATGATCTTGTGGAGACAAGAGCAAAAACCCTGCACCCAAGGTATGATGCTAGCTGTGCTTCGGTACGCGACCCTTCATTACTGAAGAGTGAGTGCTGAGTTCGAGTGCAGGAATCTGATTTGGTTCTATTAAATGGTAACTCGCTCGAGGCCACGTCTGCCTGCGGAGGAGCCAATGGGCAATATTCAAGTGTTGGTATGCCAAACTATTTTCTTGATTCCCACACGTTCATAGCGTAGAAGAAACACAGCGACATGCCTCCCACAAACTTCTCACAGCTCCTTCGTTAGCTTCGTCGGCTGAACCTGCGCTCGTGCACCCACCTGTTGCTACAGCGCTTCGTCCTCGCATGTGCATCATCTTGAGTCCTCTTTGTTTTGTTGTGCTTTCAGGCGAGCTGCACGTCGGTATTGATACTAGCTTCCTGACCAAGTCTCGCCCAACCTCTTGTACGCTCACATGGACTGAGCGTGCCTGGTCTTCAATTGTCGTAGACTTCGATCTCAGGGAAGGATTAACGACTGGTGTGAAAGGTCTTGCTTTGCACCCGGATGGGTCACTGTTGATCCCTAGGAGTGACGCAGCCTTCGACGGTATCTGGGACGTGTACAGTGGTGAGGAGATCGATACGTTTCGGTTCTTCTCGGTATCCTTCGACTGAGCGCTGTAGCTTCTGCTTGCTGGCCATGGCATCTGCACAAGCGTGGCTGTACGCGCTGGGGGAACGATTTGCTTTGCGTCAAGTCCAGGTAAAACGTGGTCATCGATTGAGGCGGGCATTTTGGGTGGTGCAGAGTCGAATAGACGCGTGTAGTGCTGGTCCACGATAAGCCACGCTGAGAGTATCGACAGAGAGGAATGAGACGAATGGGCGAAGATCTTGTTGAGGCTAGAAACAAGAAAACTATCCGAGCTATTGCCTAACCGATTTGTTCTGAATGCTGATAATTCTATGGAGTCGAGGTTGAATGTCTGGCTTGCATGAGCTTCTATCGCTTTAGTTGTGGATGAAATAGCACAATCGAGTTTCCAATCGTACGTGTCTTGCGAATATATGTGGCTGTGTTGCGACCTCTCAGATATGCTTCTTGTCTCTCTTGTAGAAGAGCGTGTCAACTCAGGCGGACTGCTGTGAGCACAGGAGCTCGAGTTGTACGACAGTGGGCTATCGAAGGGATCGGCCAGGCGTTTTCGTTGCCGCTCATCAGTGCTGAATGTGGTGCCCGTCGAACCTGCCGAGAGTCTCTGGATGGGGGTCAAGGGACGGGATTGAAACACAGAAAGCTGAGTTTGGACGGACAATTGAGGTTGTTTTCGGGGTACAGGTGTCGCTTCACTGGCAGTTCTGGAGAGATCACTGAATGGTGTGCTAGAAGCTGGGCTATCATCCGGACTGAATGATGATATTTCATGTTGATTGCGAACTGGTGTTGTTGGCCCGGGTGGGTTTAGTTCATGATGTATAATTTGTTTCAAGGATTGGTTCGAGCGGCGTGGGCGATGAATCTGGATGAGTCTGGGTTTGGCTGGCCGACTAAGCACGGTTGCCTGCATCTATAGCAACGCACGTCAGATTGTTATCCAAGTACAAGGACCTCAAACATTACCTGTATGATTCCCTCTTCTTCTTCTCCATCAATTTCATCTACTGCCTGCTCTTGGTCTTGACGCTGTTCGATAAGCTGCACTTGTCTCGCGTGCGCGCGCCTCACCTTCGCGTCTTCTGCTTCATGCGGTGGCCGTTGATCGACAGGGGTTTTGGGTGCTGGAGACGAACCTCGACTACTGCTGCTATCCGAACAGCTGGCTGATGATGGATCGTTTGGTTCGATGGATGATGGTGCTTTCTGTCCGATCGATGTCAGGCTTTCGACCGATGGATTATCCTCCTGGTACATGCTCAGAATATGGAGATCTTGGTACGATTTCCAATGGAACTTTCTTCGTAATCTCTTCTCGTTATAAATGTGCTCATCGTGCAGGTTGGAGGCTACATAACGCCTTTGATGAAACAAGGCAGGTGCAGGATGTGTTTGTGAGCGTTCTGCGATTCGAGCATCGGCATCTTGGTTGAGTGCGAGATTCCTGAGATTGGTTACGCTAGGCAGGACTCGCCGTAAATCTGAACCACACTCTGCTTTCCGATTTCGAGACCCAGCTTTGAGGTCTGCTATCGAGACGGACCGTGGGAATTCGCCAACGCGTCGGTCTGTACCATAGACTGCAGCGCTCCGGCGTGACGCCGCCAGCTGTTCGTCGCTTCGTGACATAATTCTGTGCTTGATAGGATCAAGTCTCTTATTGTTTGCAGATAGTGTTAGGTGTATAGCAGGAGTCCGTTCCTGAGTCGAAGAAGATAAAAGTACATCAGTAGGAGGTGAAGGTAACATTTCTTGTGACTCGAGCAATAAACGGGGAACGGATGTAAGAGATGACAAATGGTGGGTTGGTGACATGGCAGCTAGATATGTTTGTTCCACAGGCGTTGACAAGACTTGAGTCGACATGCTCGCCGTCACCATACCTGTTCCACCGTTGCATGCCATACTCGAACTGTAAAACAGAAAATGTGCCTAGTCATCAACCATCTCTACAGAATGTTGAGGATTGAAACACCAGATATTGAGTCAGACCTGCTCGAGCAGGACGCGTCTCTAGGGAGTTCCTCATGAGCATTTAGAACGAAACTGGACTCACCATAACCCGTTTTTCCGAGGTGATGTCCCCGATGTAGTACAATTCCAACCCCTGCTGCAACACAACACAGATTGGACACAAATCATCGAGTGTGGAGCTTGAGGCTCGTATTGCAGATCTTGACTGGTATGAGGATATCGTTAGGCATGTCACTCTCCCTGAAGAAATGAAGCAACAACCACTAGACGATGCCCCTTGCGTAAGCATGGCGGCAGGTGATATGGAAAACATGAGGGAAATGGAGAGCGCTTTGACACAGCCGCAAGTTGGCCATGCCTGCTTTTCTCCGAGCAATGCACAGATACGATGATCCTGAGGAAGGTGCGCTTCTTCAGGTTGCAAGCTTGAACATGAAGGCTCGCGAAAGCTTTCCGAAAGCTGACCCTGCCGTCTTGGCACTGTTTACGCGACCTGAAAGACACCTGGGCATGTACAAGATAATAGCACTATAGAGACACTCAAGCAAGCTTAAAGGACATCCACTATGTTTCTATTTGCTTCACGAAGGTAGCAGCACTATCTAAGGCACAACTCATCGACGTCCAATCTCCTCTTCCGGCACTTCAGGCAGAAGGCCACTTGAAGACAAGTCAGGCCCGTCCCTCTTCTTCGGGATTAATGCCTTGATTGGCGGCCTGACAAGATCATTGAACGTGAAAGTACCATAGACCAACAATGCGAAACCAACAACTTGTAGCCATTTGAAGCTTTCCCATCCTAGTCCTAGCGAGATAATCCAAATGAACAGCGTTCTGCAGGTGTCAATAATGGAGCGAGAAGTGGCAGAAATGCTTCTCGTGACGCTGAGCCCAAAGAAGTTGAAGCCACCAATTGAGATCATGATAAGGAGACTCGTCACGGCGATCATTCTGTTGTTGAATACTTCGCGATACCCTTCCGCGGCGTCGAAGTAGCCGTATTTGCCGGAATCTGAGGTTCCAACAGTGAAGTGCAAGATGACTTGAAGGATGAGCGTAACAAGCAGACCAAAGGTGCCTTCCCAGGCCACCACCTTGAGTGGCTGCAGTGCATACTTCTCCAGAATGAACTCCTCTGTAGTGTTGTCAGCAACCAGAGCATCAATGAGCACTGTTCGTCAACTTACCGAGGCAGAATTGCGTGGCAGTAAATATCTGAGCGAACGCGATCAAGCACACGCCTAGAATGGTCCGCAAGACAGCTTCGTCGGCAGCTTGGGTAGCGACTTCCCTAGCCATGAGCATTGCTGTTCGGGCAAGATCGAGCTTTTGGTCAGGATCATTGTGTGGGTTCTTGTCGCCCGAGCTGATGGCGCCAGCCAAACCGACTACTGCAACACCAAGCACGACCACGGCTAGAGACAGCCAGTGGTATAGGTATAGCTTCCTCTTCAAGAACAGCACACTGAATGCACCCACAAACAAGACCAGTGCCCCTCGGGTCATCTGGTAGATCGAGGCGGCCACGAATAACAGCCCTACGTTCATCAAGGTGGTGCCAGTTATATCGCAGCAAGCTGGCAATGCGAGAAGAGTAACCTTCCAGCCTTGTAGAGTGGCGCGATCTTCGGCGTTGGGTAGGAAGGGCTTCAAAGCAGGGCTAGCTCCTTCCTGCGATGTAGGGCGTATGGTGTCGTCGTCCTCATCTTCTTGCTGAACAGGCTGATACAAGACGGGAGCTTGTGTATAGCGGGATCGGATGGCATTCGTGAGGTAAAAACCGAAGACCACCAACCAGCAGCCCATCTCGCCGATGAACATTTGCACACTGCCAGAGTCAGGTTCTTGCTCTGATGTAGCCAGCCAGGGCTACTTACGTCTGAATGACTGGCTGCTCGAACGTAGCTTTCTTGCCATGACCATCACAATTGCGCACACATTGGAAATCTTGGACCTTGGTGAGTAGAGTGTTGGCAGCTCCCGTCAGCAACATCATCCCAACAAGGAATGGGATAATTGCTTTGACTGCCATGGTGGTAGATGGGCACGCGGTGGGTGGTGAGTCGGAGATGGGATGTGCTGCCACAACGTGAAGATGCTACTGCATTCTGCTCCTACAGTGATGAGAACGAACGGCCGAATCAGTCGATGTCGAAGAAAATCAAAGCTCGCGTGATGGCGAGGTCAACTGGACATCAGCCTGCTGTGTCGTCGCCGATATCAGTCGTGGTGGTCAATGCGCAGCGGTCGGATATGACCACCAATCACCCGATTGCAAGCCTTGGTGCCTTGAGGCCTCGGTCCAGAACTGGATTCCAAGTTAGACGCAAGACTGTGGTTCCACCCTGACAGTTTTACCAGTGCTGTTGTGCACCCAACGTCGGCATGCTGCTTCAAGCAGATTTAGATGTATCTAACCCCTCCTTCTGGGGCACCAGGTGTCTGTTAGTTCTAGGCGGGCAATGACCTAATCGCACATATGGCGCCCTCAGAAGAGCGTGCATGATCGCGTGAAGAACGACACAGGATTTGATTACTCGTGCTTGTACACCTCTTGCTTGCACGAGCGATCTTTGGGCCTGTCGCGGGTTGTTCTGATAGATCCTGATTGAATTACGTTATTCCCCGGCGAAGTGCCAGGGGCACGTCGCAATTCGAGCAGTACTGTATGAGTTGATGGTACAAGCAAGTTTCAATTTAGGCTGCGGTGGGTGGGTACCAGTCTTGGTCGTCAATCTTGAGATCTCGCTTCGAATTTTCAGCTCTTCTTCTTGTCCTGCATCAGGGGCACAGTGTTTCGAGTCTCGCTTCCTGCCGAAAATTATGGAGGTGAACCCTTGGCACCACGCAGAGAATCCTGAGAGAAGGCTTCCAAGCACAACGTTGCTTCTCTTACCCCGCTGCTAATAAACTGGTGGCTGCAGGGCCACGCATTGGCAGTCTGCTACCGAGCCGCCTCCAAGAAATATATCAGCCGACTCTCGCCTGGTACAGCACTTCATTGTCTACTTGTGGTTTAATGCACGGCACTATCGCTAGTAGTCGCTGATCGAATCAACCCGCACCAGTCACAGATGTGCCAGGGGTGCCCTTGTGCTTGGCCCGTTACAGTGGACTTTGAGCCATGTGCTGAGCTAATGTGCGCTACCGTAACGGCAAGCGGAGCTAGTCTGAACCTTCCAGGTGTACAACCTGATGTTGGCTGACCAGGTGCTCTTTTCAACATCAATGGAAGATTTTGATCGAGCCCGACGATACCTAGTTGACTTTGTCGAGACTATGATGCTTGTCGCTGGGCAATGCTGCACCATCGCCTGTTCCTGGTAGTGGCAAGTACTCACCGATGTCCTTCAACTCGCTCTTGCCGCAGTTGAGCTTCTTTTCTTGTGAGAATGTAAAGCTCACTTAAAGACAGTCCAATCCCAAAATTACAGCCCATCATCTACTGACCTAGATTCACCACCTCCGAGACTCAACTCGTATCCGTAACGGCATGCCTGATCCTCCACAACGCACGACCACGGCCTGTTGACCCACTCCACAATGGGGGCCTCACATTCGGTGTCGCTGTCTAGCACACTAGACCCTCTGCCACCGGCACTGAAACGAGGTTTACCTGCCGTCGCCTTCTTCGGCTTGCTATCTCTAGCAACCAGCACATTCCTATTCTTGTTTCTCACCGTTCGACTACTCCAATGGTGGAGGAAAGGTCAGCTCCGCCAGGGAGCCAACCAATTCTTCATACTGATCTACAACCTGCTTTTGGCCGACATCCAGCAAGCGACGGCGTTCGCGTTGACCACAGTATGGGTGGCCAAGAACAAGATTGAGGTTGACACGAGCACATGCTGGGCCAACGGATGGTTCGTAAGTGTTGGCGATCTGGCATCAGGCGTCTTCATCTTCTCCATTGCCCTCCATACATTCTTTGCTGTGGTGAAGGGTCGAACAATGAGCGACAAGGCGTTCTACCTGTGGCTATCAGGGTGCTGGGCATTTGTCTATGTCATGGCTGTCATCACGGTTAGCCTGCACTCGACTGTGTACGTTCGCGCAGGTGCCTGGTGTTGGGTCGATCAGCGTTTCGAGAATGAACGCCTATGGCTACACTACATCTGGATCTTCATCGGCATGTTCGGGACCGTCATCATCTACGCATTGATATACCTATCAATCAACTCACGGCTCACATCTTCAAGCTCTGAAGATCGGGCTCAGATCGCAGCGACCAAATGTGCAGCGAAGTGGATGATCATTTATCCTATTGTGTACATTGTCTGTACCCTGCCGCTGGCCGGGGGACGCATGGCAGCTATGACTGGCGTCCAGGTCCCATATTGGTACTACTGCCTCGCAGGGGCAGCCATCACATCATGTGGGTGGCTCGATGTACTACTCTATGCCCTTACCCGCCGAGTCCTCATATTCAGTAAAGAACCTCCGCCAAAATCAGACTATGGTCTGAACACTTTCAGCTGGTGGCATGGAAGCGACTTTTACGGCACGACCACCACGGTAGAAGGACCATTGTCACACAGCAAGGAGTTCTCGAGAAGACGCGGCGGGCCTAGACTAGGATCCTCGACATTTCGAACACCAGGGAGGAGGAACTCTGATGAGGACCATTTTGCTACACCTCCAGAAGGTGTCATCACCACTAAGACGACAGTGGAAGTAACATCGGGCCCGCTGCATGGGTATGCTGGGTCTGAGACGAGCATGTTAGAGATGGAAGACAAAAGTGCCATGAGCCCAGCGCTGTCACGATAGAAATGATCATATCGTAACGATAAAAGCATAAAATTTATATTTATCTACTTCCTGCAAATGTGTTCTTTCTTTTCCTCGTCCTATTTAATATTGTGTGAAGCCATTACCGCTCTTTCCGTGTGCTCAACAACCTGACAAAAAGGAGTGCACCGGGCACGAGTCGAACACATGCCTTTCGTAAGTAGCACACATTTCTAAGTAGGCATCCCGCAAGTAGAGTATAGTGCTTTAGCTCCACCAATCACATCGCGCAAAACAGCAAAAGAAGAGAGATCCGCCATGACATTGTCATGTTGGACCAGTATTCGCTTCCAATGAATGTTATTATGTAGCAACTCTTCTGGACACAAATTTGTGTGTCAAAACATATGTAGTAAAGGCTCTGAGCCGGAAGTTGGTGTGAGGTGGGCACTGACAAACAGGCAGCAGCCAAGAGGGGCGAGCAAACGGTGAGTCAGAAGGAGCAATGGGCAAGAAGTGGTATTTGGTATCTGCCATTCAATGATTGCACACTCGGCGCTGGGTATCCTCAATAATGTGGTGGTGCGCAGCCACACCCATGCAAATCGATCAGGTCGCCTGATCCGTCACAGATGCCTCGACAGCAGCACTACCAAATCACAATCGTCTCTTCTCAAAGTCGTCGCTCCCACTTCCACTCATCTTCTCACTCGACACCTCCCCAACCTGAGACTCACTCATTTTCCCCTCAGGAACCTGTTCATTTCCCTCAACAACACGACCAGTAGCATAGTGCTCCTCATCATCATACGGCCGCCAAAAGTCCTTCTTACCCTTCGCGGCCCTCGTGACCCACGGTGGAAGCAGACCGCCCTCAAGTTTATACGTCCAGTGGTCCTTGAGATCCTTGTCCTTCGGCACGATTCTGCCACCGGACACCTTCTCTAGGATCCAGACCGTAGTGTTAATAATGATGTACGAGATGATACCCGCGATCAGCCCGTAGGCAATAGAGTACGTGAACGGCATGATGGCGATGGTGAGGAAGGCGGGTATCGCATCGCCCATGTAAGACCAGTTGATGTCCTTCGCGGCTTTTGCCATGAGACTGCCGACGATGATGAGCGTGCAGCCTGTAGCCCAAGGTGGGATTGAGGCGAATATGGGCGCGAAGAAGATCGAGATGAAGAAGCAGAGGCCCGTGACAATCGCTGTGAGACCTGTCGCACCGCCTTCGGAGATACCGGCGCCGGACTCGATGTAGGCTGTGACTGGGGGACATCCGAAGAGGGAACCGATGGAGATGCCGAATGCGTCGACTAGGTAGGCGACTGCGCTGCCTTCGAAATCTTGAGTGCGCTCGTCGATTGCGCCGCAGAAGCGGGCCATGGAGTAGAGGGTTCCAGTGCAGTCGAGGATGTCGACGTAGAGGAAGGTGATGAAAGCGAGGCCGAATTGACCGCCGTATTCGCTGATGTTCCATTCTTGAACTGCGAGGATGCGCTGGATTGGGTGGAAAGCTACGACTTGCTTGAAGAAGTTGAAGGAGGAATCACCGAGATCTGTGTATGGGAAGTAGGTGACTGCAGTGCCTCGTGGCCAGGAAATAATGGAGACCAGGAGAATGCCGAAGATGATAGCACCCTTGATGCGGTAGAGCATAAGGAGGACTGTTAGCATGCCGCCGCAGAAGATGCCAATCCACATCGTTGGGTTTCGCATTCGGTAAGATGGGGGACATAGTCCTGTGTCTGGGTCCATATATTGCTGTGCGCATCCGGCAAGCTCAAGCGGTGTAGACTGGGCGCCTGTGATTGCGCCGATTCCGGCACTGTACGTTAAGCCGATGATCGTCAGATACAACCCTAGGGAGCGCACTGTTAGCGAGATTTCTCACTACCAGAGAGCAATTTAAGAATCTGCTTACCAATACCAACGCCAGTGGCCAGCTTGATCGAGGACGGGATCGCACGTGCCAGCCACTGCCTCAGGCCACAAATTGTGAGGCCAACAAAGACGAAACCCTCCACGAAGACAGCTGTAACGGCGACTCGGTAGGGAACAAGACCGGATCCGTGATACCCGACCACGGTATAAGCGAAGTAAGCGTTTAACTAAGAGCATGAGTCAGTAAACCTGCAGATTTGTGTCTGAAGCTGCCAAAGATAGCGATTGATGGGTGGAGGAAAGGGGGCAAACGAAAAGTTGAGAAGTGAGAATAGCAGGAGAGAGGGGCGGGTTGCAACTCACACCCATACCCGGCGCCAATGCTATTGGCATATTCGCCAACAAGCCCATGCAGAATGTCGTCAGAGCTGAGATCGCTGCTGTTGCAGTGACGAGATCCCGGTTGACCTCCTGTACACAAAGCATGTAGTCCGGGTCGCTGTCGCAAAGATCTGGAGAGTCTGGTGGACAGACACATGTGCCGCCCGACTGTGAGACGATGGTAGAATTGACACTGATGATGTAGGCCATGGCAAAGAATGTAGCGAGGCCGGCTCTGATCTCAGTGAAGAAATATGATCCCTTTCGTTCCTTGGGCTGCGCATCTTGTCAGTAAGCTTCTTGACATGCCCTCCACTCCTACTCACATGGCCGGAACCCTCAAGCCGGAAGTATCTGCCGACGAAGCTGCGCGCCACGGCAGCATTGGTGTTGTGAATCCAACCCATCCTGACGTTGGTCGCTGAATAGTTTGAGTATGGACAATGAGGACTGGTGCTGATTTGCACTTGAGGCTGATAAAGAGAGGCAACTCTCGTGAGGTAAAGCTCCAATATTTGTAGCTCAAAGCATAATTTGTGTGCTTACTAGTATCTGATATTCAAGATATGAGAATTTGTACAGACCCTGGTCGTCAACGGGACCCTCCTATCACGCCATTGGATAGAGATAAGTTAGCTCCCTCGTTCTGGATGATGTTCGCGGCTCTTGGCTGTAGCTTGGCAGTGTGGCCACCAGTGATAAGCAACAGAAAGCAGCAGGGAACTGGTTACGATTGCCTCGGATGGTTCTGCTCCCACACCTCAGTATGTCAAAATGGCGGGCGGCGCCGATGTGGTAGTTTGAAGCCTGTCCAAGTGTATCAGGCTCGTGTCGCGCGACCATGCTCTTTCCTACCATGTGCACTACTTGTGCATAGCTCAATCATGTTTGCGGAGACCCGTTCACGAGTGCGTCTGCAGCGGTCCACACCCTGTTGAGATCTTGGACTTTCGCTCTAGCGGTGGAGGCCGATGAACTATGCCGAGAAGGTGTCGTCGCTGACTGGCGAGTAAATTGCTTTTGATATTCAGAAGGCAGCTCCCTATCTTAGATCGGCCTCCTTATGTCATGTTGTACGAAGATAGCGATCTCTTGTTCACTTGAGCTGCAGAGGCGGTGGTCCGTGACATGACATACAGCTCATAACATGAAGATCGTGTTGATACAGATCGAAGGATGATAACACCCCTCGAGGAACAGCTTGCCAGCTGCAGTCCCGCCAAGTCTGCCGAAGCTTTAGGCGAGATCTCGCTTGAGCGCGTCAGTTTCGCGTCCGGAAGCTGGGGCTGGCGAGTTTTGAGATTCTCTGCACACTGATACTTTTACTGACAGAGTGCGTGCGCCGAGCTTGCGTCCTGCTCAATATGCTGAGTCTCATTGTCCAGCATAGTACTCAGCTCAGCTTCACTAGGTGATGCCATTCGATGCCAATCACAGACAAAGTGCTTGAGGCGAGGCATACCTGGAAAGGCTCAGGCGGCTGTTGGAAAGGCACAATGCACGACTTCAGAATCAACCGGGAACACGACAGCAGCGCATGCAATATTGGATTGCTATCGACTCCCGAGCCGTCTCAGCTTCTAGCTTTTGTGACGAGAAGCGGTTTTATGTTTGCTTGATCGTGCAGGCTGCAAAAAGTGGGGAGTGTTGGTTGGTATCCAAATCGGACTTCTTTGCTAAAATATGAAGTTGTTCATGTGGCGAGAGAGACATCGATACAGACGATGGTAACCTTCATGCAGAAGCTTCATCAGACTGTACCGGAGAGCAGCAACACTGTATGGGGTACATGGAGGTACGTGGTACCTGTTGAGTAGGTGTTGCATAACAGATATCGATATCGATCGCTCCCGAAACATGGAACTCAGGAGGCCCCCAGGTGCATCTTGTCACAATCCTTTCACTGTCCGATATCCTCGCTCCTTCCTACCTTTCCAATGACGTCGAAGAAATTCTTTTTAATAACAATTAGCCTTGTCCCCCAGCCTCGACTACGTTCTTCAACGCACAATACAAAATCTTATTCCCTCTCTTTCTAATCAGTCAAGCAACTATCATCTCACACTCGACCCATACTACTCAAGATGGCAGACACTTGGGACAACGCAGAGATGGGCGGCCCCGTCGGCGAGGTCGAAGAGTCACAGCCCCAGCAGATTCAAGAAAAGAAGATTAACAAAAAAAAGCTAGCAGAGCAAGTAAAGCTGAGAGGGTCATGGTAACATTGTTGCTAACATCTTCACAGACTTGAGCCCAACGGCAAGATGCTGCAGATCTTCATGCGCGACCCCGTCACAAGAGCAATGGTCCCGTGCACTGAGATCAAAGACGTCCCGCGAGATGTTGCTACGATCTGTAGTGATTACATCTACAAGAAGATCGTCTCACAAGGCGAGCCGTATCTCGTTCTCGACAACAGTCTCGGTCTCGCACCTTACAAGTTTGTCTTCGACTGGATCAAGACATGCGGTCAAGAGCAGAATGTGGCCTCTGCTCCAGAAGTAAGTCTAACCCTCCATCATACACCGCAACTTCGCATACTAACCGTCATGTACAGATCAAGGACCTCATCAACGATGAGACTGGCATGAAGCCCTTCATCGACGCCATGGTTGTCGCAAACAAGCTTCAAATTCCACACGCCTCCTTTGGCAAATTCATGGTCAGAAAGCTTCTTCCTCTTGCCCGAGATCATCTCATCGATCTTGAGACGGTCCGAAGAGCCTACGATACAGGTGATGACGTCTTCAACGAACTCGACATACGAGAGGTCTGCGTCAAGTCAATCTTCGAGCACTGGTACTCCTGGAAGCTTGACGGTGACGAGGAGGCTAAGGTCGATTACATGTGCACTCTCTACGATATGCGACAGGATATTCCGGTGCTCAACGATGAACTCAACAAGGCCTACGAAGACAAGAACCAGTGGCTGAAAGATATGAGAAAGAAGAGACAAGAGGCGCGTGATCAAGAGAACAACGATGAAGCGGCGGCTGGTACTGGTGCTGGTGACGGCAACGACGGCTGGGCCGATCAGAACACTGGTGCTACTGGCGGTGGCGACGATTCTTGGATGAACCAAGCTGCTGGTACTAGTGGTGGAGGCGATGACTGGATGAACAACGATACTGCTGCAACGGGTGCTACGGCCGAATGGGCTGCAGAACCAGACACTGGCGGTGCTAAAGGTGGTAACGACTGGGCTGGCGGAGCTGGCGACTCTACTACCAACGACTTCGGCAGCGGTGGCGGTGGTGGAAGCTGGGCGGACGAGATGCAAGATGGTGTCGGTCAAGCTGCTCAAAGCTTCAACCCTGCACCTATTGCTGCTGGCAACGCCTGGTAAGGTCTGACTTCGGCAAACACGATTCATACTTGGTGCATGATCATCAAGACGATCAATGAGTGAGTGCTCCTTCTGACACGAAAGATAACTTTGTGGGAGTGATGTGTTGAGAAGAGGTCGAAACAAGCATACGAAGAGCCAACATGTGGTCACAGCTTTGAATGTTCGGACCAGGTGCCAGCACGAAAGCACCGACCACAAGAGCTTAAATTCACGACCGCAATCAAAGGATGATACCCGATAGTGCTTGCTGCAAAGAATGCAGATTTTTCATAGCACAAAACCAAGTTAAACAACATGTTTCAATGCCATACTATGTTCATGCCGTCTTGTCGGAAGATGTAGGATGCCTATTGCCTAAAATGGAGGATCAATTCGGCCTCGTGTATTCTCCTACACATGGCAACTGTTCCAGCGATCTAGGGTCTATGCTGCGTTCGATGTGTGTCTGAATCACAGTCGTGAAAATCATACCGCCATAGAAGCGCAGTTTTGCATCTAGCTTAGGGCAGCCTGGCTTCTGTATTCGGCCTCGTAGCCGCTAAGACGCTGAGAACAGTAGACTACAGCGATCGTTGTGAAAACAGCCTTGCGATGAACGAACTTGGTAAAGCCGAGAGCACCCCGAAACGACAGCTCTAGCGAGCTTTGATCGAAACGTTGATGCTGACATAACAGTAGCTGAACAGATTCATTATAAACTACGTAAAGCTTTGCCAGCGGCAGTGTGCTTCCAGGGGGCGCCACAACATACAAGGGTATCACTATACAATACTACACTATACAATCGATCTCTCACCACCTTAGTCCGAGCCAACAAGCGTCTCAACCGACAACAAGTTGTCCACAAGTCTCAACACATCCTCAAGCACACCGCTAATCTCACCAGTCAAGTCGTGCACAACACCAACGTCAACAAGAGACTGAACCAGCTGCAAGACAACAGTGACTTCGTTCGAGATGACGCCAAGAGCAGGGTTGATCGCAGCGAGGTCAAGACCAAGCCCAGCATCATCGGAGACATCCTGGACCTTAGCGAGAAGTTCGTCGGCCTGACCCTCAACGTCCATGAGGATACCCTCGACATCCGCGCCGTCGGCGTGCTCGATGAGGTCGTTCAGGGTGGATTCGAGGCCACCCGCGATCCCGGTCACTTGGCCGAGGAGCCCGAAGACCTTGTTGAGGAGGTCGTCGAGGCCGAGGAGACGTCGGCTGAGGTCGCCGGCTGGGACGTCGTCGACGATGTCTTCGTCTTGGCGTGTGATGAGGTCGGTGAGGTCACTGAGGTCTCCGCTGTTTTCGAGCATGTCGGTGAGGTCGCGCTTGACGATGTCGGAGGCTGCATCTGTGATGGTGGCTTCGAGGTTGTCGGCTAGGGAGGTGACTTTGCCTGTGGCTGCGTCGAGGGTGCCATCGAGGATGGGGGCTGCGATTTATGTCAGTGGTCTGGATGGATAGATTGCTGGCGTGACTTACCTGCGAGAGCAGCAGTGGTGAAGATTGTGCTGAAGATGATTGAGGCACGCATATTGATGGTGGTTTGAAAGTGTTGGTTGTGGTGGTATTATGTAATTTTTGTGCTAAAAGGAATGGACGTCTGTACAGACAGGTTCAAAGAGTGACTTGTGGTGAGTTTGGCTGCTTGTGTTGCTGCTGATGAGAAGGGAAGCGTCCATCGTGAACGCGGCATTACCTCTTACATATATATATGTGAGCTCCCCATTTTGTCGATTTGCAGTGGATCAGATAAGTCTGCACATCATCAGGCGGACGTTATGAGAAACCTTCGCCTCGAACTTACACAGCAAAAAGTGTATGCTGCGTAAACTATTATCGGCTGGCGTTATAAAAGCGAAAGAGGCTCTTGCAGATCCTCGAGGTGCCAAGTGGGTGTGAGGATGAGGTGCAATTTGCGAAGACAAAATATCGCTCAAATGGGAATAGTGGACGCCTTTTGCCGTTGAAGATGCAGACAAGCGCTCCAGTCTTCGGGGCATGATCGACCGCCTAAATTCTCCTCGAGGGCCCAAACGGTGCTTGTTCGAGCACTCCCTGTCGATCATGAGCTTGGCTAGCATCATCCCGTCGGCCAGGAAGTCGTTCGGTAATTCATCGAGCCTTGGTCAACGTCTTTAGCAGCTGAGCTCGAATCACTTGAGCAACAGCCAGTGAGATGTGCCGACCAGACTGCGTGTACAAGGAAGCGCAAGTTCGGGAGATCAAAACTTCATCAACGGTCCTCAATAAATGTGCAAAGCGTGTAATCTTAGACAAGGCATCAGAAAGCATCTTGACAATGTTCCTATTGCTTCCTGATTTCCAAACGGCATATCGACGTGACGGGAGTGTTCTCGTCTAACGTCTTCTGACGTGCTTCTTGACAAGCGAGAACAACACCCCAGGAACGAAGTACGTACAAGGTGTCGGGCGTGTCTTTCACAAAAAAGGCTCCATGCGCGCCTGCCAAATTGTCCGTAAGGTGGGACCACATCTTTGTGAAAGACACGCCCGACACCTTGTACATCTGCCCGGATGGAGCTCCATTACGATATTGGGTACTCCTTCAGCATGAGCTCTTCACTCACGAATGACTGGCAAGGCACCCAACATCCAGAGCATCGGCCAAATTGAGGTTCCATCTCAAGGTATCAAATTGTTAGGGCCTCGTGGCAAGGTGAGTCGGCACAAAATTCGTTCGAGAAACAGCAGAGGCAGCGATTGTCAAAACCGCACATCCTTTGCTTCATCTCGAATATCGCCTCAAGCTTGGTTATACGGTGGTCGCCGCCGTACCTTCAGGCAGCAGAATGAACACTTCTCAGAACGCGTTATCAATGGCGAGAAAGCTTATCTTGAATAGTTATCGAGTTGCCATTAGAGACTGCTTTCCCAAAATGACGGGGTGCTCATCACTTCTCAACCGTTGGCCAAATGGAACTCTGATCCGAGGCGGGCTGCATATAAGCATCGAGAAGCTCGGCATATGATGATTGCAGAGCCATGGTGATGACAAGAAAAGATCAACTGATCAAGCTCAGGATCTTCAAGATGTGAGCTCACACATGCCGAACAGAAAGCATCTGCCTGCTTGTTTCCATGCTCCCTCAACAACAAGGCTTAAATTCTCACGACGCAACCAAATTGCACAAAACCGGAGCACCCCCAACCCACTTCCTCTCCTCCAACTCCTTCAACACCCACCTCGCCATACTCCTCCGATTCAAAGTCCTATTCTCCGTATTTCCCTCCCCACCAATTACGAAAGCTCTAACCTCCAACTCCCCACTCCCCTCACTCAGCATTGGCACCCTGAACACAGTCGCCTCGAGGCCCTGTTTCCGCTCCAGACTGCTGGATGAGTTATCCATGATTGCATGAGCAATGCCTTTCATCTCCGCATTAGCCTGAGGGACGGCCACGATTGGAATCAAGCTGCTGAAGTACCAGCCCCAGCTCTTCTGCTTGCTCTCACCAGGAACGGGAAAAGCCGAGGGTGTACTCAGAACGAAGATGCGTTTGATGTCCATCTCGCGCATGGCTGGTATGATGGTACTGTTCATTGCATCGGAGATGGGCGTCGGCTTTGTTCTGGTTAGGAAGTAATAGAGGCTCATGTATGCTCCGAGCACAGAGATCACAACGGTGACTTTCGGGAAGTCGCCATCAGCCGAGAGCGCGGTACGGATGGCATTGGCGTCTGTGAGTCCGCCTTCGACTATCCGGATCTTGTTGGCTGGGGTGTCATTGCTCGTTGCTGAGGCGAGAACGGGTGTGAGCTTTGAGCGGCCTGCTCCACGGATGTAAAGGGTAAGGTACGGCTTTGTGGGTTTGGTGTCAGGTATCGAGGGATGTTCCTGGATGAAGGCCAGACCAGAGACGCCACTCGCTCCGAGAAGGAGAATGTGCTGGGCTCTGTCTTGCTGGCGGCGCGCTGTCATCGTTATGGTGTTTATGTTAGAGACTAGTCGAGGACAATCGAAGATGGACTTGCAGTCTCTACTGATTACTTATCCCGCCGTTAGCAGCCGTGAACCTTTTATGATTGCGTTGTGATAGCGCCAAGTGCTTTTCGAATAATCTCGGCCCTTGATTTCTAGCTATGATTCGACCGAGAGCTATCTGACAACGGTACCTACCTCTCCATGAGCCGTACTATCAGACAGTAAGTGTCCGCCCATATAACGCTTCTCGCAATGCTGTGTCATCCTGTTAAGCTGATCCGTCCAGCTCAAGTCAACATAGTACGAATGCTTCAGTGGTGATGGGTCTGCGATCGATGGGCTCGTCCGCTGTCGGCAACTAAGACTCCGGCTTCCGTGCCCCGATCAGAAAATCCGGCAAAGACTACTGACCAATACAGTACTCTCGGTCGACTTGCCTCCATAGTCTCGAGGCTTACCGCAGACTGGCACGACTGGCAGGAACGAGTCACAGGACTGAAGGCACTGTCTTCAAAACAAAGATCGAGGCCGTCGCTGCTTGATGATGTGCGGATTATTGTGAACTGTAACGAGAACGCTGCAAATACCGAGTGGATATGTGTGGATGTCGCAGCTCCTCAAAGCTTCTGAGTTGCTGCGGCGACCAGCCAATTTCGGAGGAATCACAACTGCCATATTGGCATGCAAGCGAGTATTCGCAACCACTTGGTATATGGGTATGGCTCTCAGACAGCTTGGGGGGTACACGCACTGAGTATCACGGTAGCATGCAACGATGAGTACATATAGGGTGATTTCAAGGATTTGCATCTGCGGCCTAAACCCTGGCAGGGGCGTCGGCCTCGTGTGAACGGGATCTCCTGATGGCGTTTCTTGAAACACTTCCTGCACGAGTCGGACAAGGTTCGACGACAAGGTAACGCCGCGTTATTGGAACAAGGAAGACTTTCGAGAATTCCGTAGAGCTTATCGTCACAAACACAGAATACTCGTAGTGATGAATCATTACGGGGCAAGAGCACAGGCAGTTTCGGGCCAGCAGCAAGAGATGCATAACAACAACGCAGCGGAGATGGAAAGAGCACTCAGCATTGGTTCATGCTGTTATCGTCTCGAGTTCTCAACAAAACCCATCTGCGTTTCCTGTTGTTCACAACCACTGCATTTCCTAGCTGCAGCTGACTTTCCAGCTTTGACATAACCTCAGGTCTTGACATCTTATATCTCAAAGTAGATCTAATCCCAATATGCACCCACCAACAGCACCTCGCAATGTAGGTATCCAATATGCAACATGAAAGTTAATAGACCAGACCCCTTCCGCACAATCGACAATGCTCCAACAGTAGCCAGCATTTCTTTGTCAACCCCACACTGCATCCAGCGCTGCGAAACAGAACGACAAGGACAAAGAAGACTCATCAGCAATCCCGAGGGTGTGAGAACACGTCCATGACAGCACAGTAGGCAAGCCAAGGATGTGTCCTCCGGGCTGCAAAGGTAAAGACATACAGAACGCTCAAAAGACAGAACCCATGATCAAGCAGATTGCTTAACCGAGATATGTCTTGAGAGCAGCACTGTCGCCCATACCACCGCAGCCACCACTGGCAGCACCCTCGTATGTGCCGAAGTTGGCGCCGGCCTGGGAGCCTGTTGCGCAGTTGACGAGCTCGTAGCCAGTCAGGCACTGCTCGACGCTCTCGTCTGAGCACTTGAACACGCAGGTGTCCATGTCTGAAATGCATTGAGGGGTGTGGATGGCCATACTCTTGCCCTTCATGTTGACTTCTCGGGAGACGTCAACGACACTGTATGGTGGAGCGAATGTGCCCTCGCCCCAAGTGTCGAAGATTTGACCATTGACGAGTTGGGAGCCACTGTGGACTGGAGCCCAGGCGCCAGACCAGCCGATTGGGAAGGACACGGTCTTGCTGCCGCTGGATGGGATGGAGATTGTGAGTTGCGGTGTGACTGCGTTGACCCAGGAACCCTGAGGACCCCAGACGGCAAGGACGAGGTCCTCCTCGCCTTGGTTGATGAACTCGTTCGTGAATTGACCGTCGTCACCAATCCATGGAGAAAGTCCGCTGGCAGATGTTGGGTTGAGACCGCTAGCAGAGAATCCGAGGTTCTTGATCATGTCGCCATCGACTGCGCTGAGTAGGCTCGTGTCTCGTGCCTTGAGGCTTCGTCCTTGACTAGAGACCGTTAGCATTTATCATTTTGCTTGTCCCATGTTCAAACATACTGATGAGCCTTCAGGATGTCAGCGTGACGAGCAGCGTGGTTGTGCTGCTTGCCATGGTACATGCTAGCAGCAGTAGCCTGACCAGCGGCGAGGGTGCCTAGCACCAATGCAGAGCTTGAGAAACGCATGTTGTGTTTGTGGTTTTGTATTTGCCTTTCAAAGGAGTGGCTTTCTACGACGCAGATCACGGATCGCGGTCAAATGGTTGAAATGATCGGAATGCTTTCGAAGTGATAGCGAAGAAGCTGAGATGTCGTGAAGAGAGTGAACACGATATTCTTGCTTTGGAAATGAGTGTAAGAGGACAAAGTCCGTAGAAGATAAAGAGCAGGCCGAACACGATATAGTACACAAAGAGGTAAGAGTCGAAAGGAGGAAGAGCGACGCTTAGCAGGGGAAGAGAAATCAAGCAAGCACAAACAGGGTCCACTGAGGTGGCATAGCGCCAACGTAGAGTCAGGGCCACAAAGACGTGGCTCCATATCTCACCTTCTTGGCCAAACGCATGCTACCAGGCATGACTCCAGCCCGAAGTTCATGAAACAACAAGGTCGAGGGTAATCTCAGAAGGTTCGACGAATGAGCGGTTGGTGCCTTGCATACAACTGATCCGCGAGGCGGAGGCTAAAACATGGCCTAGCGAGTTGTTGGATCTGTTGGTCATGTAGATCGCGCTTCGCCAGTGATGATGTGGCTGCTTTGATTGATTCGAGATTATTTCAGTTGAAATCATAGAATCATGATATCTGAGGCACACGTTGTTTCTTCGCGCAAAGAGTTGGGCGGCAGTGATTTTGACTTTTGTTTGGAGATGGTGCCCGCATCGTTGGTAAAAAGATGACTTGGGCCACCACAATGGAGTAAGGAGTGGCCCGGTATGCCACGCATTTCAGAAGTTTTCTTCCCAAGATGTGCCGAGCCAGAACGCAGGAACCGACGAATCACTTGTTGAGCGCAAACCGCAAACAATGCAGACATTTTTCTAGCTGCAGAGCTTGAGTGACAGCTCGGTTATCCTGGTCGCAGACATTGACAGACTGACGTTTACACTGTAGATGCGGTGAGATTCTCTGCGTTGTTTGAGTACTTCATGACTGTTGTACAAGACCACAAACCTTCATGACTCGGCTGCTTTTCCTGTTCGCCCACGGCATCGTTTCCTGGCGCCCGCCGGAAGTCCGAGGATTGAGAATAACTCAAACTTGTGGTATACGAGTGGACTGGCAGTCTTGGACGAAAAGGTGGTCTCATTAAGGTCCGTCTTGCAGCCGCGGGAGCCCTTTTGTCAAGAACGTTGTCGTATCACGACAGGACGCATGCCTGCAGGTCACAGACGAACTCCTCGTTTGTCTTTGTGTGCCCGTAGTGGAAGTTGCGGCCTTTCCCTTGGCGGGGCATGAAGCAAGCGCTTCCGCTGTTTCAGCACAACGTGTTTGTTTCCAGCAGGACGAAAATCTGAGCATGAGTAGTAGGTGAGAACAACCTTGGCGTTCCGCGATGCGCTCGTCGTTTCATTGGTTTGTGTGATGCTCTAGAGCGAGTGGTGCAATATCCATGACATGGGTGTGTTGTCAGATTCTTGACAGTATGTCTGTTGCAAAGCAGGAACCGATCGTACCTGCATCTGTCCCAGCCATTCGTTCCCAGATATGCGCCTGCCTCATCTAGTTTGAGGATACTCCAATGCCCAAGTCGAGGTTATCTTTACTGAGCTGGGCAGAGAATTTGGGACTCAGTCTACTGAGAGTGGCCAATCGTGGAGACTTTACATATCAAAATGCTTTCACCTCAGCTATCGCTCACTGGCCACCGAATCCAGCACTGAAGACTTGCCGGGCCTCGACCGAGTACGAGCTTGGGTTCTGCAGGAAAAACTGCTCGTGGCGGACGAAGCCATGGGCATTTGTTGGATTGAGAAGGGAGTACACGAGGCGTTTGGTCCTGCTGAAATACAGTCCAGTTGAGAGAGGTGAGAACCTATACTGAGGGCAGAGATCACAGCATGTCCTGATTCAATCACGACACATGCTGTGCTTGCACAGTTGTGCCTGTCGAAATCATTATACTTGGCAGCAATGGTCCAGTAGACGCCTAGGTATGCACAGAACGCCTTGGGATGAATGTTTTGGTCTCATCCATGTGCCTCTTCTTGATAGGACGTCCTTCAGGAAGGTCAATACCTGGCTCAGTATAAATGTAGTCGGAGACTCGCGACGAGATGGCTCTCTACGCATCGTTAAAAGCGTCCTTGTGAAGGTGGTCGTCGCTTTACCATTTAAGCCCCATGAGGAAACGGATTCGCGAGCAAAGGCAGATGAAGAATTGAGCTCAGTTGCGACCATTGCATTACGTTGTTTCTACGTCTTTGAGACGGCGCGCTTGCTCTATAGAAACTCACTGATGCCCCCCAATGCCATACACTAAGCGTAGAAGTTGACCGTATCCTTCTTCTTCGCCTGCACCTCAGCAATGGCATCAACATAATGCTCATGCGTGATCTTCGACTGCCCTTTTCTCAGCGCGATCATACCTGCCTCAACACACACAGCCTTCAGCTGAGCACCACCGAACTCGTCCGTGCTTCGAGCCAATTCACCCCAGTTGATATTTGCTTCATCCACGGTCATCTTTCTCGAGTGAATGCGCAGAATCTGTGCTCTCGACTCCTCGTTCGGCAGTGGGAACTCGATCTTCCTGTCAAGACGACCTGATCGCAATAGTGCAGGATCCAGCACATCAATTCGGTTGGTCGCTGCCAACACCTTGATGCGGTCGTCTGACGCAAAACCATCAAGCTGGTTCAAAAGCTCCAACATGGTTCTTTGTACTTCTCTGTCACCGCTCTTCTCTGAGTCGAAACGCTTTGTGCCCACAGCATCAAGTTCGTCAATGAAGATGATCGAGGGAGCCTTCTCTTTTGCCAGTGCGAATGCGTCTCGGACCAATTTAGCACCATCACCGATGAACATCTGTACTAACTGGGGACCAGCTAGCTTCAAGAAGGTGGCGTTTGTCTGGGCAGCGCATGCTCGAGCGAGGAGGGTCTTGCCGGTACCAGGAGGACCGTACATCAGAGCACCTAAGAAGTTGTTAGCATGATCATCAGAGCCAGCGCAAAATCGTAGTGAACATACCTTTCGGCGCCTTGATGCCAATCTTCTTGAATCTCTCCGCCTCCTTCATTGGCCATACCACAGCTTCTACGAGCTCTTCAATCTGCTTGTCCAGACCACCAACATCTGTGTACTTCTCCGTTGGCTTCTCGTCAACTTCCATAGCCTTGACTCTTGAATCATATTCGGCAGGCAGTGTGTCCAGGACCAAATACGAATCCTTGTTCACACCTATCAGATCTGCCGGCTTGAGCTTTTCGTGATCCACGAGGCCGATCAAGGGCAGGAATATCGTTTGTCTTGTTGAGGTCTTGATGACTGCGGATTTGCCTACTCGGGTGGCGTCAAGGTCGATGTTGGCTCCTTCTTCGGCAGCTTCTGCCTCAACATCTAGGTCTAGCAGCTCAACGACGTTGCCGACTAGATAAGGTAATTGTCTTCAAGAACGTTAGCATGATCGATCCGCATCCACGTTAATAATCCTGCTTACCTGTTGTTCTCGATCTTCTCCAAGTTGTCCTTAATCTTCTCCTTCATCGTCGACTCCTCATGCTTCAACCGTGCAAACTCCGACTTCAGAATCTTGAGTTCGTTCTCTAACAGCCGCCGGCGATTGATAACGTCTCTTGTGCTGGACTGGAAGATCTCTTCATCGATGAACTCTTCTTCCTTCTTCTCGTCGGCATCCTTCATGTCAGCGTCGCCGCCTGCGCCGCCTTTGCCATCTGGCTGCTTCTTGTCTTTGTCATCTCTATCCTTCTTCTGCTCCTTCTCATCCCGCTCAAGGTCATCGAGATCTTCGAGAGTAGACATCTTGTTGAAGGTTCTGAGTGGAATCCGCCGAATAAGTTGTCAGGTTTGAATATGAAGGCTGGTGCGGATGTCAAAGATTAGGTAGCTGTGAGATTCGTAGAATGAATTGGGAGAGAGTGGTGGCAGTGACGATGTTATCGATGACAATGTAGAGTACAACGGGAGGCAAGGCTGCATGTACCGGAGTTTCGCCGATGCCATCGCAAGTACGTGTCCTGGCAGCCTAGCCAATGAGATCAAACTAGCACTTTCTACAGTACGGAGTACAGGCGTTTGCCAGTGTCGCGTATGAGTGAACCGGCGCATTTCTTCAGCTTCAGGTATAAGATAGACTAAGTCCAGCGGCCATAGAACGTCTGCAAGCAATTCTGTAGACAAGAGTTGTTCGAGCTTTTATTGCAATGATAGCATCTGTATGTAATCTATCGGGTATATCCCATGAACATGCACTTTTGAAGACGACAATGCCCGGTCGTCCTTCCGCCCTCGTGCCAGTAAATGCCAATTCGCTCCTCGTGACCTCCCTCGCAATGATTGACGTCGCTAAAAACGATACAAACGTAAACCGACCCTCTATGAGCTCTCAACGTAATTAAAGGCTCCGTAAATAAAGATTGAATAAGAAAACAAACCACTGCGCCCCAGACCGCTGTCGCTATGCGTGGACAGATCTTCTGTATAATCTTCGCGTGCATCGTGCTAGATTGGAAAGGAGAATGACTGTGCAGGTGGCCGAGCAGGCAGTGTAGAAAGCATCTCCAGTAGTGGTGGATGGATGCGGTCGAGAAATTGCTGAAATCCTTCCGTAAACTTTTCCTCCCAACTCCGACACCGTAATCATGAAAATTGTTTGACGACAAAA
This sequence comes from Knufia obscura, assembly GCF_036327395.1. NCBI lineage: Eukaryota > Fungi > Ascomycota > Eurotiomycetes > Chaetothyriales > Trichomeriaceae > Knufia > Knufia obscura. The sequence goes on from NW_027042703.1 coordinate 160,301, forward strand.
GCACTCCAGACCAGCCCTCTCGATATAGTGTAGCGCTCGAAATCGCATGAGCAAAATGATTGCAAATCCCCGTGTCGTGAAAATCGTGAAAGCGCTTGAAGATGAAATCAACGTTCGTGATATATGATGAATCTGCCAGACCAAGAACAGTAGCATCCGTTGCCACTGGTACTTTGCGGACTGTCGATGACGGGCAGAAACATAATAGGCGTACTTAAAAACACATTCGATAGAAGTCGGAGAACTTTTCTGCTGCTGCTTCCTCGTCTGGAGCTTCAGCCAACTACCGGCTGAACATGGTAACCTTGGTGTGACATGTAGTAGTCTTGCGAGTGCTTACTGCAGAGGCTACAGCCACAATGAGCGCCATGGGGAGACCAGTTGTTGACGTGTTGGTATCCGTGACCGTACTGTGAAGCATAGTAAGGTGAGGGATGTGCTCGCTGCGAAGAATATGCAGGTTTACCGGGAGCATTCCATGAAGCCCTCGAATAAGTGTCTGCAATAGTGGCATATTGCCAATTGTTGTTATAGTAGTCGGGAGTGGTAGGACCACTATGGTGTGTGGAAGGGGGAGAATATTCCGAAACGTGTTGTCGTGACCAGGCGGCATCGTACTGCGACCCATGCTGGTACTGAGGAGGGATGGGGCCTTCAGGCGACATCATTGGCTGATGCATGTGCGAATGTCGCGAAAGGTTTGTGTTGATGGGTGCCAGCTTGTGGCTGTTCTTCACTTGAGCGACTTGTGCCTTCTCTTCGTACGAATGCCAGTGCTCAATCCACATGAAAAAGCCCTGATCTGGATCATACATGAGACCGTGGATCTCCCAGTTAAAATCCTTCAGCCATGCAAGTTCCATAGCATTGAGCTCTTGAACAGGAATGTTGCTAACTTCGGCCCATGACCTGTTCTGGAAGGTGTTGTCATCGAGGAACTTGCTTCCGAGCAGCAAGCATGTTGTCAACATCTTCATCAGAGAGGATGATGCGCTCAGATCTGCCTTCTCAAACTTCATTCGCTCTTGGAGGTAGAATAGACCCAGCATGATCGTCGAACTGGGCAAACGTGTAGATGAGAGTATCTGCGAAACGTATTTTCGAAATTGAGGAGTGGGTGAGGCGCTGATGCGCGAAACCATTTGCTGACACATTTCCGCAACGAAATTCGCCATCAGATCCATCTCATAATCGAGATGCTGCGCCACGCCTCCAGTAGGTTTTTCCTCCTTTTGCTTTGCTTCCATATGGGACTGTGAGTAGTGAGGAAGGTAGGTCATATCGTCAGGCACCTGGATAGGAGGCAGGATCGGTGGAGCAGCAGGCGCGTAGTGGTATTGTACAGGAAGTGGTTGAGGATAATTCATCGCATAGTCCCCCATGTTCGGTAGTTGTTTGGAGCGGTTGTGAGCTTGATGGGCTGAGTAGGCAGGCATCTGTTGATAGTGGTCGTTGTAGTCTCTCGCAGAGTAGCTGTGCCTAGACTGATGAGAGCGTGACGAGTGATACCCCTGGACGTCCTCGGCCGCAGAACTCATGGAATTGAGATACGTCGTCTGGTACTCAGGTGGAGTGGGTGGCAGTCGGGTGTTGGGGGCATGAGAACCCCATCTATTGTAGGCTGCCATACTGTGAGGAAGAACTCGCGGCGCAGACGGCTGTCTGGCCACGGAGGACGCGTAGAAGCGTCTTAAAGCCGAAGCTTTGCGTGGTATGCAATGCTCGACTTAGAAACCAGTCATGTAGATTCCACGAAGTTATGAGCAGGTATGAGACCAATGTCTTGTTCTCTGAGGCACTTTTGTCTCTGGTGCTGGCTGCAGATCGAGCAAACAAGTATCTAGTTTTGATTGTGAAGAATCAAGCAGATGGTGTGTTTGTGACAGGCGTTGGCGGAAGTGATTCGATGTAAACGGGTAGGCCGACAAGACTTAGTGAAAAGCTCGTCTATTTCGAGAGAGTAGCAGGAAGGACTTCTTCAGCGGTGTGCCTAAGAAGATCGGTCAGCGAATGTCGTAGTTGATGTGCGAAAGCGACAAGTCCAGTGCAGGTGTATGCAAGGTCCAGACCAGTGATCACAGTGCGGGTAGAGACATACAGTGTTACCAAGAATTCCTGATGCGACTCAGCAGGCTGATGCAGACGCAATCCGTGGGCGCAGGAAAGAAGGCGGCGTGATATGTGTGCTGAGCAAGATGCGACAGGCAGATGCGAAGGCTCAGCAACAGAGTGCTCCTTCGAACCAGCAAAGTGTTCAAGTTGACTCGGACGGGCTCGTAAGAACTTTGCGTTTTCACGGGTCGGCACAGCCACTCAGAGGTGACTCCGGCTTCTTGCGTTCGGCTCCTAAATTGACCGGTACTGAAAGAACTGAACAATAATTCGCAGATGGAACGATTCGTCCTTTACCACGACAACGGCTCAGAAGCGAATCTGAGGCGATGATATCGATCCTAGAGCAGACTTGAGACGATAGCGGCGCAGTTGTCGTCTCCTAGTGGAAATTGTGGCAATTACGCTGACCGTCCCACAGCTTAAATTGCGCGGCTTGTTGGTTGGGGCGGCCCTCTGTATGCGTAATTAACCAAGGCTATTTCGGTAGAATAGGATGATAGCACGCCGAGCAGATCACAGATGCTGAGGTTGAAAATGGTTCGGACTGCCAAACGCAGAACAAATTGTTGAGGAGAGCGTGGAAATGAAAGGTTTGAAAGAGTCACAGACTCGATGGCAGCAAGAGCGATCAAATCCTGCACGCTGCAGTGTGCCTCGTGCACGCACAAAACCCAAGCTGGACCACACTGCGTCCGCAAAGTCTACGAATTCTGCAGAAAGCGCAAAAAATGTCAACGCTAATCCTCGACTACTGCGGCACCCTACGGAGCGATTAGGCACGGAATTATAAAAACGATGGTAAGCTCAGGGAGGCGATGGAAGCAATGGAGTGCCGAGTTCACCAAAAGGATGCCTACTCGGCGTGGTGACGATGAGGGAGACAAAGAGCCAACCAATACTTGTGTCGCTGTTCAGCATCAACAGTCTTGGGCTCTCGATTGTTCCGTTAATTGGTCAGGGACTCGAGGCCTTACCTGATATAGACAGCGACCAGCCCGGGGCTGGCTTTGATGGATCGGCGTTCGAACATGAGCTGTTTTCGTCTTTTCTTTTTTCTTTCCTCGAGCAGTGCCGACAACGAGGTCAGTTGGTGCACGAGCAGAGGGCTTTTGATTGTATTTCCTGTCTTTCAGACCCTCATGAAAGTATTCGGGGGCGTGCAACGTGCTGGTTGTGGCACATGGGGTTTGCCTAACGCTTCAAGCTCCGAGGCAGGAGCTGCGGAAGATTGAAGCCTGTTACGTTTTATTCTTAGCCGAAGTGCTACTCCGTACTGCGCAACGATCGTCATGTGTGTTCTGAATCGGTCAAAAGCATTTGCTAAGCCATGCGATTTCTTTACCACCGTGTGCCTAACAAAACAAGTGTGCGGCGTACTCTATTGTAGTCAGATTGACCACAGACGCCTTGGTGACAGTGAATTTGAGATCTAGTTGTCGCGGCCTCTGCAGACAAGAACATATGTGTACCGCAGCCAGCGCAGCCAGATATCGAATTGTGAAGAATTTCCAGATGTCAGCGATTTCGCTAATGCTATTGGAAACATCAGGTGGCAGGGTGCAGATTTATTCCTTGCTCTGCTGACTAGGCGAACAGTCGATGTCACGGTCATGCTAACGCCTGCTCCAGTAGGCCGACGAAACCATGTGCTCCCTGATAGACACCGTACTGTACGATATCGAGAGCACAGCGAGATCGGGACAACTAATCATGCTTCTAGATCATCACGATCATGTAGAGTAGCATGGAAAGTTTCTGTCGATCTGACGAGGCAAGATTTCGTAATATTATTGCAGAAGGCTTCAAACTTCGTGCAGCTGGGTGACCTCCCCGAACTGCTTCACGTGCTTCGTGGGCTGTCTACGCAATCGTGCTTTGCTGGTGCTCTTTCTTTTGAGACAACTCCATCCCACAACGAACCACGGATTGTACAGGGTCACAACGGTAAGAGTCGGAACGGCAAAGCACCGAGTCAAGTCTCTTCATAGAAAAGCTGCTTGCAAATCGACCTACACGAGCTTGTCCAGCAAAACAGGTCTGATACAGCAGTATGATTTGTCATAAGAATCTGTGTGAAGAACAAGCAAGAGTGCCTCTGGTGCACCTCTGTTCGACGAATATTACAGCAAAACACTCGGGCGTTCATCCACGAATCACCAAGTGTTCATGCACGTCTGCCCAACATCGGATCCGCGTGGAACGGTAGGAGCAGAACCTGCAACACGTGATTCTCAGATCCTAACATCGTTCTCCGTCGATACTCCTTTCCCCATTATTGTATCTCAAAGTTCGAGTAGTGTCCCACACCTCTGGTGAGTTTGTAACTCATGGAGGCTTCCATACGCCCTGGAATCGTAACCGCCCAAACGCCTTCGCTAAACCTGCCTTTCATAATCGCATGTCCGTCTCGTCGATGTCTATTTCGGATACCAATCAACAGACGTCAGAATGTGCGCACGATGCCCATCAATGCTCTCATTCAGCCACTTGCTTCGCCAATTCAACTCTTCTTCAGCTGCTTGATCGAACGCAGCACGACACTCAGCTGGTAACTCACTCAAGATATCTGGTGATATGGCAGCCAGACTGTGTCCTTCCGATCCGAGACCAGCATTTGGCATGTTTGAGGTAGGAGCGCTCTCAGCACAAAGATCGTGTATGCGGAAATTGCGTGAATAGACAGGATTCAGCTTCGAGAAGTTTGAGCTCAGGACCTCGACATCCTCGTCTTGTGATTCATCCTCGTGGTTGATAACTTCCCACCGCGCATGAGTAGGCTGCAAGTTCTTCGGCCACTGCATCGTATTTGTGTGAATATCATAGACACCATCCTTGTTGTCGTCTCGAGCCGCTCGCAGCATCGAGTTGAATCGGCTTGAATCTCTTGCATGCTCAAGCATCCAGTTATCGCTGGTGATCGCGACTCGCTTCCTCTTTCCCTCGACGGGTTTGCCATTTTGCATCGGCACACTAGGCATGTTCATGTGGTAAACAGCACTAGCGCCGTGCCACGCGACGTACTGGTTGCGGTTGTAGTTCTCGCCAGTACTCGGGATCCTATCCTCTGGTACTGCAAGTTCTCCTTCGACATCACCGCGTTCTCTAGCTCCAGCAACATCATAGTCGTCGACAATTTTCTTCCCTCCAATGACTATTTTAGCGCCAAACTCGCGGAAGACTGACCGAGCCGTGACCACACCAATTGAACGTCCTTTGTAGGAATGCGGTATTAATTCGCGTTCAATCAAGTCTTTTTTCTCTTCTTCGTCGATTATGATCTTGTAGAGATATTTGTGTTTCTGGAAGAAGAGGTAGGAGTCTCTGAAGCCAATGCACCGAGCAGGCTCTGTTGATAACATGTAGAGCCTCTTCCCTCTCCCGAACAGAGTGAAGGTCCGCACTCTGTACTGCCTACCGTCTTGTAGCTCGCCATTCTTGTTGATCTTCTCCTCTCCTTCAGGATCCTCGGGGAGCTCGATCTCGTCGTTGGCTACTGTTAGCGTATTGCCATCTTCGTCGACAGGAATCTGGGTCGCGCGAGCTTGCCCTCCACGACGATTTGCCCATCTTCCGCCTCGATGGCCGCGAAAGCCGCCTCTTCGTCGTGGAGCTGGCGTGTCTGATGCGTCGTTCCCGTCGTCGGAGCCCTCACCCTTCAATGCTTGCACTCTTGGCCGCCCTCTGCCCCTGCCTCTACCTCCTCGACCTCTCCGCCTGGGCGTTGGTTGTGTGGTTCGTTCCGTTCGCGAGGGAGTCGGCGCTTCTTCAGGCTCATTCTGTTCTTCATCTTCGTCGCCATCCTCGTTTTCTCCCTCATCGTCGTCGTCTTGTGGAGTCGGCGCATCTGTGGCAGGCGCATCGGCCATCTCTTCGTCCTCATTGTCTGACAATCGAGGGATGGGAGTCTCTGTATTCATGAGCATGAGATTGATGAACAGGTCAAAATGACTTACGCAAAGACGCCCTAGCAGCTTGCGCTGCAAGCCTCGAGCTACGTGCCATGGTCTGCTAAAATGGGCTTGTACAATCACTTTGCATCAGATTATTGGCGCTCCATATCCGGAGCATCAGGACGAAGTTCGCGCGTTTGCACTTTCTACGCGCGCAATTAGCGGCTCATTAACTCAGAAGCCAGGCATCAATAAGCTCACTAGCCTCAAGACGCAGCTTCCAAATTCCTCCACTACCGTACACTCCCTGGTTTAGCGGCGATCCTGAACTCGTTGTTACAAGTCCGCTGAAATATAGCAATCACGGGTTTAGGAAGCATGATACACGAATACCAGTTCGAGACGGGCCTGAAGATATTACCGACGTCAATACTTACGATGTGCTCTATCGAATACTCTACTGTCTTGGCGCTCGACAGCCCCGAAGAAGTCGCTCGTAACTACCAACCGGGTGCGATGCTCGATCTTACACGCTTCATGAGATGCCTTGCATAACTTGGTAGCTCTATATACTATAGCCTATACGGTTGACCCCTGACCTCAGCTCGTGTGGCAGTCTGCCCACACGACTGTTATATTGAGTGAGCAGTCCGTGCAAGATAAACCCTCGCAGTACGGTGTCCGAGTCAGGGTCACGTCCGCTGAAGGCACAAGTGGAACTGGACCTAGTGAGTAATTCAAGAAGGTGGAATGCTCGAGCGCCTGGTCATGGAGGCAGGAGCACAAGAACCGCTGTCAAACGTATTGTTTGTGTGCCATGGAGGTGGCAGCTGTTGTATGGTCCACAACAATTTCGAGGTCTCTGGTTACTAAGACGACATTGTGAGCACTTGATATCGTTAAATGTGGAAGACGAGAATGCTTTTGATCAGCAGCACCTACCCGTCTGTTCCTACCTGCGATATGCGCAGGCAAACCCTGCATTCACAGTTCTGTAAGAGATCTCTGCTAATCCATTGTTACACAACGAGCCCTTTACTGTTCATTCGTACAGCAACAGAAGCGCGAACAAAGTTCCATGGTCGAACCGAGACAGATGAACCATGACCCTTTGTGCCGGACAAGCAGGAGCAACAAACCAGAATGCCATACAGAACAAGGACCTCCGCCATATATCGGCTGTCCTACCACAACCTTGCAGATCCCTTCTACAGAAGAGGTCACAGAGGAAGCACTTGTAGACCAAGCGCAGCATCCAAACATCATTCCATCCCGACTGTATTCCATCAGCCCAACCAGAACCACACCAGCAAGTCCAGCACCACCGAACCAACCAACCATGTTCTCCACCCCAACAGCAGCCCACTTCAGCGTAGCCCTCTACCCCTCCAACTCAGGCCGACAACACCACATCGAAGTCTTCAAGGACTCCTTCAGCTCCCGCCAACTATCGCGCCTCTTCGACCACCGAGACGGCGACGGCGTAATGCGGCGCCATATCATGAACAAAGTCCTCTACAGATACGAGCGCCAAGCTCAGCGCTTACCGTCCAACCGTGTGCTGAAGATCGTGGGCACTATGGACACAAAAGGGAGGGTGAAGGTTACTTCTTGCGTGGACGGGTATCCGATGTCGAATACGGTGGGGAGGTAAGCCCCATATCAGCTATCGCAAGATGATCTCTAATACTCCTAGGATGATATCCGAAAGGGCATTATTCTTCGTCTTGGCTCAATAAAGAGACAGTCAATTGAACCATTTTCGTATTTTCCCTCTATTTTACCCGTATTGTTCCTTTCATTCGCCTCCAAACTGTATTTGTCGACGTCCTCCTGGTCAGTGTACGCCATGCAACGTCGGTAATCGTGTAGATATGCATCGTGGTGGCCAGCTTAGTCAGTTTCTTAATTGTACCAGTCATATGCATATACTGGTCGCCGACGTCTAGATCCCCCAATGCCCATCCGACCCGCTCTCATAAGGCGTCCTAGTATGCGCAACGGCGCCTAATGGACTTGCTAGCCACCACGTGCGCCTCCTCACCTGTGGCAAGAATCGTAGTCGGTATCACTAGGAAGCTCTTTTTGTAGAGAGAGTCAGCTCCCTTCGCAAATTGTGTGGTCCCGACAAGCTCGCGTACTACTTCGACGCTTTGTGTACGAGATCAAATCTTGAGCGAGTACCTTGCACGTAGGTAAACCCACTGAAAAGGGAAACCACCGAAATGGGAGAGATGTGGCCAGTAAAACCTGAAGCACGGCAGAAAACTCCGAAGCAGGATCACTGGTCAATGTAGAATGTGAAACGACAGCGACGAGTACTTTGTGAGAACCTCGAACGAGTGGCCCAGACACTGCAATATTCTGATCAAGTTAGCCAATAGAATATACACATATCTCGAGGACAACTCTTGGGCAGTGACCAGTGGCTCAGCCAATCGAACTGCGTTAATGTCAAGTCCTGCTATGCTTGGATATCGAATGGGTGAAACAAAACAGAAAGAGCCATTGAATTGAGTTCAGTCGGCAATACTGACCAAACAAGTCTTCATGTAACGACCAATAAAGCCGCTAAATGCCCTGCCATTGACACGCTTGCTTCCTCAGTGTCATCCTAACGCGATGATGCTCCTTCTGCCCACCAATATGGAGCGCTAACGCACTTTGCATACGAGCAAGATCGTCTATTCTGTGCATTGCCAACGCGAGACAGAAACTCCCAACACCGGTGTACTGCGAACAAAGGTCTGAATTTACTCAACAAGACTCCCAGCTTGCCTTTTAGCAAGCACAGTTATCCTTCTGCTGCTTAGCTCGATCAGCCAAGTTGACAGTAGCCTGACTTGCGCTTCCCGTAGCATTTGAAATAGCCGAGTCTGTGCCTCTCCCAGCGCCAGCTCCTTTACCAGGCTTCAACTCTTTCTCCGGGATGGCATTCGCGATAGCGGTGAACACATCGCTCACATTTGTGCCCAACTTTGCACTGGTCTCGAAGAACAGCAGGCTCTCCTCCTCAGCGTAGGCCTTCGCTTCCCGTGTAGGCACCTTTCTTGCGTCTCCGTTCTCTACCGCTTCCGCCTCGTCCGCCCCCGCGCCTTCACTTTCTGCGCCTTCGGAAGGAGTAGGGGTATTTGCTTCAGAGTCCGAGCCCTCAGCGCAAAGGTCAAGTTTGTTGCCGACAAGTGCGATGACAATACCGGGGGACGCCTGCCGTTGCAGCTCTGCGACCCAGTGTTTGGCCTTTATGAGCGATGTAGGCTTTGTAAGGTCGTAGACGACGAGAGCGGCTTGGGCGTTTCGATAGTACATAGGCGCAAGGGAGGCGAAGCGTTCTTGGCCTGCTGTATCCCAGATCTCGAATTTGATTACTCGGTTGGGAAGTTGAATCTTTTGAGTCAGGAAAGCAGCTGTGAGATGTTTGTCAGCCCTGTGTGTGATCAATCTTGACAGCCAGAGCGAGGACAGGTTTCGGCACTGGATCATCACATACCGCCGATGGTTGGCTCTTTGTTCTCTTGGAAATCATTGTTCACAAATCGGAGGACGAGAGATGACTGTTAAGTGGTCAGTAACTCGAGGTCCGCCAGGGACCGTGCCTGTGCTTACCTTTCCAACAGCAGCTTCACCAAGCAATACCAGCTTAACGCTGCTGCTTGGCTTCGCCGTCGTGGCTGCTGCGGCGTTGGACATATCTCAAGTCGAACCAATTCGTCCAGATGTCCTCCTGTAGATAGAGCGCCCGCTGAAACCGGCACAGGGCAATCGGACGTGCCGTAGGCGACCTTCCTTAACTGAGTGCGAGATCACAGCTGTGTCAAAGACGGATGGCGAGTTGGTGATTACCGTGGCTGCGGCTATGCTTGTACGTGTCTCGCAAGTGCTGGGATGCAATAGATCACGAATTCGGAGGTTTAGATCGGGTTATTGGTGTGAGATGCACGGACGTGAATGAGCTGGGGTTTGCCGGCAGGTTGATGAACCTGGGTGGACAAGTGACGACGACCTGCAGCAGGCACTAGCGTTGCTATTTGGGAAGGCGCGGCGCGCAGGCTACGTATCACAAGTCTGGCTTTCTACTTCAATTTGAATCGTCTTGTTCTACTTACCTGAAGTATGGTGGCAGCCGATGTCTACGCTCGACTGCGGCAATAGTTATGCGCTCCATACCTTACAGGTGCCCTTTCTATTGCACAAAACAGGAGCAGTGAACTTGATGTTGAGGCTTATTATTATGTCCAGGGAGGCTAACGTAGGTATGTACCTGCCCGGATGACTCTTGACTGCGCATACATCTCTATCAAGATGACTCACGCAAATACTCGCTTTGAGGAGGCAAATGCGCCTCGTGTTGACTGTTGAACAGGAACCTCTCTTGCTGGCTCGGGTATCATCAAAAGCACTCCTGGAGGTCGCCGAATACCTCTGCCCAAAAACGCCCAAGATGATTATGACTTGCGTCTGTCCGTCTATCCAAAACAATTCTTTTATCCGTGGTCCCTTTTCCGTGTTCCATCTATCCCGTACATGCGCCAGAATGATTTTGATACAACAATGATTATACATGACGGTCGTGAGGAAAGCCGAAAGTGCGCCGTTAATGCCGAAAATGTCGCTGAGAACGCTGAAGGTCGACGAGTGCTGATACTTGTACAGGGGTCTCAAAAAGTGCCGAAAGGTGATTAAGGGGATAGTAGGCTGAAGTCGCGCGAACGAATCCTCCAAACTGTGGATGCCAAAGACAAAAGAGACTGCGACAATTAGTTGAGGCTCGAGTCGCACAAGTCGTTCAACGTACTATGCTAGCAGGTCGCTGGTTGAAGCGTGCGACGCATAAGGATGAGAGGCAGGGTCCAGCTTGCTGTGACTGGCAAGGGCATCCATGGTAGAAAAGCCTCGGTGTTGCTGTCAGCAGGATCTTGGTCCTTCTCTCCAAATTTATTTGGGTTTTGGTGGTGGCTTGGGCTTCGGTACACCGGTTGTGTCGTACGCTCCTCTGCCCATGTTGCAGATGGATGAAGACTTTGGCGTGTCTATCATGGTTCTAGCGCACTGAGCAAAAGGTTAGGACATAGCTCACACGACGGTCGAGTCTTTATAGACAGGTCACGGCATCGAGACCGTCCATGACGCAGGTTGACTCACAGGTGTCCAAGAGCAATTGTTCGTAGCCAGTCAAAGCTCGTATCATGCGATTCTGAGCAAAAAGCTCCTTCAAGCCCAGAAAGAGCAAATGCGGTTTTACTCGTGCGAGTTGGTGGCGCTATCAAGGGTCTCGGAATGTGGACAGTAGGGATATCCGAGTATTGGAAATTCGGTCCTGTCAAGGACGTCGAGGATATACGCTCCGTCGAACGACACTTTTATACAGGTCAGGTAGTTGTAAGCAGGCTGACAGAGTTGTATTGCTGTTTGCTAGAGCTCGGACTCGAGAACCGGTCTGGTAATCGAGCTTGTGTATGTGATATCGCAAAGGACAGGACTTAGACCAATCCAGATGCAGGCGCCGACGCGGGAACGGAATGCCGGAAATGATTGACTGACAGACAGGAAGATTAGGTTGAGGTTTAATTATTGTACAGTAGTATACAGGCTCAGAGTACAGAGTCTCGAGTCGCGGTGGTGATGTGAGGGATCAATGTCAAAGAAAAGTTATATGCAGGAAGCCTAGGGCCTTTAAGCTGGCGCTGCAGGTGCCCCTTTAGTGAGATCGAGAATGGATCCGCGAATTTCTGGCAAAACGACGTTGAGACCAGGCGCGGGTGGAGAGTCGTTGCCGCAGAAGGAAGGGATGCTGCTAACACTTCGACAACTTAACAGCCGCGACGGGACGCCATCCGGTGCCTCCTCCAGGATGCGCGAGAACATTCAAATCGCGTTGGAACGTTTCTTATCCCACACCAAATCCACCCTAACGAAGCCATGTGTGACTCCCCCGAAAGTATGGTGAGATCTTAGCTCCAAAAGGCTGTTCAGTTTATTCGACGTTTCAGCAACGAATTGCAAGATGACATCAAATGACTGGGATTCAGGCGTGTGTCAAGGTGGCATTTCTGACGCCAGGTCACAAGAGTGGCTTTGTGACGGTGCTTTTTACTAGCTAGCTCCCGTTACCTCACGCCTGGGACCTTACTAGTCCAGGCACCATGAGCCGGTGCCGAGGTCCCAATTTACCAAAACCCAGCGAGAAAACGTCGCATCATAGGCGATGTTGGGCAAGCAACGAGACCCTTCCAATGTCGAGCCGACGGGGCGAGCTTCGAGCGACGTTTCAGCTCCATATACAACCACCCAAATCCCGTGATTTGGTCCTGGTTGTGATGGTTTCTGTAAAAGTATCAAGACGGTGCTTGTGGGCTCCGGCTGAGATCGACCGCCAGACCCATCGCCCCTGTCCATCCATGGAGCCGGATCCGTATAGCCGCATATCGGACTGGACTAGAGCTCTCTTGGAAGCTACCGGCATGTTTCGAGTTCCACCACTGGACTTTAGTCACGTCTTGAGACTTGTTTTGTCGAGGGCCGTGTCCGGGGATTTCGAAGTTGCTTTCGCGTACCTTGCATGGATGCGCGCCGCTCCTGTTGATTGCTTTTAGTGGTAGCTAATGCCGTGCGATATTGTTGACTCGTCTAATTGAGCAGACAACGACAACTCAAACTTGTGACTCGGCGGCAATGATTGTGAACAAGCCATGAAGGCAAATCATCGTGTCCTTCATAAGTTCGCGTTGCCACGCATTGTCCTACATCAAATGCAGTGCAGGCACCATGCGCAGCGGGCTATGGCGTGGGCAACATGTATTTGCCTTTTCTGCCTGTGAGACAATGTGATGATTGCCTCTTCTGATGTAACAGCCTTGACATGAAACACACCCCAAAAGGTATCGGCCATTCCTCATCTTGGCATCCCATTTCTGCTTGTGTTTGATCAGCCAGTCTTATTCGGCTTAACACACAGCAATTCGTGATTCGTCCTGCAAGCACAGACTTTCCGGATGCAGGTTTCGCTCAGTGCGGATACCAGGAAAGAGGACCTTCGTCCGGATAATTTGCTCCCGTCCTGGAACTGAAGTACTGTACGTACGGTCATCAATCAAACGACAACGAGCCCACACGAGTACTGGCGCGTCAGGTCAACCCGACGGTCAATAATTCCCCGTTGTCGATAACGAGAGCTTGTTACCACTTTTGTAGAATTCACGCAGAGACGAGCCAATTCCGCTAGAATGCTGCTAGAACGCGGTTCTGTCACGACTACGATCCCACGCGTGAGCTAGGATTAGGAGAGTGGCACCTTTCAAATGATGGCTTTCCGCCAGCTCTTCCCTGCCTCTGAGATTGCGTCTCGGAAAGCTTGCTGATCGCTAGTCTGCGAATGTGCTCACACGAATGCGATCATCGGAAACATCGACATTACATACTGCTTCCGATCTATTTGTTACACGACGCGCGATCTCCTGTCATATGTCACGATTCAAGCTCAATATTGCGGTAACTGATGCGCATCGAACTTGTAGAATACGCCGCGTGTGAATCTGTCCAACGCAGGGAGATGAATTGGGATTAGCCAACGTGGCGCAGACGGCTGCGCGTATTGTCTTCCCCGACGGTCTTCATTGGTTCCACTAATTAGCCAAAAGGCGTGTCCTTTATCGTTATCGATAGCATCCGTCGGTATCAAGCAGGTTCAAAAAATTGCTTGGGGCGAAGAGCAGTGACCTTTGCAACACACTGCCCATACTCCGTATTCGAGCCCACCAGGACTCGGGCGCAAGAGCGAAATGATTCACAACAACAGGGCGAGCCCTACGAGCCAACCCAAACGCAATGTTTTCCTCGCCTGACCAGTTTTCCTTGCTCTTCATGGTACTTTAGCCGTATGATTGAGGATAGGTACTTTCTTTGCCTGGCCTCCAAAAGTATGGTTCTATTACTCGGGCCTCATGAGGGACCGCTGAATTGGTGATCATCCGATCGTTTGAAGACGACAAGGAATTGTCCCAACACCAGTGCCTCGTGTAGGTCTCTGGCAACTGAACAGCATAGGCAGTTGTTGGCGATGTCCTTCTTCGCAAGGCTTGTGGCCATAGCCGGATTTACGTACAATTCATCTTGGCTACCTCGGCGGATGAATTGTACATTAAACCGACGGTGGCCACAAGGCCTACCAGCACCTCAGCCGTGCCCCCGTCTTCGATGGTTCTCCCGGTACGTAGGCCATCCTGTCAGTGAACCCCACCGCCAACAATATATTGCTTGTGTATCGGAAAATCGAGGAGTCGCGATACATCGGCCTTTGTTAGAACCTGAATATTATGCCGCACTTGGTAACCGCACGCTGTTCGTCACTGACCAACCAAACACCCGTGTATACCACACTTGTGATCGATGCTGGGACAAAGCCAAACCACTCATATGTTTCAGCGTCCTGATGGGCTCACATGAGTGTCATCATGCTAGACAGATACCAGTCTGATATCTCCTTATTACTCGTAGCGGAGAGCGTGATTACGTAAGCAAGCACTTTTGCTGCGCCGTGGTTACTAGGACACTACTGTACCATAATCACGCTCTCAGCTGCGAAGGAGATACGCGAGCAATAGGAAGAGTGAACACTGAAAGATTATCTGTTATCACCATGACGCTCCAGTGCGCTCCTACTTTACCACTACTACTCCTACTTTATGCTTCGTCGCACTGCAGTCACAGGTCCGGATCGTCTTGTCCGCTCCTGAAATATTTGATCCTCGTACAGTACGATCGTCTCGCCATCATGGAAATGTGTCGCCGCAGGCGGAGGAAATCGGCGATCCAGGCGACACGTGCATGCAGCCTTGCTGTACAGCGCACCAGAGCGGTCTAGCTCGTCATATAATTCTCATGTCCGGCAGCTATTGATTGGAAAAACCGGCTTTGAGTTCTTACCAGCGCTGTCCCTTGTCAACGTACGGAGAAAGGATGCGGTGGCTATGACCGCACTCATTCGTGCAATCGCTAAATAGCACAAGATTGATCAGATACTGGCACTAACGAACTTTCAAGCGATCATTCGCGGCTGCCTCTATGATGGACTTGCCACTGCACCGACCTTGAATCCCTAAATGGATACGTTTGTCCGCTTCATGTAGAATGTTGGCTGGTCTTCATCTTAACACAAAGACGATTTTGGTCGATGGCATACGCTCCTGTGTCCAGTCAAACACCCTCCGAGTGTTCACAGTTTGATGTCGACGAATGTCCGAAATATAGCTCCGGCTCCTTCTCCGAGTGCTGAAGAGGTGACGCCCGTGTCAGTGACGCTTACAGAGCAGTCAAGTAGATCCTCGGGTATCAAACGAGCCAGTACCGCCTGCCAGAAGTGTAAACAGATCAAGCGAAAGGTAGGACGTCCCAGATCGTCACATCTAGACTAATACCTGCCTGTTAAGTGTCTTTGATCATGAGCCAATCTGGTCTCTCCACTTAGCAGCACTATCGTGAGCCCCGCTCACAATTATCCTTATAGTGCGATCAACAGCGACCCTGCTCGAATTGCACGAAAACAAAGGCCGACTGCGTGTACGATGAAGGGCTGGACGGACGCAGACGGTACGCTAGAAAGCGTGCCGTAGAGGAGCTTGAGCTCAAGCGCGATGCTCTTGACACCATTCTCGAAGCTCTTCGCAACTCGGACGCGGGTCAACTACAACACCTTCTCGATCTCATTAGAAGGGACGCGCCTTTCGATGATGTTATACGATACGCCTCTGCGATTGATGACGGGTTCGAGGACCAACATGTCTCGCCGGATGGCGCTGCGCAGGCAGGATCTCCGCGCAAGCGCGACGTCCTGAGAATCAGCGCACTGCTTTCCGACAAACCGCCTATCAGAGTACCTGCAGCACCGTGGACTATGGTGACCAAAGATGACGACCTCGTGTCCCATTTAGTATCGATCTATTTCACATGGCACCATCCGGCCTATCCATGTGTTATCCGTGACCTTTTCGTCAGAGATATGACTGCGGGCGACCTCAACAGTCAATTTTGCTCACCAATCTTGGTAAATGCAATGCTTGCTACGGCTTGCGTAAGTAAACTCATCATGAGCTAGGAGTAATTACTGATGCTGTTCAGCACTTTTCGGACCATGCTGATGTTTCACAAACCTTCAGCAAGCCTACCAGCCGTGGTCAGCTTTACCTCAAGGAAGCAATGAGATTGTGGATCGAGGAGGCTGAACGCCCGTCACTGAATACCTTGCAAGCTGGCCAAATGATAGCGACAGCGTAAGAATGAACATTTCGGGTTTGCAGAGCTCTACTCACAAAATGCAGTCTTACTATGACGGGGAAGGACAGACTCAGCATGTCGTTTATTGATCAGCTCAATAGCATGGCAGAAGACCTCGTGTTCCAAGCTAAAAGATCGAAAGCTCCCACAGCGGAGGTGCAGAAGTCCTTAAGCCTGGCAGTATGGGCACTATACATGCAAACTGTGTGAGTTTTGAATGTCCCAGGTTCATCGACCTCACTAACAGCTACCAGCGGATACAGCTTGACCTTCATGAGGCCTCGGACGTACGCTAAACCGACCATGGAAAGGCTTGATATCGACGATCATGTCTTCAAAACCGAGGGTAGCTGGTTTCCATACCCCGACAGCGAGCCCACAGCAATCACACAATTCGGGAAATATGCAAACCTGCAATACGACTTGCACGAAATTGGCGCACAAGTATCGAGTCTCCTTTTCGATAGTAACAGTCACGGGTACGGACAGTATGATAGACTCAATGACCTGGATCAGTCGTTGCAATCTTTTTCTCAAAACCTGCCATCGTTCGAAGAAGGAGGCGCCCTTAATCCCCATACTATGGAATTGAAGCAAGCATACACTTTCTGGTGTGGCAATCTTTGCTAATACCTACAGTCTTGCATATCACTGGTTCAGGATCTCACTTTTCAACTTCGCAAATATGCCCAATTCCCCAGTTCTGGCACCAACGCGAGACAAGACCCTTCAGCGACATGCACGACACGAGCGCCTGAAGTCGGGACTGGAGATAGCAAATCTGTACAAGCGGTATTATCGTGAGTTCAGTCCAAAGCGCGTCGCTACATGGATGCCTCTAACGGCGGTCACTGCCGCTTACGTACTGCTGGAAGACCTCGACGACCCCAATGTACAGGATCTTTACTACGACGTGTGCAAGGTGATAACCTCCGTATCCCAAAGATGGTTCTGCATGCGCGGTCATGCCCGCATGCTTCTTGCCACTGCAGAGCAAAAAGGACACGCCATGCCATCAAATGCGAAGCAGCTCCTGAAGAAGGTTGCTGTAGACAACTGGAAAGCAGATGATTACAAACACTTCGAGGGCAGCGTGTTCCCGAACTATGCACTCGCGAAGGGCGAGGATCCAAGGACAGTGGGTATGGGTGATTTGCTTGAGAAATGGAAAAATCTCAATCTAGACAATCTAGAAGAAAAGTCATCTCAGGGGAGGACACGACTCTCCGATCTCAGAAGTTCAAGCAGCACAAGGACCGGGAGCGAGGATTCATCGGACATGGAGCTTGATCGCTCAGTCCTAAGCGAACGTCTGTTATCATGAGAGTGCGCGGGCGCAGAGAAACAACTCTCAGTACCACATATGTCAATTTGTCTGATCGAGTGACTCAGGGAAAAAGGGTTCCTCGCGTCACGCTTTCGGACATCATGCTGATAACCGAGTACGGCGCGTTATGTGAAAGGCGAGACTCACTATGTGGATGCGGAAGGCACCTTGTTGACAGGAAAAGCACGACACAGATGAGACAAGATGCGGAAGGTGCAGCGAACTCGCAGTGCTTGCTCTACCATGTCCATGCCTTCACCTGTTTTCGTTACCGTGTCGACGGAAAGCACGACCAACGATGAGAGAAGGAAGGAACACATGTAGTGTCAAGACAGGTGGAAATCCGTAACGCGCCTTACTAAAGCACGATATGCCGAAATAGCAGGAGCCAACGAGTTAGGTACGGCTTATGAAAGGAAGGTACGGGCCATGAAAGGGTATTGCGGGCCAGCCCTGGCACCTTCTCTCCATAAGCACTTGCCCCTCAGAAGGAGCAACCACAAAGGAGAGGAAGAGGGGGTGAGCCAGAGAACAAGCTCAGGAGGAAGGAACGAAAAGCACTACATAATGCCTCGGGCATCGATCGTGCCTGCTTCGTGTCTCAGGACCCCGCTACACTAAGGACGAACGATGATTCTTTTGCGGCCAGCGTAGACCAGGACACGAACCCGCAAGCCAAGCGCGATTCACATGGCACAGTAAGGAAGAAGTGCGAAGGCCACAGAGTACGCCACAAGCAAGACATGAAGCTTACGTCGCAAGGGCTGTCGAAGGCATCTATATCTCATCACGTCCTCGCCGATTGAAGGCCCCTCACATCCTTCCGTATTCAGCGCTGCACAGCTACATCGCAGAACATGCTACGTAACCGTCATCGACTTCTTGCTCTTCTCTGCTCTGCTGTGAAGTGATACGCAGCAGGTCAAGCGTCGCAGCTGCGAATATCATAATAATCGTCCCTTGACCACCCCCGTCCACCAATACTAATCTTATCTATCTAGGTAGGTGCAGTTTGGCAGCTCGCACCAGATACACAGAGGGCTACCTTGCTATTCTATGTAGCGCAGCAGCGCAGCCCGTATCCTTGGCAATGCTACAGTACCCAAGTTTAACAACCACGAAGAAGCTAGCCTACGATGCGGAGAGGCCGTAGTTAAGGACTCCTTCCGTCCTCTGCATGACCAGCACCAGGGTAGGGAAGGCGCGGCGACGCAGACAGGCACAGACAAGCAAGCAAGCGTCATCCACGCCGCACCACTCAGTCAGTCAGTTGTATTGATTCCCCCTCCCCTCCTCTCTCTTACTACCTCGTGTATGCATGAGAAAGCACGATCGATCTTTAAGAATATGGTGGGAACTCATGCATGATGCCGACGCGACAAGCCTGAATGAAGGTACGGCGCGACAAAAAGGCTGCTGGCAGGCGGATAGGGTGTTCCATCCATCAACTTCTGAATCCCTGAACAGGAAGGCACGACGACAGCAAAAAATGGGGACATGGAAGATACATTTGCTGATGGTACGTGGGTAGCAGGCGCGATCAACGCACGGTTGGTGCCTTCAGCTCTTCTTTCGAATACGGAAGGCGCATATGGAGATCCGAAGAGGCAAACATGATCCGGGAAGGGGCAGGACTCGATTGCTTGCATCTACATAGCTTGTGGGCTAGGACTGAGAAGTGCTAAGTATTCTTGGAGAAGGAAGTAATGTCAGGAAGGAGAAATTCTGGAGACACAATCGCATGCTATTTACAATAGGGATGGATGTTGAATGATTCAAGCCAAATAATGCTCTGGAGAGCCTGGGCGATAATCGCCGAAGCTTCTCAGGCATGAAAATCCTCGAGTGTTGGGAAGGCATGATAGCAGTCTTGCTCCCAGGTCTCGACCCTCTAAGTCGTGTATGTACATAACGATACATTTCCAAAGCTGCAGGAGCCATCAATTGTGGTTGCCCTTTCCGAACTAAGTGGTGTCCTGCACCTCCAATCACCTCCACTCCACCATATTGAAATTCGTCCTCAACCCACCAGGCATAATAGGGAGATCTTGCTTCGCCGGGACCTGCTCATCAACATCCATCGCGTCTTCCTGGTTTGGTGTCAATTGACCGTGACACGTAGCAGGACTCATCTTCAACGTCTGAAACGGTGCACTCCCACTATCGTAGTACAACGCTTCAATCCTGCCCGTGGTGCGATGCAAAGCCACATAATAGAACCCAGAAATCGTCAAACCCCACGTTGGCTGTCGCGAGCCCTGCGGACCAGTAGCATTACCCGACGCGCCGTTGCTGCCGCGTATCTCGTCTCGCTCCGCAGCATTGGTCGTGTAAATTCTTTGGTTATTCCTTGCGTCCTGTCTTCGTCGGTGGAGATCGGCGTAGTTGAGATATCCTCTGTTCGATGGACTATCGATATCTTCTGCATTGCTTCGACTGGGTACCCATGGCCTATTCGGTTCAGGATTTGGTTCGGTTCCAGGTGCGACGAAGCAACGCTCTTTCCAACGCATCAGGATCCAGCCTTGGGCGTTGATGTTCTCGTTCAACCATCGGGTGTTACTGAGCAGGTCGTGCATCGTGCTCATTTTGATATCATACTTGTCTTCCTCGGTCAGGATAATGGGGAGGGAATCGTCAGGTACCTCGTTCCCGTCAGGAGGAATAGGTTCGATTTTGTTAGGGTCGACGACGCTGCGATGGGACAGCATGGATTCACCACTGCTTGGCACATCGGGCAGTGGCCGTGGCTTGGTGAGTTCAGCCTGTCGAGCAAGTTCGCGCTCGTGCAGACCCTTCTGAATGGCACGGTCAACCTGTTCCTTGAAGGGTCCGACACCAGCCCAATAGGTCAGATCTATTTCTGGACCACCTACTTTGTAGTCATCTTGTAGAAGCTTTCGTCCAGGTGCCGAAGCCAGGTATGCTCTACCGTCCCGATCAGCTGGTGTAGTCGTATCAAGGCCGTAGTTGGCGAAGTCCACTATCTCGCCCGTGAAGAACGAGTCCATACTTGTCTCATCCACAAGTTTTTCAGGACCGTTGGGCTGCACGTTGGGTGTGTGACTAGCGGTCATGGTGCCGGTCAATGTCATCTTCCGCCAGTCGACCTCATGCAACGTCACTTTCACGTTCCACCGGTCCTTGGTCTTTCTGTGTTCCTGTTGTCGTGGTCGAGTCCCTAGCTCATTTGGTGTGATAGTCCTCAGTCTAGCAAGCCGCTCATCGTGTTCACGTAGCCGTTCCCGATTCCGCGAAAGCTGCTCTTCATTCTCCTGCAGTTGCCGCTCGTTCTCTCGAAGCAGCCGCTCACTCCTCTCAAGCATTGTACTTAAGCTCCTTTCAGCATCTTCAAGGACATACATGCTGTTTCGCGCTACAGATAATGCATCTTGGGCATTGTTCGTGGTGAGCGTCCTGTCGAGCGGGTCACGTCCTTGCCGCATTCGTGCGCGAAAGCTCTCATTTTGCCTTGTAGCCAAGTCGACGCGATCTCGCTGATCCCTGGCTCGCCGCAAAGCGTCCGATATTGCCCTTGTCCGAGCCTCCTTTGCGTCATCCACTTCCTGCTCGGCAGACTGTGTTCCCGTCCAGGTCATTCCTGGCTCGAGCCAGGAGCAGAACGCAGGCTTTGGCAGCGCATCGACGGACATTGGGAGGTTCTTCTTCAGTGTCTCCTCGAGACTTTGGTTGTGCAGCTGCAGCTCAGAAGCCAGAGTCCACGCTCTGACATCGTCCATCTCTTCCTCTCTAAGCTGCGCAAGGTATTGCAGTGCAGCTTTCGCCTGCTTGAGCTGTTTCGACTTCGCGCGTGCTTCGGCACGTCTGACATTCTCGAGCATCTTACGAGTATCGGCTCGCCATCGATTCGTATCAAGATCGTCACGATCCTCACGGCTGTGATTTGCCGCGTCAAACAAAGGCCCGGAAGCAAGATCATCATTCTCGTGATCAAGCAGAGTGTTAATGAATCGACGGCGATCACGGACACGTTGTCGCAGCGGTTCGTGCCTCGAATGACGGTTCGTCGAATCGGCCACACCACTGTTCAGTGTATCTGTCCGCGTATCTCGACCCACCACATCCTGCAGCATGCTCAGGCTGTCTCTTACGTCCTGCGCAGCAGCATCCGTTCTGTATGGTCTGTCCACGGCTGCACGCGAATCAGTTATGCCTCCACCTGCACTACCTGATACTGGTGCGGACCCATCCTGCCGCGGCTGCAGAATTCTCCTTGCCGCCCTGTATTCCTGTAGAGCTCGCTCAACCCTGTCAACTATGTCGTTGTGGTCTCCAAACTCGGTCGAACGTCTGGGTGCGGTAGACCTTCGGCTCCATCCTCCTATGATGTCGTCGTCGTCAAGTGTACCGTGATCGGCCGGCTCGTTCCCACTAGAACGCCTGGTATGATTGCTTGCATAGTCCTGTAATCTCTCTGCAGGCCGCCACCTTCTCACCGAGCTCGACCTTTCTCGCGTCTGAGTCTCAGTAACTGTGCTTGCGCCCGTCGTTTCTTGCGGTTCAAGTGCCCAATCATAGAACGACTCTCTCACTGGGGGAGGCCCAGTGGTGGAATAGTGCTCTCTAGTAAGATTCGCAGCACCCTCCTCGGCTCTTGCTCGCTCTCTCATTCTCGACATAACTTCATCTCTTCTGCGTTGTCTCTCTTCAGAGGGGTCTCTTCTAGCGCGCAGCCGTGCAGCAGCCCGCTGTAGCTGCTGACGAGCTTCCTGCGCTTCTCGATCGTAGTGGATCTCGCCAGTCTGCTCGGTCGACCGTCTCGCGTCTTGTGGTAGACCTCGGCCAGTGTAGCTTTCCATCCTTGCGCCTTGTGGCCGAATAGGCCCTCCGTCGCCTTCTTCTTCACTCCCACTATCTTCGCCAGGTATGTGAGGCCGTCCACTGTACTGTCTCGTAAGCGGTACCCTTCTCCTGAACTCCTCTGTACCGCTCGAGCGTCGAATTACCGGATCTGGTTGCTCTTCATTTGGCCAGGACTCGCTCTCGGAACCAGTAGGGGCGCTATTGGCGATACGCTGCGCAGCTTCGAGCAGAGAGCTGAACTCGTTAAGCCCAGATCCGCCGGGTCGGGTGAGACGAGTCTGGGAGGGTGATCTCGGTCGAGGTGTCGTCGCAGATCGAGGCGACTGCGGCGAGTCTAGAATCGACGGATGACTGGAGTGATGGTTATGTGAGGGATTGGCCACTTGTGGAGTGCTTTCGTATCTCTGCCCGTTTGATGGAGTCTCAGTTGGCTGGTCCATAGCCTTAGTTCAACTTCTTCGCATCTTCTTTGTCTGCGACCTATGACACGAGACGCAACTATTCTATCCCTACGCATGCAATAACAGAATCACAAATAGATAAAGATTGGCCGAGATGGTGAGAGCTTTGCGCATAGTGTTAGATCACAGAGTGAAATGGTTGTGAATCATGATTCGCGTACCAGAAGTGACGTCCTTCGAGTGCTATAGACGATGCAAGAACGAGCATCCCGGAACCCCATGCAGAGCCCGACGGCCACCGCAGCTTGCTTCACAACAGCTACATTGTTCGTCTGGGAATCACTCTCAGTACCCAAGAGTACCTTGTGCTTGACCTGGACACGTTTTACATTTCCAAGTAGCACAAAGACGGTACTGGCGAATTGTCGAAAATGCTTTTTGATTCGCTCAGAAGTGCATGCTTGTTACACTGCATGCAACCCTTGCAACTATCTCTGCGCCTTCGTGACAAGTACAAGCTGATCATAACGTGACAATGAACTCGTAAAATACCCTTTGACCTCAGCGATCGTGCTAATAGACCAACCACGCCGACCACCCACCCATGAGACACGCCACTAAACCTCCTCAATACCACCATGCGCCCTAATCAATCAACCCGTCCTTGGAGTTCTGTCAGAAGAGCACTCTATGCATCTTGCTCGACATGTCTCAGGACAGGATATAGCTGCTCCTCATCCTTCTTTCGTTCTTCGTCATCGTGTGCTTCACCCATTGCGTCAGCAGACTCCTGCTTGACCTCCTCTTTCTTCACAGCTGCCTCATCGAAGCTGCCGCTCTCGAGCTGCTTCTTGATCAGTTCGCGCATCCACTCGATAAGTCGGAGATTCTGCAGCCATTCTTCTTGGGCATCCTCCGCTTTGTCGCCCCTTGGTGTGGTGGCTTCACCACTGAGAGCAGGGTCAATAACGCTGTCCTTTGGTGATCCAGCCTTGCCCTTGCCCTTAGCATTCATGGCCGAGGCTGGTGGTGTGGCAGAACCATCACGTTCCATGTCCATGCCGTCCTCGCTCTTTGATGGAGCTGCTCTTTGGAGCATGCCACCACCAAATCGGCGTCGTGCGTCATCATCGTACAAGCTGCCCATGGTTGCAGCATTTGCAGCAAGAGAAGCATAATCGGTAGAGCTTGTTGGAAGAGACGGGTACAATGGGTTGCTTGGCGCGTTGTGCTGGGGAAGAGGGCTCTGGCCAGATGTATAGCTTTGAGCAGACGAGCCAGGAGTGAGACCGGGTGTGCTTGGGTCGGTAGCTCCAGAGATGCTTGGGTTATGTTGGTGGTGAGGGGTCATCGCTGGAAGCTGCGAAGACGGTGGGCTGTTACTAGCACGATGAGTGTTGTAAGCAACGTAGCTAGCACCTGGCTGACCTGTGCCTGACTGAGCAATGTGGGTATCGTTCTCGTATATCGTTGCTTGCATCTGTTCAAGGATCTGGTCAATCGAAGTCAGGTCGCCTCTTGACTTGGCGTTTCCCATCGGTGGCAGGCTGTAGGCTTGAATTGGATCAGGCTGGTCGTAGCCGCCACCGACGGCAGAGACTGGCTGATAGGCTGGTACGTTTAGGTTCGAAGGAATGATCTGAGGTAGTTGAAGACCTTGAAGTTCGAAGAGTCGGCGGGTCACTGCTTGGTAGTTGATGGGGTCGAACTCTCGGCGCTTGACTTGACCAAAGAAGTGGTCGAGGGCGTCATAACCTCGCTTTCGTGTCTCATAGTCGTACGAGGCTTGAGGAGGAGCGCCATAGTATGTTACTGGGCCGTACCCTGGGTGGTGGCCTGCCTGCAGAGTGTTAGCGCTGTATCCTGTAATGTTGTATCGGTTGTCTGTGTAATACTTGGAATGGCGGGATATCTGGTCGTCGTATTCTTGCTTCAAGATGACGACAGATTCATCGCGGTATCCAATAGGGGTCATAAGGGCTCCATGTGTTACGAGTCTTCGAATCAGACATCGCAGTGTAGGGGTAACTAACCGAGGAAGGTGGGTGGTAGTATTGATTGGCACCATGCTGGCCGTACGCATCGTGGGGAGGCATGGCTGGGGCGTAGTAGCTCTGTGGGACTTGTCCGCCGCCCAAGTGGGAGTAGTATGGGCTGTGGTAGTCGCCGCCTTGGGTCAGACCACCCTGTGGTGCGCGTGAAGAGCCATTTGGTTCTGGGGAGCGCATGATGACGCTGTCATCTGCGTGAGTCTTGACATGTTTCTTCAGATCCTGCGGTCGCTTGAATGCCTTGCCGCAGAACTCGCATTTGTGAGGCTTCAGTGGGACGTGGACTCGGATATGGGATGTGATGTGGTCTCGCTTGACGGTCGTGGTTCGACATTGGCCCCATGCGCAGGTCAAATTCAGATTGTTAGTCGACTTTCGACCGACGTGTCTTTCGCATACGTGCTCCTAGTATCGACGGTCAGCGTAAGAAAGATTGATATACAACAGTGGAACGTACATAGAGAGCCTCTGGAGATTGGCATCGCTCACCACAACCTTGCCATTGGCACTGCAGGTTCTCACCTGCAGCATTGACTTGAGGTTGTTGAGGGCTGGGTGCAGCAGCAGCCTGTAGTTGTTGCTGAGCATTTTGGCCTTGCTGAAGGACTTCTTGAGGCGCTGAAGCTGCAGCAGCGGCTGCGAGGCTAGTCGTGTCTTGAAGGTCTGAGGTGCTCATCTTGGCAGCTTGACTGAATGATCTTGGGCCTTGGCAAATACCAAGAACTCGTTCTTTATCGACTTCGAAACGACTTCTCGAATATATACTCGTTTCAAAAGTTCACAACGACAAACAGTCGCGCGGACTTTGATGATTGTGTTGTGTCGAAGATAAGTATGTCGCGATGAAAGGAAAATGCGAAGGGCGAAACGGAGGGGCAGCGCGCGCCTCGGATTATCCAGCAGTCACCCGAAAATGTGCAGCGCTGATATGATATGTCGCGATACTCTTTCACTTATCACTATCGGTGCAAAGGAAAGCACAACGATCTTGTCACTCGTGTACAGGAAAGAGGGAGGCAGCAAGGTGGTAGATGGGGACAAGAATGGAACTGCGGAGGGCACGGGCTGCATAAGGATTATGTATCTATCTTTGGGGGGGAATGGAACAAGCGATGATGCTGAACTTCCCTAGCACTGCCGGGAGCCAAAATGCCAGAGATACGCAGAGGGTGATTTCTGGAGTGTCTGGGAGCACGAACGAAGGCAACTCATGGGCAGGCTCGGTGGGTTTCACTGGTCTAAGGTGCAGCCAGCCCTCCTGGTCCGTCACTCCACCAAGCATTTCATGCCAATAAAGTCCAAGCTTGACGACACTTTGGCCATTAGCTTACTCTGCCAAGACTTGGCGCTGCCTCCAAATCTTACTCTTTGCCCTTCTCGCTCGCATCGCTCCTGCGTTCTCGCCAAATCCTGGCTTCTTACGGCCTGCAGCTTCCGACTCGAGAGCCACCACTCGCTTTCAACCACAACTCTGGCTTCCCCTCTGTGCGCCTGCTTTGTGCTCAATTATGCTTAAGCTGTCAACAGTAATTTCACATAGTCGGCATGTCCTCGTAGCACTTCGACGGTGGTCTATCTCGCATCATGCACACTGGACGAAATCATAACGCCCATTCTGAAGTCTCTTTGCGGGATCTCTTGGACTCGTAGAGGAGAAGTGTTGGCACGATCCCAAGATTCTTGGATGCTTGGTGTCTTGGACTCCGCTCCCAAGACAACCAAGAAATTGCATGGCAGCGCATTTCTCAGCATGATCTCAAAGGGGCGTTTATCGTTTGCCACTGCCCAGCAACTTTTCCCGGTCTGGGCGCCTAGTCTTACACTATGCATGAATGCTTCCTGCCTCTTATCATAACATAGGAGGTGCCTCTTCTCATTATTGTGCGATAACGAGTCGTATCAGAACTTGTTCATAGCAAGTGCGACCTTTTGGCAAAATCCTTCGACGTAGTTCTGGGCAGGTGTGCGCGACGCAAAGTTCAATTTAGTGTGCCTGAAGGAGAGTCAAGATCATACTTCCTTCCCATCACATATCTTGATTGTATTCGCGCAACGCAGCGCCTACGCAAGCTTGTGTTCGTAACATGCAAACCCAAAGTTCCCGCCAACAGTAAGCCAGTGTACCTCTCACCAATCGCGTCTCATGAGTTAGCTCGCTCAATACAACCGCCTTGCCGCGTCCCTCGAACGAAAGCGGAAGGCGCACAACCACCACCTCCATCATCATGCATAATTCAACCGCAAGATAAGGATACGCGTAATCATGGCTTGCATAACTTTCTTGGACGAAATTTTGCCAATCCTGCCAATTTTCCCGCTCGAAATTCTCCCTTCCAAGACACCAAGACTCAGAGGGAAGTCTTGGGAAGAGCAGATTCTTGTCCCGCTGAGAAGGGAAGATTGTTTGCCACCAATGCTAGATAGACCCCTCTAAAGTAAAAGATGTGTTATTTACGGGTTGTCGTACAACTGGACGATCTTCGATGGTGTTCGCGGTTCGGGGTACTCCGTAGTCGCTTGCCGAATGTTGCGAGCAGAATCGACTTGACTGATGAGCATCGTGCATATTCTCGTTGCTACGTTACATATCAGCATAGTAGACATTGCCGACGTCTTACTGGCGATTGTTTAACCGTGCTTCCGGTTGTGCAATATTTCATCTCTGCTACTGACGATCGTAACTGCTTAGTAGCAAGAGCCTCTGCCCTTTTGCCTAAATTTATTCCCGTGAAGCACCGGGGATGTCGTGTCTGACCATACTCGATAGCACATTGTCTTCGACTATCTTTTCATGTAGTCTCTAGTCATCGCATTCCAGTAGGACTGGTAGTATTTGATTTAATGCACTCAATCAATTGAAGTCTATCGCTAAAGTTCTGTGCTCCTTGACAGTACTCACTACGTAGGTCGAGAAACGAAACAACTCACTCCTCCCGGGGTATCAATTTTGTCGTATGTCCTTGCTTCCAGCACCTGTAAAAACGATAATGTGTGCTTCCATGTGCATGCACACCGTGATTAGACCCTACTTCGTGTGCTTACTGCAATGGAAGCTGTTGTAACCATGGCTACTGCCAGTTGTGTGCACCCTGTCCAGACCATGGTATATTTTGCTGCGGCTGCTGACTATGATCAGGCATCGTCAGATTCATCGGTATGTTTGGCATGTTCCAGCCCTGACTGTTACCAAATATGTCGTCTAGATTGAGATTAACTCCCGGTCCGCCAGGCGTTAGACCCGTCCTAAAGTGTCCTTTTGCCGGCGCATGGCTCCAGTAATCCTCATCTTCACCTTGACTTGGCACCTGAAGATGGTTCTGCTGCGAAGAAGGATGTTGAACTTGTCGTGACTCGTCTGAGATGTTGTTCATGTTGAAGAAATGTGATGGCACTTGATTGTCCTGGTGTCGGAAGCCGTACGGGAAGTGCTGCCGTTCCTCACCTCTTTGCTGGAAAGGCTGCTGTGAATTCATGCTAGTCGGCGTGTTGTACTGCTCGGGTGCTGAAGATGGGTCGTTGCCAAATGGTAAACTGGGCATCGTGTCGAGGGTGCTGATGGGTTGGTTCGGGTAAGCAAATGGGTTGTCGCCTGGAAACATAACGCTCTTCAAATCCGGCAGCTGTCCTTGAACGAGGGCTGGTGTGCCAAAATCAAGCGGAGCTGGAGTAGCCGAATGCGACGAGCCATAACCGACTGTTTCTGTAGGCGTAGCTATGTTGGCGTATGCACCATCTGGTGCGAAAGGGTACAGAGCAGCATTGTTTACTGCAGGATCCGGCATGGACATCCTCTTAGTGGCGGTCTTCAAGTACTCCTGTGGCATCGTCCTATTGCGTAACGGCGTCGGTACGTGTGCGTCTGGCGCATTGGAAGGCATCGGAACAGGATGGCCTACAATAGGATGATTGCCAAAGAAAGGTGGATCGTTGGCTGGAGGAGGTCGCTTCCTAGCTGTGTTGGGCATAGTGCGCAGTGAACTTCTGCGTTCATTCAGCTTATCAGGTAACGCCTCGAATAGTGCCTGGCGAATGATTAGCAGCGCTCTACATCGCAAGAACCCATGAGACTTACTGCAAGACTGGAGCTACACCGGTCTGCCGCCATGCTGCGAGTTGCCAGGTTCGCTAAGGTGTCTCGTCCTTCCACAGCATCCCTCAGGATCTCCTTCGATGTGCCACTTTCCGGGTTTTCAAGCACAAAGTAAAGCAGTGACAAGATCGCAAAATATGTCGTGTACATCACAAACCAGTATGAACCCATCAAAAGGCCCCGTCTCTTCATTTCTGAAGTGATATGAACAATGTTGCGTGCAACACTGACACACGCAGCAGCACACGCAAAACTTCTCTTATCAGTTCGTGCTGTCTGGCATGCCTGTGCGACGTAGTGCAGGAAAGGTCGGTAGATCATCATCTGTACGTAGGCGTACGACATTCTCAGCAATTGTTGCACCCTGTAAGAGTACACGTTAGCAGCGTCCCTACGGTCAGAGAATTTTCATAACATACCTCGAGAGCTCGATATCGGCGTTCTCAGAGGGCCTCAATTGCATAGGAAGCTCATCCATCCAGCTCTGCAAGTCGCGTTCCAGTTCACGTATCACGCTGTGGCTGACTGTATACTCTCCAGAGGAAGCTCCTTCGCTGGAGTTCTTGATCGGGTATACATAGCGTACAACCTTTTGCAATATGCGTATCAACCTTGTGTGCGCATTGGTTGCCCTGATCAGCGGGAAAGTCTCTTGAGAAGCTGGCGAAATGCCGTTCTCAGTGATATGTTCGTCAGGTACCTCTGCAGGCAACTCTTGATCAATGTCATCCTCGCTGAGCATCATCGGCAGCCCCAGCATCGCGCCAACGTATATGTCCAGTTTGCGCACCTGCCAGAACAGTCGTTTGCGCTCCTCTTGTTCGATGACGTTGAACTTGCCTGTGAGCTTCCTGTGCATTCCGAGTCTGCAGCATGCTCGTAGGGCCACTCCAACATATGCGTAGCAAGTCGCAAGTTTTGCGGTGCCCTGCAAGAACAAAATCATGAACATCACGGCTTGTATCGAGAGCAGGTCTCTGCAATCTGTGACATCAAGCATAGACTTAGCGATATGAAAATAGTGATAGCCTTGCTCAATAGCAGACTTATATCCTTTTTTGTCAGACTCGTTCTGTTCGTCGCTGATCCGTCCAAACAAGCAGCCTAGTCCCATGGAGGCATATAAAAGTGGCAGGAACTTGATGTGTTCGTTGCTGTAGTTTTCAGGATCTAGGCTATAGATTGAGTTCAGTCGCTGGAAGAATGTCGGTCGATGCACTGGCCGTTGCAACGCGCAGCAGTCATCGATGGCGTTTCGACACAACTCGATTGCCACATCCTTAGGTGGTAAATCATTGCTAAGGGACATACCAGCCTCGAACGGTGAGGACTGTATCGATATTGGCGAGCCTTGAACGTGTGCCAGGTTGCGATTCTCAATAGGCCGATTGCTTGGAAGGAATTCATCGCCAAATGTCTCTTGAAATCTGCGTATGAATGAATACCCTGAAGAATTTCCATGATAATCGTAGTAGCCTGTATCGTCTAGATCAAGCGAGCCAGTCCTGTCAACCATAGACCGCATCTGTGCATCATCCTCTGGATTAGGGTGCTGTATCGAAGTCTTGGTGGGAGCAGCTTTGTTTGCCTCCAATATCTGCTCGACGCCACGAGCATCGTACTTTGGGTCATCAATGTCGATGCTGGGTAACACTGACCTCAACAGAGCTTCGGCCTTCTGCAGACGCCGCTCGAGCGCTTCGATGTACTGAGGAGCTGGGTTGCGTCGTCTGTTCGAGGGTTGGTCGTACGTACAGTCTAGACAACGTCGTCAGCATTTGAACTAGCTGCCAGTTCTGTGTCTTACCATAGCTATAAACTGTGCAGTGGGTACATGGCTGCTTGCCATCACATTTGATCTTCTTTCGACGGCATTCATCACAGGCTCTGGTCACTCTACGCCTCTTCTGCATGGGCACATTTGGCCTCGTGTCCGAGTCATCCTCCGCATCATGCGCAGTGCTGTCGTCTTGCAGGTCTTCCGAACTAATGTTCTTCTGTGGCTGCAAGTCGCTTACCTTGGGCGAAGTCGGCTTAGATAAAGGACTTGACTTTTTCGACGTCGAGCCATTCCTGGCGTCCGTCGCGCCCATGGCCTGTACCACAATGATGGGTCAAGACAGTGGTAGCGACCTTCCTTCTCGTATTGACTTGGTCAAACTCAGGCAAACAGCTTGTTGACGCAAACCCTCGTATCAGATCAATCTGCGAGAGTGGTCGACCAGCTGCGGAACCGTGCGCCAGACACGGCACAAGCTAGAAAGTTTCCTCTGAGGTGAGTAAGACTGGTGACCGCTGATATCCGACAATTATCGTAATGACAGTTCCTGCTTGTATGGGAGCGACGACGTGGTGTATTGATGCCTAAGGCTATTTGTTGTGTATGTCAGACACCGACTCACCCTATAGTTAGAAATTGCTGCGACTTGACGAGAAGGACAGAGGAAGGTTAAGAAGTGGCACTCGACTCACACCTGGGAAGCGACCGATGGGGCTACTTTTGTGCGGATCTGCCAATAAGAGTGATCAATTGTGAAAGCAGATGAATGATGCGCGAGGCCGGATCGAACAGAGTTTGGGAGACTGGTTCTTGGCCAGATGTCGAACGACCTTCCAGAAGTCCCTTCGCGGCTTGGGTCTCGATGTGGTAAAAGTGTTGATCTTCATCTGGAGCAAGCACAAGCTTTTGTGATCGATTAATCTGTTTTTCAGACTTACAAGGAAGCATGGACCGTGTTTAGAAGGGAAAGCGCATCTTGTACGGCGTTAAGAGGGTAAGTACGATGCTTCGGGCGTTGAGTCTGCAGGCACTGGACAAGCGAACGCCGTCCCCATTAAAGTGGGTTCAAAAAGGCTTGAGCTACGCAATCATTCGGTCAATGTCACAGTTATTCGCTACTACTCATTACAAGTTTTCAACTAGTATGTTGTTAACGAATTGTGGCTGATATATCTAGGCATAATTGGTATAATCTTATGCTGTTGCCCAAAGTATTGGTTAAGACAGGAACGTGGAGGGCATGGATTCCACGAGCGTGGTCAGCGTTTGCGAAGCCCGCTACCGTGGGCTACTGTGTCGTTTCGAACTGGGATTTACTCCGCTGTCTTTAGTCTCCCGGCCATCTTGGAAATATGCCGCCATCGCCAGGGGAATTTCATGGGGACAGCGTGGAACAGTCAGGCTAGAGTCGTACAAATTTGGCACTGACCCTGCATGAGCGCTTCATATCTGTTTTCTGGTGATTTGTCAGGCATAAGCACCGTACCAGGACCAGGTGCATCGAACCCATGGAAAGTCCAGATGCAACACTGCTGATGGAAAAAGTAGATCTGCAGATTCCAAGAGGAAGAAATCTGAGGGCCTTGGGACATACTACGCTAACCTACAACCCAGCCAGCCGAATGCTTGTCCCAGACCCACTACAAGAGTTTTGACACCTAAGGCAGTAAGCTATTCCTATCCTGCTCTAAGCGGGCCCAGGGAGTGACGATAGTCAGAAGAACCTCTGGCTTCTAGTGTGCTTGGCCGGAACCTCCTGGATCCAGCGCTTGGCAAGGCAGTTTCAGTGGCGCCTTTGCATGGCATTGTTCACAGAAATGAACAGTTGCGAGGATCCAGAGCATGGAAGAGGTATGAAAGCCGAGATTTTGTGTCTTTACGGATAAAGAGGATGAATTTTGGACGATGAAGTCACCAGGGCGAGCGGCTCTCACGGCTGCACGGGATCGGTAATAGTGGCTTGGCGACGTTGCTATTTGGGGTACTCGATTGTGTTTGGGAAACGTGTTGAGCTCAGCGCGGAGAAGCTGCACCCTTCCTGCAACTTCAACCTCACCATAGGGCAACGCAGAAAGCAGGTCGCTTACAAGTAGTGTCTGTGCTCAGGGAGAGAACCAAGCACAAGACTTTTGTGGTGCTCCGCCTGATCACCATCGAACTTGTGTCTTGTGCGAATTGGCACAGCTCCCAGCACGAGACTGCCTGGCCGGAACCTGGTATATTGATGAACACATAGGCTAATTGATCATCCACATCTGGCGACAGTTTGTGTGTGTACTCGCCGATGCACCAGAGCTCGACCAAGCAGTTATAGCAATGTGTTACGCGGACCAAGCGCTTCAAGTTCGGTGTTTGCGAAGCTAAAGTTGAGGACGAGGTCAATTCTGTGGGACAGCATTCTTGTGGTCGGCGGACAAACTATCCAAACCTTGACTTTCCTACCCGAACCGCGACGCTCTTTACGCAGGCGATCTGCCTCAGCACCAGAACTAGATCTTCACCGCCAGGTACGAGTCCAGAGCGGGAGTCCGTCCTGGGCAAGTGCTTGGCGCATCAAAAGAACTTCGGCTAGTTATAGCCTCTTGCAATGATGCCACGAGAGATCGGCGTTGCACTCAAGTGAATTTCATGGTTGCAGACCCATGGCAGATCAACAGCCGCAGCACAGTCACGGTTGCATAGCTGGTGACTGTTGGCTGATGAGGTGTGCTGTAAGACCTCGCTTCGCAGGAGCTCTTTCCATTTCTGCATTTGCGCCTTGAGTAGTTTGTCCAGCATTGAGCAGGAGAGCGGGAACTCGTTCAGGCTTCCGCAACCAGCCGTCGATAATCTTTGTGCGATCTTCAGAAACCTCGTAGGCAAGCCATGGTCTTCCAATATGCCGCAAGGCAGCATCCTCGCTGACGCTGAGTAGGATCTGCCTGAGCGTTTCCGTCGAGAAGTTCTGGCCCGCTTCAATGTACGTGATGTTACTGATGACTTCCTCAAGGGATGCTTCGCCGAGGCTCGGATGGTGTTGATGTTTCCATGCGGCTGGCAAGTGAATGTCCAGATAATCTACCCTGGAACTGACCTGCTTCAGCTGTCTATCTTTTAGTATTCATTTTGGTTCAGGCATGTGAGCACGCTGTTGAGTGGGTGAATCTTGTGGAAGCCTGGGTGGTACCTCAGCCTCAGAATTTCTGATGCAATGGGCCGAAGCATCGCAGTGATGCAAGTTGGCTGTTACCATGACACAGCAATAAGGTGGTGAGCAATGGCATTATCGGACACATGTCAGTCTTGTTTGAAGTCTGACGAGGCGCTTTGAGAAAGTCAAGATACCTTCTTGAGATGCAGATACGACTTTTGGCATGACCAGCCCCACGGAGGAAGCGTATGTTCCAATGTGTGTATTCATGCACAGTCAAAAATTCTCATGAAACGTCATTCCTCGTAGATATATTCAATAACGCCAAAAGCACATTGTCAACAAACACCATCGCTTACTATCTCATCTCGGACATGCTCACTCATTCACAATCAACGAAGTCGTTGCCAGAGGCGCCAGTATGCGTGATTGCGCCCGCGAAATCACCCTGAGTATTGAAAATGACCCGGTCGGCACCGGGGCTGCCGCCATCGTACGGATTGGCCCCAAAGTTGGAGAGTATGGGAAACTCCTGATATGGCCCAGGGATGCCGAAGTCGAAGCCTTCATAGTTGTTGTAGGTGTGAGGGTAGCCGTCTTCCTCCTGACCGTTCTGGTACAGCTCGTACCCTGCAGATACAGCCTCGTCGATTGTTGATTGGTAGTAGCAGATATTGCCGCAAGTCTCTGCGCATGACTGACGTTTTTCTAAAGGTGAGAAGAGACTCGACGTGCTTGAAGCGCCCTCCCGAATCTCAATGGACGTAGAGTCAATCGGCGCAGGTGCTGGCAGAGCGAGGATAGCCGGGAGTACAGTCAGGGCTGAGAAGACCTATTCCATCGTTAGGCGGAGCCGCGACCAAGAGCAAGGCTAACGCACGGTTGAGAGCTTCATCTTGAGATGCTTGATTTGGCTGAAGCGATGATGAGAAAAAGATGTCAGTCCGCAAGTCTCAGAGGCGAGTGTCTAGAAGGTGATGAAGCCTGATACAGACCAAGCTGGAAGACCGTATCTTTATATGCCTCTTGAGGTTGTCTATCACAGCCGGGTTATGCTCGTACACAAGGAAAGTGATGTGGTGGGACCACGTTTCGAAACTTCCAGTGTGGATAAGAGGCCTTGCTTGAGCCAACCACCGAAGTCAAATGAAGACGCAGGAGGACGTGAATGTGCTCTGCTTCGGCGTTAGATCTTGTCGTATGCTTTCGTCCAGCATAGTCATTGGCACACTCCCGGTCGATCGTCTTGGGGCTTCCTGTTCCTGACACAAAGCCGATGCACGATATGAGCAGTCATGCAGAAGCTTTAGTTATGTGTCTGCTTCAGATACCCGCACTGCAAACAGGCCTGTGCTACCCTTTGATCTCGTGGCTATCCTATCAGCAGGCATTTCTTTGGCACGATGCAGGAACGGGATCCGGCTGATCATCCAAGCTAGCGAGGCTTGGTTGCCTTTGCGCACATGATTGGTCGAAAGAGGAATGTTGTCAATTCAAGCTTAATCCCCAACTTTCACATCCTCGAAAGGTTCACGAGACGGTGGTCTGCCGGACAGCTGGCTGATGTTGCCAAACCAGGGAGGATGCGCATCTGCTTTCTTCTTTCCGTCTTCTGGCGAGCTTCGGTTGTACGAAGCACGGCACCCGGCGGTGACCGGTCCATCTGCATAGCATCATCCCAGTGGGAGTGCATGGAACATCGTTCTTGGGGAAGCCGAAAGTTGTCCACGCCCAGCTGCCGGTCGAGGTTATCGTCTCGGTTGTTTCCATTGCAACCGCACGTGTAGGGGTGGTTCGCTATGCAAGCATAGAGTGATCGGGTGTATGCGTTGCAATGTCCCGCAATACAGTTTCTTGGAGGTTTATGCGCTATCGTCGTTCAGGTCTGCATGAAGGCTCGCACATCCCAAACGCATACTCTTTCATCCCATCCGCAACTCGCTGCCCAACCTTCATTGCCAAACAAGCACCAGTCAACGCCGGTCGCAAATTCAGTATGCCTGCCCATGTTTCCCAGCTCGGCTGCTGGTTTTCCAGGCGCGCTTGCCCCATCTGTCCATACCCGACAGGTCATGTCGTAGCTAGCGCTGAGAAGCAGATCTGGTAAGTGCGGACTCCATGCCACTTTCCTCACAGCGTAACCATGACCTTGGAGGAGCTGTACCGGTCCCTTGGGCTGGCGTATGTCAAACGTGCGTATTATGCGATCGACACCAGCGGTTGCGAGAACATCCGGCCGATACTTGTTCCAATCGTGCGTAAGAGCTTCGGATGGCGGAAAGGTGGGCTGCAGTCTGGAGTTGTTGATTGTGTTCGGGGCGGAATGGATAGGTATTTGCAGGATCAAATGGTTGTTCGCAGACGCTGGTGTACGAAGATCCCACACTCTCAGATGGCTGTCTGAACAAACTGCGCTCAGCACTCCATC
Organism: Knufia obscura; assembly: GCF_036327395.1. Classification (NCBI taxonomy): domain Eukaryota; kingdom Fungi; phylum Ascomycota; class Eurotiomycetes; order Chaetothyriales; family Trichomeriaceae; genus Knufia; species Knufia obscura. The sequence goes on from NW_027042703.1 coordinate 196,606, forward strand.
GGTGTGAGGATTCCATTGTGTACTGTATGTGCAAGAATGTGTTGGCAGGGTCAACAAGCTCTGCTGTCTCTCAGGATTCCATATCTTCACATTGCCATCCCATGATGAGGAAGCAAACGTAGCCTTAGAGGTCAAATTCCAGCTGCATGAGAAAGCTTCTCTTGAATGTTCTTGAAACGTAGCGATAGGATACTCTGGTGCCAATGAAACATCGTACAAACGGAGAGATCCATCGCCAGACGACGTGAGTAGATGGTTCGAATGGACCTCTGAATGGGCGACGTCGTAGAGGGCATCTTGAGTAGGATACCTGTATCGCTGTCAGATCGAACGAGTGATCCTCATCTCCAGCACCACGTACCACTTCATGCATTGAATGCCATTCGGCGTTAGCTCAAGCACGAACAGCCTACCGTTTCCCACGAGACCATAGTTGGCAGACGCTGCGACTGCCAGCCGGTTGTCAAAGAACGGGGAGTACTTGACAGCATATCCCTGAAAACCTTGGGTGCGAAACTCAAGCATCGTCGTGATCTTGGAGCCGCCGATTTCTGCTATGGCACTGTTTGTAGCATGTTCGGGAGGTCGCAATAGAGCGTAGAAGATCTCACCACTCTAGCACGGCTCACTACAACGACTAGAACAATTGATAGGTTGCAGTGTTGGACGCAGCCTGAGAGGCAAGAACATCTTTGCATGAATGCTGGCGGGCCAGAAACCAGGCACTTCCCGCCTCGGCATCTCTGGTGACCAGGTCTGGCCTCTTCTATGATAGCCCTTCATCATTCATCTTTGAGCATCGACAGATATCAGATTATCGGTCGTTGGTAGTAGGACTGCAGACTATGCCTACGGTGGCCTCGGCCAGAAGCACGCATTGTGCTGTAAGCGGTCATCACCAAATAGCCGTTTGAGGCCTATTCGTCTTACCTCGAAACAATCCCGGCCGACTGACATCGCCTATCTGACACAGCTGGATGTCACAGCTGGATTCGACAGACTTTCCCAGCTCATTGGACCGGGACTCGAGGTCCCGCTTCACTTATCGAGATCTAAAGAACCTCGGACGGGCGTCTACAACGTGTCCCCTGCGAGTCATCGCTCTTGTTGACTTCGATGCCTTCTACGCACAATGCGAGACGGTGCGTCTAGGCCTGCCACAAGACCAACCGCTGTGTGTACAACAATTCAATGCGATCATCGCCCTCAATTATGCTGCAAAGGCTGCTGGAATCAAGCGAGGAATAGCACCAGATCAAGCCAAGCTGAAATGTCCTACCGTCTTCTTGCAGCATGTAGCAACGTGGCGAGAAGGAGATACCTCATGGGCTTACAGACCAGATGCTAATAAACTGGTAGAGACCGATAAGGCTGCTCTTGACCCGTATCGGTTGCAGTCCCGGAAAGCTTTTGATCTGATCAAGACTAAGTTGCCTCCGCCACCAGTTCAGAAAGTCGAAAAAGCCAGCATCGACGAAGTCTTCCTGGACCTTTCTGCTCAGGTATACGCCACGATCCTTCAGCATTACTCTGGTCTATTGAGCGATCTCGAACATGCTGATAACGACTCGTTCCTCCCACTTCCCGAGACAACATTGCTTGCCTGGCAAACAGACAAGCTCATTGCTGTCGATCCGGGAGCGGAGGTAGACCCCCCTGACTGGGACGACGTCGCCCTTAACATTGGCTCAGAGGTAGTCCGCGGAATTCGCCAAGCACTCTACGACGAAACGAAATACACATGCTCTGCTGGTATTGCTCACAACAAGACCACCGCAAAGCTTGCAGCTGGTCATAACAAGCCAAACCAGCAGACTGTCGTTCGAGCTCGGGCAGTAGGTGCGTTCTTTGCGGATTACAAATTTACTAAAATTCGTGGACTCGGAGGAAAGCTGGGCCAGCAAGTTGTGAAGGCTTATGATACAGACCAGATATCTGAATTGCTCAAAGTATCGCTACAGGACATGCGTAATAAGATAGGTTCGTCAGCTCCATGGATCTACAACGTGATCAGAGGTCTAGAATATTCCGAAGTCGTCGAGCGCACACAACTCCAGTCCATGCTGGCCCAAAAGACATTTCAACCTAGAGCCCAGAATCTCGAGCACGCTGAGAAGTGGCTGCGAATCTTTGCCGGGGATCTCATGGGGCGACTTGAAGAGCAAGATGCGGCGTCCAGAACCCGCAGGCCAAGAGCCATAGCCCTGCATCATGCCATCGATGGCCGCTTCGGACCAACGAAATCTAAGCAGATGCAGATTCCGCCTGGAGTCGAGATTAACGCAAAACTGCTCTTCGACTTGTCCAGGACGTTGTTGGTTCAGATATCCCGAGAAGGCCCAGCTTTCCCTTGCTTGGAGTTTTCCATTAGTCTTAACGACTTTCAAAATGAGATAACGGGCAATCACCAGATGACATCGTTCTTTAGACCGCAGGCGCGCATAACAGAGGTTTCGGCTGAAGAAGGTGATCCCGGCCATGCTGCCATGGGTGACATACATGAGCCGAGTGGATCAACTAAACGCAAGAGGGACTCGCTAGACTTAGTGCCTTCCACAGCTTCGAAGAGAGTTGAAAAGTCATCTGCAAGCGCCGACAAATATGACCCTGGCGGGAGGTCAGACCTGGAGACAGATCATCAACTCGGTACCACTTGTGAAGAAAAGTCGGAGGCGGACCTCTACTGCTGTCCGACGTGCAATGCATATCTCGACAACGCATCGGTTTTGGAGCACCTAGACTGGCACGTTGCTAAAGAGCTCGAAGGTAGGTAAAGATTGGAAGACCCGATTCTGTCGGTCATGGTTGTTCTTGCAATTCTCTGCGCGAGAACAGACCTTGTTTTGTGATGACCTTTTCATGTCTATCATATGCTCATGGCATGTCAGCGCGTAGCTATGTATCGTTCTGACGCCAAAAGAGATCTTGATGCTCGGGCGTCTTCGACACGCATCGCTCCTTCTGCGGCTCTTCAATCGTGCTCTTCAGACAGTCCTCCTATCACTCATAACCCTCACAATTCCACCAACCCCCACCAACTCCACCAACTTCTCATGCCAACTCAACAACACACTCATAGCCTGTCCACTCCCGCCCTCACCCGTATTCCTCTGCTGAATCTGACTAAACCCCTTGCTCAACCCATCAACACCCCCCGTACTCTGCGGCGTAATCCCCCTACTTCCACTCCCACCCGCACCACTCCCCATCCCCTTGTAGATATACTTCATCAACGTATCAGCAAGCGCATTCCCACCAGGCTGCCTCAACATCTCACTCAGCACCCTGGACGCATCGCTCTGCCGTATCCCCTGCAGCACCTCCAACACCGTAGTAAGATGAACCTGTTTCGCCTGCTCGTCGCCTGCCAGAGGAGCAGTTTCTAGTGCGGAAGACAGAGCGCCGAGACTGTCGCCTGCGCGGAGGAGTTGGCGGACCTGTGTTGCTATTTGGGCGGATTCGCCGGATGTGGAGGGGGCGGGGAGGCTGGAGGGTTGCAGGGAGGTCAGGTCGAAGTTGTAGGAGGATTCGGGGTCGTAGGCGTCTATGTTTAGGGTGCGGTAGTTTACGTTGGCCATTGTGCGGCTGTTGAGAGGGTATATGGGCGATGTGAGGTGCTTGGGATGCTCTTGTGGGTGTGCACTATCGCTAGCTAGATCTTAGGGCCTAGAGCTTCGGTGAGTTCGATAGACGATTGTAGGCTTTGACGTGAATAATGGAAATCTATTGCAAGGCCTGTAAGGTGTGGATGCAGGTACAAGTAGGTGCACTGTCAGATCACAACGGCTGCTCACTCCATACCCGCAGCCTCGAACTGCCCGCCTACGCAATGCCAAGTCTGATGCCTAAGGCATTCAGACAATGGCCTCTTGTGCTCAGTATCTCTTTCTATCTTTCCTGCATAAGTCACGTAATATTGAACATGCAACATTGATCATCTTTTATCATGTCAGCATTTCACGGCGTCCTGAAATCCTGCTTCTAGCCCAGGAGCACGCTGTATGAGGATGACAGACGCGGTTTGAGTGGCGGAAATCAGCTATGTCACACGGACTTTCAACGATAGGGAAAGCTTCACTACCAATATCGAAAACCATAGCTTTGACCATTGACAGGCTTATTCCACGAAGCACAGATATCGAGTTGTGCTAGCACGGACCCGCGTGACATCGAGCTGCCACCGCAGCCACTCACTGACCGGACCACAGGGCTACAGCAGCGAAAAACACAAACTGGTTTTCTTATGCACCGATGGCCTCTCTTTCGAAAGGCACGCTAAATGTGCCGAGGTGGGCTTACAGCAGGTACCACACAACTTATGCTGCATTCATCTGTGCATATGCCCTTTTTCTCACCACATTCGGTATCTCTATGCATGGCGTATGAGGCGTTATTGAGCGGACATCCTTGCAACGCCTCTGATCTGTCGATCTCTATCCAGTGAGCCTTGTTCCTTTGCCATTTTCTGATATCCTTCCTCCACTCAACCATATGATATTCAGTACACCTCGTGTGGTGGCACTCATCCGTTTTGACTCATGAGGTGTGATTGGCATAGCTCACTACACAACTTATGGTACGAATCTGGCCATTGAAGTTGTTGGTCATGCGGAGCTCGAATTATGCACAATGGCAAGAATTCCTAGCAACCATATAGGATTAGCTATGTCTTCCAACCTCGGGTCTCACTGATGCTACACTCTTATCGTGTATGCGCTCTACATCCATTTGATCGCCCTATTACCAAAGACCGCTTATTTCCTGGTCTTTCCTGCTTGAACCACTGGCAAACCAGTGTTGAAACTGTGGTGTAGCCTGCTTTCAACTCCGCCGCCAAGGATGCCAAGTACAAAGCACCGGTCACCTTCTCAATTGGGCACAGCGTCAAGCGACACGACAGCCAGCAAGCAGTGGGCCAAGACTACCAAGACAGGTCAATCTTTATGGCTTCTAGACGCAAGACTTGGCGTCGGTGCACCCAACCACCCGTTTACGAGCTTGATTCGTCTGCCTTGAAACGTATCGAAATGCAAGCACGCAGAGGCGGAGAACCTCCGCTGCGTGATCATGCAGGGCCAATGACAGCGTGGCATGCACGCGACGATCGGCAATGCAACTCAACATTGTGCTTGTGATAGGACTTGACTCGCATGGGAAGGTAGCAACACCAGAGCTTTGGATCCACAACAACATATGCCTTGGAAGCAGCGGGCTCCGGTAAAGCTACCGAGTATAAGGTCGTGCTACTGTCCTGCCTATCCAGAGGTTTTGCCATCCCATAACTTCATCACTGTCAATCTCGAGGTTATTGACAAGCGTGGGTTGTCGTTGTTACACAAACACAATGAAGGGACTTTCGTTACTGGCTTCGGCCTCCATGGCCTTCGCCGCCAAGGAGCTGAGCTTCTCTAAGCAGGAGTACTCGAGCGGCGCTGTCCACGAAAGCATTATGGAGACGAAACACGCTTCATGGGACCGACAAAGAGCAGCTGGAGAGATGGAGTCATCCCAGTACCCATCGCTAGAAGCTGCCTTCGTGAAATGCGAGGGTGGCTTGGCAACTGTCGTTCCTGGCGATGCCAACCAGACCTTCAAGTGCAACAACATAGATCTCTACGACTTCAAGTCGCATGCAGACTTAGGCTCATTCGGTGGCGAGGGCAGTTCATCATGGGGTTGGACCTCGGATGACGGCAGAGAGTTTGTCGCTGTTGGTCAACAGGACGGAACTGCTTTCGCCGAGATCTCGCCAGAGGGCAAGCTCATCTACCTCGGCCGCCTGCCACAACAGTCAGTCTGGAGTATCTGGCGCGAAATCAGATCATACAAGAACTACATGATCATCGGCTCCGAAGCTGTTGGCCACGGCATCCAAATCTTCGATATGACCAAGCTCTTGACGCTTGATCCCGCCAACCCGAAGAACTTCAGCACAACGACCGATCTGACTGGTCTGTTCACCGAGCTGCCTGTTGGCCGAACGCACAACGTCGTCATCAACGAAGAGCTCGGGTACGCCGTCTCGGTCGGTGCGGCGCCACGAAACTCATCTTGCGCCGCTGGCCTAATCTTCATCGACCTGACTGATCCCTCAAACCCAACCACCCCAGGCTGCGCCGGCCAAGATGGCTACGTCCACGATGCCCACTGCCTCGTCTACCACGGCCCAGACACCCGCTACGAAGGCCGTGACATCTGCTACGGCTACAACGAGGACACCCTAACCATCTACGACGTCACGGACAAAGTCGGCATCAACAGCACCACCATCATCTCCACGCTCTCCTACGAAGGTGCCCGATACACCCACCAAGGCTGGACCATCGATACAAACTGGCAATCCCACCTCCTTATAGACGACGAGCTTGACGAGGAGTACATGACCGGCCCCGCCGCCGACCGCTTCCCAGTCACATACATCATCGACATCTCGAACCTGGAGGCCCCAGTCCAAACCGGCTACTACAAGTCTAAGGCTTACAGCATCGACCACAACCAGTACGTCTGGGGCAACCTGGGTCTAAGCTACCAATCCAACTACGGCGCTGGTCTAAGAGTCCTCGATATCTCATCGATCCCGTCTGACCCAACTGGTGGCTCCATCGAGGAAGTCGCATTTTTCGATATCTACCCTGAGGACGATGAGCTGCCTAACGGTGGTCTCATTGACTTTGTTGGTACTTGGTCGCATTATGCTGACTTTGCTTCTGGATATGTTTTGATCAACACTATTGAACGTGGTGCGTTCATTGTCAAGATGAGCCAGTTTGAGAAGAGGGCGAGGGGTGCTCATTACAAGAAGCCGAGAAATGTGTAGGGGACTACTTGAGTTGTGATAATGATAATTATGAAAGTGAAGAAGAAGAAGAAAGATGACGTAGAACGACGACTGCGATGTTGATGACAGCCCGAGCTAGCTGCTCGTTAAATATGATGCCAAAGTACTGGCAGAAAAGCACTGAACGAAGCTATTAGTACACTTCATACTCTCCGTCTGCCGTAATATCGACCCTTCCAAGTCTCGGCCTTTCCCATACGTGATCACGCGTTCATCCTTCTACCTGTGTCCCAATCAATGGCGTTGTTTGTCTCACATCTGCGCCGTATTGTCGAATCCTATGCTGACTTGACCTTCTTGACCAAGACAGGGAGTATGTGGCACGCTATGACTTCAGCGGTAATGTCCCACTTTCGTGCGCAAAAGCTCAGGTTCCATCCCCAGCCAAGCGTACTCTTTTCCTTCGTCCACACTCCTCGATTGTCCACCTTGTAAGAGACATCCATATCTGGGAATCTTAGCTCGCCATCATCCTCGTCGTAGTCCTGGAGGTAGACCTCAAGCTATTGAGCATGTCAGTGAAGACCCCGTGTGAAGAGCGGGTGAAGCCAACATACCCAAACTATGTCTTCGTCCCGACCAATATAGATCATGGCATTCTTGTTCTGATACCCCTTGGAGTCGATGTCGCATGACCAACCACAGTCGCACTCGACCGAACCAGGTAGGAGTAAGTGGTTCACCACTGATTTGCCATGATAATAGTAAAGCATCGTCGCCATCAGATCCTGAAGAGCAAAATCCTTCGCGTCGAGAGCGTCGAGGTCTATCTGAGGATCATCGAGGTTGAGAACGTGGTGCTTTCCAGACAGTGCAGCATGTTCTTGGTCGGCTGAGGTGTTATACAGGACGACTTTCTTCAATTGCGCTTTGTCGTCGGCCATTGTGGTGTGAAATGACGTCTTGCTGAGGAGAGATGAAGGCAAGAGTACTCTGAGCAAGTAGAAGAAGGAGAAGAGTAGGGTATCTGGGTCAAGTGGACTATATCGATATCTTGGTGACTAACTGTACTGAGTCGCCGAGTGAAAGTGCAGCAGGCGAATCTTCACTACCATTCCGAGCTTAAGTGAAAACTAGTTTCACGAAGACCACTGCCATCATCGAAGGAAATTGACAGGCATGGCGGTGATGGCTCTACTGAGCTGATTGTGTTTGGGGCTGGTTCGAGGTGTAAGCTTTGGAAGTTGTTTGTTGTGTGGGCAAATCAGAAGGCTGAAGAGGCGCTCTCACTCGGTAACGAAGAGCAACCTCTGCCTCCGAGCAAATAAGGCTGCAGCATCTATCGGTGAAGGAGACAGGACCGTTGACAGCATCGTTGGAGCCTGCAGATAGTGAAAGCGAGTTGCAACTCCAGGAGCAGGCTATATGCCCCTTCCTCCACGCAGTACCGCTAGAGCTGATAAGGGGATCTGGTACAGTTTTCCGCCTCTTGACGCATTCTCCACCAGATCGTGACTTGGGCTCTACATATCATCCAGAGAACAGCCACGCTGAACTTAAGCCGTAGCACCGTACGTATGCAGGTTAAAAGCCCGAGTAGTCGTCGGCGGGCCTACGGCAACCACGTCAAGCTTGCGACCAACGATGCCCTGCTCGCAATGATAGCCTTCATCAACAAGAATGATGTAGCCGAAGGACTCGTCATTGCATTTGGCGAACGATATGTCAGAAAGCTATTCGGCGTTAGTCTTGGGAAGATATTATAGGGCTGCTTGACTTACACAGACAACTGCGCCGTTACGGGGAAAGCCTTGACAAGCGGTCTTGGCAATTTCGTTGTTACCTTCGGCGCGGACAGTGAGGAAGGTCACGCTGGCGAGGGCTAGGATAGCAGATAGATACTTCATTGGATTGGTGGATATCGGTGGTATTTAGTTTGGGGATAGATGGATTTGCGATTTTTGCTTGTCCCGAAACTGCGAGAAGCTCACTGAACATATAACCCGACTTTGGGCTGTGTAGGAACAAGGTTGCTATTCTCGGAGTCGAAGAACAGCGGGCTTGGGACAAAGAATGCGAAGCCAGCGTGCTCAAAGAAGGATCTCTGTGCAGTGTGATCTAGGAGCCTGGAGTTGAACAATGAATGATCTTCTTGATGATGCACTTAGCCGCAATCACCTTGACCATGCCCTTCTCAGAGCTGTCGAAGATCCAGCTTCCATCTGCATCAATCTCGTACCAATCGTTACCGTCGGGTCCAATCTGCATCTGAACCCTGATGTCTGCAGGCGTATCTTGGTCAAGTCCTCCTTCTCATCACCGTCGTTGCACCCTCGGAAATTGATAAGCAGCTATCCATGTTGTCAGCAAGAGCCTTTGGGCATGAACAATAACCTTACCGTAACTACTTCTCCTTCTCGGACAATTCTTATAGGATAGAAATTCTTCTTCGTGTCCTCCCCGTCTTTGTCTCCACCTCCCATGGACACATAGTCCTCCGTGTTGTAGACCCCTTCGAGGCTGAATCGGAAAATCGTAGGTTCGAAACCATCTATGTAGCGCTCGTCCAACAATTCTAGCACAAAACCTTCACCCTTGACTGTGTACACCAAAGTGACCATGAGGTCGTCGAGGCTCAGACCAATACTATCTTTGCGCAAGAAGTTCTGCCATTCTGCTTTGGTGTAGTGGAGGACACGAGGGCGTCCTGTTATCCTCGCTAGGGTGTCGTTGAATTCGGCGTTGTAATTGGGTACTTTGGCCATGTTGATCGGATCAGGCTTTCGAGCAGATTGGATGATATGTGCCGCAATGGGTGAACACGTTATGACCAGGGGATGTATGGTACGAGGGTTCGAATGAGGTAAGAAGTTCGCAAGCTGTCAAAACTTCATGATATCAGTTGCCGCGTCACTTGCCGAATGCTGTGAGTCCACGGTCAGACCTAAAGTGAGAGGGATGTAAGACGAGGTTCAGAGGCATGGTCGAAGCAGCCGTTGCATCTTACACTGACTCAACGCCATATTGTCCAGCTAAGTGCCAAGCTCAAACAGCATACCAAACCCTTCCACGAAGATGTCCACCAGCTCTCATTTCTCCTCGGGCACTTATCGCCAGTACCGGAGCCTTATGCAAAGTTTTTGTGCACTACTTTGTCTCGTTTCATCCTTTGTACCTCCCACTGCCCAGCAGCAATGGCCAAACATCACTCGAGCCTTCTCGTGTCGTGGCTCACTTGGCCCGCTTAATGATCTTATCCAGCACAAGCTTGGCAGTAAGATCCATGATCCAGCTCTCATGCTTGTTGTAATCCGGAGCATCAGCCCATTCGGACCCCCAAAAGGTACCGTCAGGACCAAACGAGCATTCTGGTGATTCTTGCAATCGCCAGAAACAGCGTCCTAGCTCTTCAAACCAATTCTCAGCTTCTCCGTAGACGAGTTTGATATCGGCATCCTGTGCTGCTAAGCCCCGGTCCACATCCGACATTGGCACGTTGGAGCAGCGTTCGTGAAGATCTATCAATATCTTCGCCAGGTCAGATCAGTGCTTTGAGTTTAGTGTTCGGTGCTTAGCTTACCACGACACGGTAGTCTCCTTTCTCGATGCGGAACTGCTTCCATGAGGTCGCCTCGGTGGCCCCTTCGTGATCGGCTGCCAGAACTGTACATTTGTAGGTTTTCATCTGACCATCTATTAAATGTTCGGCTCCTTGGGGCCCATCGACGATGTAGACCAGTGTGGCAATCAGATCTCGAAGGTCTAGATGCTTGTAGTCGCCTGAATTCAGGAGGGCAGCGAAACCGGCTTTCTCGTAGTCGAGAACTCGTGGTCGCAGAGAATGTTCAGCAAGAAATGCATCGACTCCGGTATTGAACCTGATGCGCTTGCGAGCGGGCTCAATCCCGGAGTCTGATATCGTTTGTCTTCTCAACGGTGTGTTCTTGGTCTAAAGCTTTGTGAATGTACGAGAGATCAGCGCTCTTCGTCTATGAATTAGAGGGCTTGTTTCCAGAAAGACCAGGCCGGGCTAACGGAAGACAGTATCCACGAAGTGAATACCGCGTGCAAGGTGAAGATTGTGTGATGAGGCGACTCAACGATCATTTTCCACTCACTCGAGGAAAGCACATCATGGTCTTTGCTCCTCTTCCCATACTTCTTACTGCATGGTCGGTTCCTTGCCGTACCGTCTAGGAGTGACGATCTCGGTCAGCTTGAGCGTACATGTCACACCAAACAAAATTGTTGTACTTGCTGCTGACCGTCTCTGTAGGCCTCCGAACCTTCACCCCACATCAGACCCTGAACGAAGCATTCGCCCACTAGCTGATGACAACCGCCCCTCGGACGTAGTATGTAAAGATGCTGGCCTCCAAACAGGATACAGAGCTGGTCCTCGGCTTGCAAAACGTTTGGGCCAAGCCCGATGAATTCGTCACCGAACAGAAAGAGTCTTCGATCGTCACAGACCCGAGATGCAGCAATCTCGAACTTCGTAGGATCGCCCGTGTAGTCATCTTCCTCATTAAGATCTTGAACGATCAATCGTAAAGCTGCCGATTCGGAATCAAAGTTTTGAATGTAGGCGGCATAATCGGCAAGGTGTCCATCGATGTGGTTCCTGCCATCGTCAAACGCCCTGTCCACCTTTTCGTAGTTGCTGTTTTGTGCAGCAGTCATTGTTAAGCAGAGGCGGATGACCAACAAGTCGACACTTGGAACCTTGCGGTAATCCTGGAAAGCGTTGAGGTGATGCTTCCAAAATCGCTGCACAGGATGCTTGTCGTGCTCAAAGTGGTCAGACATTCCTCGAAAATGATCTGCGCTCATCAGTTCACCAACAATGTTGATGCTTCCAAGTGATAAGCCGTAGAGTGTTAGGGACGTATCTGTTAGCTTGTAGCCGAAGGCATCCAGCTTGACCTCGCCCGAAGCATAGCTTTCGAAACCCGGAGATTGGCCAAGCAGATTCGCAGCTGTTGGAGCTGTGTCCCATGGCGGTACAAAAGTTGGCCAAGTCTCGTCGATCGCACTACTGTGGTGTATAAACGACAGTATACTCAAATCCTTGTGATACTTCAAAGACACCTCGACGACGTCCTTGTAGACTTCGACCTTTGACTTGTTGTAGTCAATTTGTATAGATCTTGGCAGCGTTGAGAAAGGTTCAAGCCCGAGAAGCGCATAGACTTTGTCTTTCTTGTCGGTTGCAGCAAAATCGCGAAGCTGAGCGAGCAGATCTAGAAAGTCCTGCTGCTGAAGATATGGCTTGTCGTACAAAACCATAGCTTTGTAAACATTGCTGTTCTCGAACTCTGAGAAGTGATTGAAATCGCCCTTGGTTATCTGCTTCTGTACCCATGATGCAGCAACACCAATACGCTGCCAGGAGAGCTCGTAATTGCCGCAAAAAGCCGTCACAACCCGTGCTGCGGTCACCTCCTGGACTATCCAGGTGCGCTGGAACCACTCGCGGGAGAAGAAGTCGATCAGAGGTTGCCACTCATCAGAACCAGAGGGAGGAATTGCTGGCGTCGAAGGAAAATCGACAAAGTCGTCCACATCGTCAAAATGGACCGTCTCATTGGAATCGAAACCCCAATACCTGCAAGCTACGATGAACATCTGATCAATCAATTGCACCGCAGCGTGAACCGCCATATCAGCTGCACCTAGCCAAACAAGGACTCTTGAGGCATTTTGATAGATTTTCTGCATCATCTTGACTTGCTCGTTCCGTTCCGAGATGTCATTTTGATTGATACAGATAGCATCGACCCACAAGTACCGATTCTCATCAGAAGTCCGGAAGCGCCGCAGTGCAGCTGCTAGGTTGTGGGTGACCCGGAAATCCTTGTCGACGCAAAGAACGGAAGTGTGGCCGGCTGATGTGCCCCAAACATAAGAGACAGCTTCGTAAGCTGAGATATCACACAACATGTGCTCTTCAAGATCACATCGGATTTGATCTTCAGCTTTAGCAGCCGGATGTAGCTTCAGTAGCCGAATCGCGTCGTCATGATGCAGGCTCTGATACTGGTATGTCATTGCTGAAGATCGCCATGGCGACAGCGTCAAGACTAATCAATACCACCAGCATTCCAGCTGACGGGTACTGCTGGCTGATCTAGCTCTGAGCCAGAGCTAGAGCAGTAGACAATAGCGAGACAGATGAACGAGGAGGAGCTTGAAAGGAGCCAGGAGGGTGCTGCCCATCATTCTATGGAGACTCGCTAAACCTTCCTACCCAAGGATGCAGTCCCAGCCGTCCACCCTCACCAAGGCGCCGGGCTTCTACGGCTTCACGAGAGCGTGTCTTGTGATCAAACTCAAGCAAGAGCGATATGCCAACGTGGTTACAGTATAGTGCAGGACGTGCTGCATCAATCCTCGCAGCTCGTTCACATGTTTCTCAGCTTAGATGGCACTTATGCATGAACGTGATCTGCTTGGAAGTGCTAGTATGGTTTTGATTGTGATTGTCATTGGTTGCAGCATCCATCGCCAGCCCTCATACTCGCTACGTCGTTCATGTTCTTTCGTATACAACGTCCTTGCACCCCTATGGTCCATAATCATGCATCATTCTTCTCGTTAGACAACCTCCTTGCCAGGCAGTATATACCGCAATAGACACCCCACATCACTAGACCGCTCCAACCCGCAGCACGTTTCGGTGAGCAGCAATCTTGATTAGCAAGGCTCGCACGAGTTCTTGTGTCACCTCCCCAATATCTTTCGGGTCCTTGGATTCCTCAACCAACCATCCCTTACCACACTTGTACGCTGTCCAGGCGCCATTGCGAGAAACCGTGAAGGCAACATAGAGATGGAGTTTGGCAGGGGTCGGGCTAAGACCGTCGTGATTGAAGTCGACGTTGACCTATTAGCAATGTTAGTGTGGTGCTATGGTTTGACTAGATTGGGGCTGCCAACATACCCAGACAACGTTCTCATTTCGCTGGATTTCGACGAATTTGGAATTTCGAGTGCTTCCAGAACCCCCGACCGGGCCTGAAACGGGACATCGGAATACTGTAAGATCCTTGTCCTGCAGCTTTGTCACCCCTTCCTGTCCCCGTGCCATATAGATAAGTGTCGTTGCCAGGTCTGGAATGTTGTACTGTTCGGTATTGGTAGACTTTGCTTTCTCAGAAGTCAAGGTGTCGAGGTTCAGCGGAAGAGGTTTGCCAGATTGCGTCAAGATTCGAATTGCAGCGTCCTTGTCATGCTTGACAGGAGATTCTTGTGGTGGAGTGGCTTCTTGTTGTGGTTGTCGGTGAGCTTCTTCACGCTGAGCAAACATGATCGTTGCTGGATTTGGCTTTTGCTTCTTGTATATGAGTGTCGTGAAAGCAGCGTGTGGTGCTTCTTGCTCCTCAAAGTCAGTGACCTTGGTCTCGTTGTATTCGTGTATGCTGCCCTCGCTTCGTCGCTTTGCTGACATATTCCACTTGCAACACGATTGGGGTAACTGATGAAAGAAAATTGTTTGCTCGAAAAGTTGTGGAAGGTTTGTTTATGTAGACGAGCGCGGGTGGCAGGCGCGATGGGATCAACCAAAACAACCGCCACGTGTGAAGATTTAGCTCGCCGGGTCCGCTGGAAATCAACAACATTGTTGATTGTACCTATAGCTAGATCAATAATCAGCTGATCGCATTGTTCATCAACCTATCGTAAAAAGCACCCACCACCATTCTATATATACATATATACACAACTGCAATCATGCAACATTACCTTCAGGCTTCTCCTGAACAGACTTGCTCTCATGTAGTGATGTAGAGTCTTTACTTGCCGCCTTCTGCCTGTGACCTTGCTTACCAATAGTCAAGAAAGGCGTCAACGCCAGACCAAGCACAGCACCAACTAAGCTGACCCAGAAGGTACTCTGGTACGGTCTCCAAGGCACATCTCTCGAGACCTCCGTTGTACCACCCGCTGATGCAAAGACAGTTGTCGAAATACCGAGACCTACAGTTGAAGCAAGTCGCGTCACAGTCGAGAACATACCACCCGCTACCGACTGCTGATCCAAAGGAAGGGACGACATGACATACTGCGAAGAACGAGCATTAGTAGACCGTACAAGATCAAATAGAGGAAGAGAATGACATACCAGATTCGTAACACAAAAAGCAATATCCACACCAGTCACGGCGAACAGCTGCGCCGGAAACGCAAGCGCCCAGAAAGAGATACTCTTCGACGTCGGCGACCATAACGCGCACGAAACGACAGCCGCAGCAGCGGCAACCATCATTAGCAGCTTGTTCGACACACGGTGCATAAGCAGCGCTGCAGCAAGGTTGACAATAATACCGCCAATAGCAGCCGGCAAGATCTTCACTGCTACCTCCAGTGGAGAATTCACATACGCGCGCTGCCACCCCAGTGTAGCCCAGAAGAAGTTCCCGTTGAAGCCATAGAAGTTGAGGCACAGTGATGCGATAAGGAGACTGAAATTTCTGTCTCGCCAGACGCGTAGAGGCATCAAGGGGTGCTTGAAGATGGACTGCCAATAGAGGAACGCAGCAATCAGAATGATACCGACGATAAGCATGGCGATGACGTAAGGCGTAGACCACCCATTGTGGACATCAGGAGCGAGCGTGAATGAGGCGGTGAAGAGAGCAATTCCTCCGACGGCGAGGAGGGCACCGAGCCAATCCATCTGTTTCATAGTTTCGATGTTCAGTCCACCCAGCGCCTGCTCGGCATCGAGTGGGGTCGTAAACCATGCTGCGACAGTGAGGAAGGCGTAGATGACTGCAACCACCCAGAAGCAAGCGCGCCATGAAGCGATGTTGGTGACGATACCTCCGATCAGAGCACCCAGGACGTAACCAACAGGATTGCCCGCCGAGAAACAAGCAAACGCACGATTCTTCCGCCGTGATGGTTTCTCGTAGATAGCGCCGAGTTTGCCAATTGCTGGAGGGACCACCGAGGCACACGAGATACCTGAGAAAGCCAGAAAGATTTCTGCCATTATTGCATTCTGCGAGAAGCCTGTGATGAGCATGAAAATTGTGAAGGAAGCCATGCTGTAGATCAAAAGATTGCGTCTACCGAACAGATCTGCAACTCGGCCAAAGAAGAGTAACAAGGTCCCGCTTGTGAGTGACATGCCGGCGACCAACCATGTGACTTCCGAACTGTTCATGTCGAGGCCTTGCTGGATTCTGGACGTCATGACGGTAAGTACACCCTGGAGTATCGCTGTCTGACCAATAGCGAAGGCTGTAGTAACCACGAATAGACATTCTGAAAGGAGATTGTTGAAACAAGCTGGGCGCGAACCATATGGATCTGAAGCTGCACTGGTCGTGGTCTGAAGCGGAATGCCAAGCGTCGCCTCGGGTACACTGCTTTCAAGGGCAGCTGCTGGTTTCGAGGTGGCGGCGGGAATGTCCTTCTCATTGGCCGGTACTTGCTTTGGCGAAGCCATTCTGTCGTGATTTTGTCCTTCCATGGCACGGAAGAGCTGTCAGTGTCAATACCATCAAGATTCAAGCAAAGACAAGAGATACTAAGAAGTATTATCAGATCCCTAGTGGCTCAAAGGGCGGAGACTTTCGCTTGTATTTTGGTCAGCAAATTTGAAATGATCGGGAGAATTCCGCAGCAAAGATCTACCGAATCCACGCGTTTGAGTAAGCGCGTTCCGTACAAGGCAGCCCTCAACCGATATCGTTCTATAGGACATGGTGAGCAAGGCCCAGCGCGAGTGTGTGATGCTCGCACTGAACGGTCATCTATTGACCGGCCTGAAAGTCCGTTAATTCGAAATCAAGACACGCCGTTGTGCTTCCGCGAGCACGCCCGGGCTGACACCGCGAGGCCCGCTCATCAACGTTCCGAGACTCAATTGGTGAGTGTCCTAGCTTCTGATCACAATGAAAGGATCCACCCCTTCCAGCTTGTTCAGACAAGGGTGTTGGACAGCCGAGAACTTCAGAAGAAGCAGTCCTGGGCGATCGAAAAGGGTGAGCTTACGAACCGTCGGAGCGGACGTGCAAACGTGACAAACACAGGCCACCTATTCGAGCCAATGACGTCCCCCCGCAGTTCAGTGGTGAGTGCGCTCGTCGCTCAGTCTCACTGCACGATTGATCCCAGAGCTACGAGAATCGGAACCACGACCTGTCCTTCAACTCGCCGACAAATAACACCATTTGGCTGAGCCAAGCGGAAAGCGTCACTCGCGCAAGAAACTCCGCCTGCGACACCTCCAATCCACCTCCGCAAACCTCTTCCTCCTCCGCTCCAAAATGTCAAGCATATCCTCCATATCCTCAATAGCCTCCTCCCTCACATCCTCCCTCCCCTCAACAATATCCTGCCCCCTCCCCTCACCCACCGCACCCACAACCGACCCCCTAAACCTCAACCTTGACCCCACCCACGAAGCCTACCGCGCCTCCGTCCGCAACAGCATAACCTCCACCCTAACCCCCCTAAACCTCACCCTCCTCCTCGCCCTCCTAACCCTAACCTACTACCGCCTCCTCCGCCCCAAACCTACAACCCCCCTCTCCCTCCCCCGCGACCAACCAATCGTCTTCCAAACATTCACCCCACGCACCCTCCTAAAGTTCAACGGCCAGCAGAACCCCCCACTCAACCCGGACGGAAAAGTCTACCTCGCCGTAAAAGGAAAAGTCCACGACGTAACAGGGGGGCGAAACTTCTATGGGCCGGGCGGACCATACGAGAACTTTGCGGGGAGGGATGCGACGAGGGGGCTGGCGTGTCAGAGTTTTGATGAGGAGATGTTGACGAAGGATTTGGATGGGCCGTTGGATGATTGTGGTGATTTGGGGGCGACGGAGTTGGAGAATTTGCAGGGGTGGGTTGAACGGTTTGATGAGAAGGTTAGTGAGGTCCTGCCTGTTCTTGTTTTGGTTTATTGTGGTGTGGTGTGTTGCAGCATGGGCCGCATGCCGCTGTGTGTTGATGTTGCGGTTGTTTGTCCCTTTGAGCAACACGTTGTCATCCCACAAGTATATGCTAATTTGTGTGTCTGGTCTAGTACCTCGTCGTCGGCAAGCTCGTGGCATACGACTCGAGCAAGCAGTACGGGCATTAACGAAACCTACTTGATGCAGCAGCGTGTGACGATAATGATACATCATGATTCATGGCTCAATATGCACTGATACTAGATACTAATCAATATTTCATCAAGGCGTCCCATGCTCATGGGCCTCAAAACTTCTGCCTCTCCAGCGCACGGATCTGCGCTCGACTCCTGATATCATGCTCCTGACTCGACAAAACCTCCTGTCTCTTTTTGACCAATTCCTGCTCAAATCTCAGCTCCTGCAATTGCTGCCGCTGCCACATCCCAGCCTTGCCATGCTTCGCACAGCGATTTCTCGCACATACGCCTCCTTTCATGGTCGCAGCCTTTTCATCGTCACTCTCATCGACGCCATTCGTCATGATTGTATCTTCTCCAGGCGGTCCAATCTTGCCACTATCAAGAACTTGCTTGCCGTCTCGATTAAACCACTCCAAGAACTCCTCATCGCACCATGCCACTCTCGAGTCATAACCGCAGATTTCCTTTTGTTTCGGGTTGCTCTTCTTGATGTCGTCCGCGATCGTTGCAGATCTGGCTTTGATGAGCTCAAGCATCTTCTCTCTTGCATCGAGGAGCGACATCTTCTCGTCTGACTCAGCTTGCGCCTTCTTGATCTCTTCCACTCTTGCCACCTCGAAGTCGTCATACACAAGCTTCGTTGCGTCCTTCTCGTCCAGCTCCCGAGGTGGTGTGGCCGGCTTCTTGCCGAGTTCTCTCCACGACCCAATGTTCTTGCACTGCTGAAGAAGCGCTTTTACCTCGCCTGCACGTAATGACCCTCCTCTGTTCGGTAGCTGCTCTTCATCCAGGGACGAATCGGTCTCGTACTCGCTTCTCTCGTCTTCGCTGTAGGCTGGCGTATGCGGTCTGCTACCTACAATCATAGGTGTATCAGTGCCTGGCTTTCGAGCCTGCACCGGCCGATCTCTTCGGACTTTCTTTCTCCTTTTCTTTTCACTCTTCTCATCAACCACAAACTGTCCATCTCGAGTAGCCTGCGCATTCGGATCGCCCCTTCTGATGAGCTCCACGAAGAACATTCTCCCGCACTCGACACTGCAGTACTTGCTTGGTGGATTATCTTTGACCCTAGCCGGTTTCCTGCAATCTTGCCTTCTACACATCCTCTTCCACGTCGTAATAAAACCGTCTTTCGAGCATGTCGGACAAATGTACTTATCGATCAGCTCGCCGTCTCTTTCTCTAATGCCGACGCATTTGCCATGGAACCATTCCTCGCATGGTCCATCGCAGGCGATCATCCAGGTGTGGTTGTCACCTTTTCGGCATATGCAGAATATCTCTCCGTCGTCGTTGCTACTAGCAGGTGTCGCGACGGAGGGAGTAGGAGATGGTGATGGCTGTCGAGAGCTTGCGCGCGAAGATGGTGGTTCAAGATTAACATTCTTCTTAAGCTTCGAGCCCCCTCTCTGCGCCGGCGTCACACTAGGAGACCGTGCAGGAGTGCTTCGTTCCGACTCGCTGAGCTTGAGCCTCTTGCTTGGAGTAGAGGATTTGAACTTAGCAGTCCCCTTCTTCGGCATGGGCAGTGGCCTTTTCTTGCCTATTACTGGCGCAGGAAGAGAAAGCTCAACCGAGGCAGGGCGCGACTCGCTCTGCTGCGACACTTCCTTCTTTAGTTTTACCGGTACAGCTTCTGGCTCTGGTAATGTCTCTGGTTCGGTCTCTTCTCGACGTATCTCCAGTTCTGGTTTGGAGTCCGGCGGTGGCGGCTCTTCTATCACAGGCTCCGGTGCAATGTCAGCCACAGACTCACGGCGTTCTGGCTCCTCTCTTTCTTGTGTCTGTATTATTGTTTCCTCCTCTTTCTCGTCTTCCAAACCGTCTTTCTCCGGCTTCGTGTCTTTGTGCTCCTTCGGTTGCTTTTGGGGCTTCGGGGGCGGTAGAGGGGGACCCCTCGCGACGATGTCTTCAATAGGCTCGATAGGCTCTCCGCTATGTGGCTCGACAGCGACTTCCAAACTTTTCTGAGGCTCCCATGTCTTTTCTCCATGTATCTTGTTGAGGTGATCTCGAACGGATCTGCGACGGGTGAATAGCTTGTGACAAATGTAACAGAGGTATCTTTTGTCGGTATGCTGTCCTTCGTTCTTGGAAGAGTGCTTTGTATCCTTGAGTTTGGTGGGATCGCGCTGCTTTGTGGATCTCTCCTTCTTTTTGGTAGACTGAGGCTCAACACTGCCAGATTCGTCCTCCATCATGGTGTCCATGCCATTTAGCATATCTGTGGTTATCGAGTCTTTCCTCATGAACTCTGGAGACGAGCTATGCTCCAGCGGAATCATGCCCTGTTGTTCGAAGATACTCGGCGCATCGTTGAGACCATTAGTCTGGAAGAGTTCCGGCGCGAACATGTCGCCAGCCACCGTGCTCGGTGGGCTTCCCAACGTCAGCGACCCTTCAGCAGTTACTCCCAATTTTGACTTACTCATCTTCCATCATTGTATCATTGTGCTGAGGCGAAGCAGGATGCGACAAGGGAGCTGGATTCAGCAGATCCGAGACAGAGAAAGCTGACATGATGGGCGATTCGATCGGCTGTCTGTCTGGAAGAGTGATGTTGTTCGGTATGGTGATTTGGGGAATGTTGTCGAGTGTGTACTTCAGGACAGTCGCCTTTTCGCCATGATGGTGACACAAACAGGACGCAACCAGTAATAAGTGGAATACGTTGGTTGAATCTGTCAATTCATGTCTGCCTCACTGTCCCATCTTCGAGGCGCGTCGTCACATGTCTCCTTCACTACGCGTCGGCACATAGTTTTCCCAAACCCCGAGTCCATGTTTAGGGAGGAGCGATTCTCAGCGGTGTGAAAAAATACGTGAACGTCATGTGATTCTGGTTTTCTAGGTAAGACCTGGGCGGCGGACCCCTAAGCTTAGGCGTTGCCGAGCGCCCAAGGCACGAGTTTAGGGGTCCAGCCTATTGCTAGTATCATAGCTCGGTGAACCTTCCTAAATTCATGACGTTCACGTCTTAATTAACACCGCTGAGCGATTTTCACGATCACTGCAGGCATTAAGTTACCAATCCATCATTCTTGCGAAATCACATTGCCAACAGCGTCAGATAAGTATTGTCCGTGGGAACTGTTCATGAGCTCTAGGCATCACAGAGCTGGACCTGGAGTACTCCTTCACCTAACACGCACAAGGTGTGAAGCTACCTGAATTCCAAGGTTCTCAACATGTGTTGAGCTATTCAAACCTTCTCAGCATGACTAGCACCGCCTTCTTTTCCACCGATTGTTGACCTTCTCCTTTTGCTTTCGAGCCTAGCCTGACGAGCCTTTTCAAGTTCCATGGCGAATTTGCTCTTCAATCGCAGCTTTGGTCCTTTCCAGTAAAAGACATATATCGGGATGATGATCGGCACAGCGAGACAGCCGAGAATGGCGGTTGGGTAAATGAGATGCCACTTCTCTCCACCAACGTTCTCATAGAACGGGTGCGCATAGATGGCTGCAACACCAGCTAGGAAGTCTCTCGCCAAATCATTTCCGCCAGTTGCTGAAGCAGCATATGGTCCATACGCTGCGATCATATAGTCGATGGAACTCTTGTATACGGCATAATTTGCAACTCCCACAATGGCTGTGAAGATCAATGGCGCAATCCATGGGACTTGTGGTGGTCCGAAACTGGTGAAGCCAAATCCGAACAGGCCTACGACCAGGCAAGGTGCAACTATATATCGTTAGCATTAGTTTACTCGGGGACAGCTAAAACTTACGCCATAGCAACCACCACAGTCTGCTTTCCGGAGACAGCTTATCAGGGTCAACTCTCCTGGTTTTGTTGTGGTGCCATATCACTGGCAGAAATGTGAAATAGGATATAATGTATCCGATGATCGAGCTGAGTGGCCTGTTAGCTGAGGATCGCTGCGAGAGACACAACTCACGAAAGGAAGCAAAGCCCCGTCTGCCACGTGTTGAAGTTGTACTGCTCAAATATGGGCGTAAATGCCTCCATGAACGTGAAGATGAGAGAGTCGCTAAAGCCGCTGAGCAGTGATAGCCACAGAACAATAGGCTCGGTGAAGAACATCTGAAATGGTCTCCACCAAATCAAGCCGATTTCTTTGGCGCTGAATCGCTTCTCCTTCAGCTCATTCGGGCCCCAGCAGTTATCTCCGTTTTTGCGCCGCTTCTTCGCTTCACGATCAAGAATGATCGTTGTTCTTGTCTCGGGCACGAAGAAGAAGTGTACTGCTTGAACGACTCCTCCCATGATCAGCAGAGTCCAGAAAATCCATGCTGGGTTGTGCTCGTGGTATGTTGCGACAAAACCACCAATTACCGTCCCGATCGGAGCACCACCAACGCTGGACAATACCACAAAAGCAACAGCGTACTGAAATCCAGTGTCCTCTGAATGGTATAGGTCAGCTATGACGCCGAGGGTGACGGAGCCCTGAAGAACACATTAGCAATCTAGCACCCACCGGAGGCCTTCCACTTACGCCTGCAGTACTCAGACCACCAAGAATCCGAGACGTCAAGACTCCTCCGAACGTTGGCGACAGTGCACTTGATATCTGCCAGATATTCACAAGGAACAGCGACAGTTGCTGAGTTGGCCATCGACCTAGCTCTTCTGACCTGAGAGGACTCAATTTCCAATGTTCGCAGTGCGGAAAGTACTTTACTCACCAGGGAGCCCATAATTCACAGCCAAATGCATAGGCGATCAAGAACACCGATTGACCCAGTCTTGCTTTGGTTTCCGATACCCCGTACTTCTCAACGATGCCGTCAAGTCCACTACCATACATACTGGCGTTCGAGTTCATTGAGGTCTGGATGCATAGAATCACAATCAGGATCAGCCATTTCTTCCATTCTGGGTATGCATAGCCAAGTTTGTCTTCAAGGTCATCTTCAGTCAGCTCGACTTTGCCGTCCGCGCGCTGTGTCTTTTTCAGGTCACCACCGCCAGCAGCAAGTTCGGGTCCGGTAAGTCCTAACTTCTTCTGCTTGTCGCCTGGCTCAATATGTGGATCTGAGCTCATGACGTCCTCGCCACGGACGGTGGAAGACCTAGATGAAGAGTGAGACATGCTCAGTCGACGCGACAAAGGCTTGCCGGAAGTCTTCTGTGAGGCTTGAAATTGACAAGCAACACAAGATGGAGATCTGACAAGAAACAAGAAACTCTATGAACATGCTCAAGGAAAAGGCTCATTCTTGCTCTTTACTACTATGACCGCTCTGATGGTGTGAAGCGTTTTGCGAAGATATGACTTCATTGTGCTGCTGACGGGAGAGCACCGGTCGAGGTGCACTAAAGAAGTGACCTGTATGACCGAACAATTGGAGCGGTATCATGGGAGTTGCATTGGACGACAGGGTACCAAGCTTCGCATGCAGCACATTTGAGACAGTTGGTGTCTTAGGCAACAGGTTGGGTGTGGCAGTCAGGGAACTTGGCGGCGAGGACGTCAAGCACGGGAAGCAGTGATAAAACGTAGATCTCCGCTGTTGATCGAGACCGCCAGTGGTTGACAAGTCTTGGCCAAAATGCTTGGGGTTGAGGGCACGAATCGTACGAGACTTGGCTGCGGAGATGACAAAGCCATCGTCTCTTGGGTATGACGTACCCTTGCTGACCTCCTTCCCACGGCCTGGTGAATGACCTTTACAAGTGTGAGCATTGGCACGGAACCTCGAGCATGGACTCTGCCACGGGCGTCGGGCCAACTCACCAGCGAGGTAGGACGCCACGCTACGGACTCACTTGAGTTACGGACACCACACGACCACACGATGGCGCGTTAATGGCGAGTTGGGGCCAACTAGCATTGCAAGAACGCGGTCAGGTTGATGCCAGGACCAGGTCGTTGCTACGATATTGTATGTTCGATATCTTACACACCTCTCTGTAAATTCAGGCAGTCAGCGAGCGCTGTGCAAATTCACCGAAATGTACGGTGCTACAGCCGAGACGAGGCTGGTATAGCCACATTGAAATATGCCTCGAAGCACGATGGTCAGTGCGGTCGTGAAGAATGCTGGCAGAATTCTACGCAAAACGCGTTGCGCGGCTGGACGTAGCAGCAAGGACCATGTCACGGACTCCATCTGAAGAATACATACAGCGCGACCTACCCGGGTAGAGCATGGCGAGAACTTCCACCAGCAGTTCGAGCTTTAACACAAGGAGACCACAACAAAATGGAGAGAAAGAACCACCGAGCGTTATTTGCCGTGGTAAGTTTAAACGCCGGATGCTGCTATCACAAGCTAATGAAGCACAGTATTGCCTTCTAACACTATGCGCAAGCACTTCTGCTAAGCCGATCAACCATGCTAGACATCAAGCACTCAGTACTGGCAGTATCGCACACCTCATCAGCACTACCAACGGCCCAGAGATATTCGCACCGCAAGAGGCAAGAAGCAGAAATGACCGAGCTCACTACTTGAGCAAGCGCGCCAGCACATGGACCGTCCAGGCGGGCGATACAGGCAACGGCATTGCCATACGACTCAGCATCGACTTCATACAGCTGGCTTACATGAACCCTAATGTGCAGTGGAGGAACCTTCAAATCGGTCAAGTACTCAATATTCCTTGTGACGATGCCGATACCGAAGCACGAATTTATACTGTTGTGGCAGGCGACACCGGTAATGCAATCGCGGCCGCGTATGGCATCACATTCGCTCAGTTAGACGCTTTCAACCCCGACGTCAACTGGTATAATCTGCAGATTGGTCAGACACTCCTTATTCCAGCTCCGGGTGTAGACGCGACCAGCATCGCCCAGATGCCTATCATGACCAGAATTACTCAAGATGCTACAGTCACAGCTACAGAGCCCTGTCCTGCATCGACCACGTCTGGTGACGGCATATGCGCATCCACCACAACAACTAGCATAACCACCATCAGCACAACAGTCACAGTACCAGCACCCTCTGATGAACCATCGACCACGTCCACCTCAATGGCCAGCGAGAACACGTCGGCAGCAATGCCAATGCCCAACGACGCAAACGAGAGATCACCTTTCCTCACTCCCGGGCCTCCAGAAATGGTCAAACGCTCACTCGATGACCACAATAATACAATTCCAAAACTCATCAAGCTCCGCCTCATACGCAACGAAAAGTCAACAGACACAGATTCAGCCATACAGCCTATACCGCAGCGGAAACAACTTCAAAGACGAGAAGTGCCTGAGCCGCGTCCTCTAGCATCTTTAAATGTAACTTTAGTATCATCGACCACATATACCATCAAAGCAGGCGACACAGGTATCGCCATAGCCGCCGCCTACGGTATTGCCTTCAACGACCTCTCAACAGCCAACCCAGGCGTCACATGGACAAACCTTCAGATTGGCCAAGTTCTCAATTTGCCGCAGAGCGCAATGGCATTTACCACTTCTCGGAACAGCAACGAGCGAAGAGATTATAGGCCAGGTCATAAATCAAGTTACAGGCCAGGCCACGATACCTACAAGTTCTATCACGGTGCAGCCGCCGCATCGTACCCCAGGATATCGTCGTGGGTTGACTTCGAGACGTTATGGAGCAATAACCTCGCCGCAGGCAACATCGGTGCGACATGCTCGTTCCCATCAGGCAACGTTACGAACAATACAGCCAGTGAGACAAGTGTCCTCAAGCAAGCAATTCAGTCTGTGTCGAACGAGACACAGGTCAACCCGGCGTTCATACTAGCTATGGTACTACAAGAGAGTAACGGCTGTGTCCGTGTGCCGACTACAACGTCCTACGAAGGCATCCGCAACCCAGGTCTCATGCAAAGCTTCAATGGGGTCGCAACGTGTAACGTCAATGGTACGACGACCACACCATGTCTAGATAGCACGGTCAGAGCTATGATCATGGAAGGTATCGCCGGAGTCAACAACGTCGGCATCGTGCCTGCACTGAAGACTGCTGCTTCGCGTCTTGGCGTGACGTGGCCACTTTCGAATAGTACGAGTATGAGCGGTAGTTCTGATAGACTGCAAGCACGGCATGTAAGAGGCGGACGAGCGAAGCACGGAAAGCAAGCTGCCGGCCCCACTGACTTCAGGAGGAGGCAGATAGACGAGGCGATGCTGTATTACCAGGCCGCGAGGATCTATAACTCTGGAAGCATGCCGCTGGACGGTGACCTGAGTGGGAGTACAGGTAGCACGAGGTGCTATGTGAGTGATATCGTGAACAGGTTGACGGGATGGGTTCGGGCGCCGAAGACCTGTGGCTACCGTTGAGATGAATCTGAGCGTTGGCAGGGCCGTGAGCGATAGGGACATGATGGAGCACGACTCGAGAATGTAGACAAGGCTGGACCTTGTATTGACGCAACACAGCGATGGTGGGAGATAACGAACCTAGACGAAGCCATTGAATAGATGAATCACGATTGACTTACCACTCAGCATTGTCTCATTCAATGAGACCCAAAGTCTGCTGCCCACACGAGCTTTTTGAATGCGAGTTGCGACGCTGGCAAGGTCATCGTCAGATGAATGTGTTGACTGCATTGGGATACTTCAATTCTTTTCCTGCGATACATAGGACACAATAACTTCCTCCACCGCCCTCCCAGCTACCTTCGTCTCTACATCGTCCTCCTCTACCGGCACTCACAACCTGTATCTTCCAGCGATCATGCCTAACACCCCCATCGCCAACCTACCACTACCAGCAGGCTCTCGCCCCGCGATGGCCAACGCCGCCACCAACGAGCCACCACCCAAAAGATTCAAAACAGACGTCGAATTCGAACTGATCCAGTCCTCCGGTCGTGCGCGCATCCTGAACCTCGACCACTTAAGAGCACGGGATTTGCCATTCCAGGACCCCACACAGTACAGACTCGAGGACGTAGCAGTCACCCTCCGATACTACGAGTCCGGCATTGACGGCCTGAAGAACTTGGCGGGTCCTTCTCCATGTCCAACTGCTATCCCAAGATGCAAATGTAGCAAGATGGCTAGGTACATCCAATACGAAGACATCGGTCACATCGGCGTGAGTCGAGCGCGTTGCATGAATCTAAGTCACAGCGTGGTTGCTAACTGACCTGGTGCTAGATCCAATGTGGAGGCATGACAGTCAATTTCAGGATGTTTCCGGATGGCCAGTGGCGAGCACTTAGCTGTACTGTTGTGTGGATGGAGTGGTGCTACGAGCATGCTATTGTTGAGGCGGCTTCGACGATTATGAAACGATTTCTGCTGGAGCGGGTGGGGGAGTGTATTGAGAATCATGGTGTGCCGAAGGGAGAGGAGTAGATTGCTGGGGCATGTGGGCAGAACGGTCGAGGGTGAGTTGGTTGATGGTGAAATATGGGCAATGGGGTAAGTGTGGACAAGATGGCAGAACATGGTCGGCGGAGCTAATATGCGGGATAGGAGGTGAAGCCAGGCATGCCGCCCGCATAGCGGTTGCGAGACGACATATAATGAGAAGAATCTTGTATTGTTGCAGAATGGTGTATCCCGGATGCTGTACTGTTCTGCGGCATCGGATATGCAGGACTCATGTGTGATGTAGTGGTCCGTCTCTTCTGTGACCAGCTTCCCGCGGATACATGCGTTCTCCTTCGACACGCAGCCTCGCCCTCCATCGCTTTCTCTTCGCCTGTTGGCTGCCATGAACCTGTAGACAGTTCATATCCTCGCTGATATCATCGCCTTCTTTTGCTCTGCTTTACATCAACGATGGCCACCAAGAAGAGCTTCGATACAAGGTGTGACACCGCTTCAACCGTACTATCATCAGTCATATCTGCCAGGCCCCAAAAGGCTCTGCAGCTAGTAGCTTTCCAGCTTCCACCAGCCCCAATGATGTATTTGACCAGCAGATGTGCACTGACATCGCAGCAATCGAAACCCCAGATGACAGGGTGCTGGGTGTATATCGCTACCTGATTGAACCGTCATGGTCTATTCCGCGATGTTCGATACTCGGCACTCACCTTTACTTCGCTCTTGGAACGATAAACAGCTAGTCCACCACTTTTGGAAGCAGAGTGTTTGCTTCGGTTGAAGATGCAGCGATACGCGTGGTGCTTGGTGGTGTCCTGCAATCTTTCCAGCCCCTCGACCCCGTCGCTGTAGTACACGAACGTTGTAGCAACGTCGCAGAGCGGATGGTTAGAGTGGGACGTGCCCACCAGAGCGCCTGTGAAGAAATCGAGATCAAGTATGCGTGGAGGGGTTGGATATAGGCGTCTCCAGATTTCGTTTTCGATCTTGTCTTTGTACTTTGAGGAAGTAGATCGGAAGTCACCATTGGCGGTGGCTAATGCTGTGTCGGAAGTGTTTTGGGTCGCCATCGTGTTGTCGATCGGTGCCGCTGAGTCGATCGAGTTCGAGAATGCAATTGATGCAACATTTGCTGTGTCTTGAGATTTAGAGGTAGATGACCATAGTGCGAACACATATGTGAGTGATAGAAAGGCTGAACCGGCGTTAGTACCGGGCTGCTGCCATGGATCTCCGTGTTGTTCCTGCATGGTGCATGCTTTCCTTTCGCAGCTGGGAGCGCTACATCTTGAGCCAAGGATGTTGAAGAAGCTCTCTTGCGGACAGTCGCTCCTCAGGTAACCATCTCAACATTGTTCGTATGAAGACAAGAAAGTCTTGCTTCTCTTGTCCATTTAGTCGAGTTGCCAAGCTCTCCATCGTGTCTGAGGGTACTGCTGGCTCTTCGAATCGCCATTCGCCTACAGGTATCTCAGTCAGTATGGCTATACGGTAACTCGATCAGTGGCCGTAAGCATGCTACATACCATCTTCCCAGAAGCATTCCAACGTGTGTTGATTCCTCGCCACGAACTGCTCGGGCGGCTCACCCAGCAAGGCGACCATTCTTGCGACATGAAGGTAGGGATGGTAGGTTTTGTCGTCAAGCCTGATGCCTCGGAATAAGACTTTGCGCTCGACCAGCTCCCAAGCCTCTATGATGTTAGTCAAACAAACGTGGAGCGCATGTTGTAACAACTTACCAGACAACCTAGGTTCCAGATATCAATTTTTGGACCCCACTGCATCTTGGAGACGACTTCAGGTGCTCTGTAAGCGTCTGGTTGACAGTATGTGCCTGCTTCCTGGACCTTACCAATGACCGCCGAGCCGAAATCACAAAGCACCCAGTTTCCAGTACGGCGAGGCCACTGAATTTGACGACTCTTATAAATTGTCAGGTTCTGATCGACGATCTTTCGAGAAGTTGGTTCGTGGTTCTCCTCCTCAGCAAATTGGTTCAGTACAGACTGATCTTCCAAGCTCTTCATAATGTTGTCAGTCTTTATATCTGTGTGAATGACCTGGGCCTCTGTGTGGAGAAAATCAAGCGCCCGCAAAAGGCTTCGCAGGATGTCTTTAATCCACGACACCTTGAGTGGCTGTCCATATAATCGCTCGTAGTGCCATATTGTCATAAACATCGGCTGCTGAACCAGACATTGATGCTCCATCTGTGGGCCTTTCACCGTGAAAGTGTCAAGGAGCGCGCGGGTGTTGTTCTTGCCCGGATGTTCAGACCGGATAGCGGAGAGGTGCTGGTAGACACTCGGCTCTTGTTGCTTGATGTCAGGAAACTCGGGTGAAGCAGTCAATATCTTTAAGGCATTATAGGTTTTGTTACTGCAAAACTTTGATTAGTAGAGACCACGATGTGCTTGAAATACTTGCCTTAAGTCTCGACAGAGCCAAACCGTCGAATGCGCGCCAAAGCCAAGTTTGCCAATAATTTGGTATCTGTCTTCGAAGACCTGCCCTATGTTGGCTGGATAGTAATCTTGCCGCTTGTAGCCACGCAGCGTTTCTTCTTCGACAAGCACTTCTGAAGGTATGACCTCAAAGCGCGCCTTGCTGTACCGTCTGGCCAAGGCGCGCCAGCTTCGTACTATCCTTAGTCGTCTTAATATCCAAATCGCCATCGTAGCGCTGAAATCTGCAGTTTCAGTCTCGTAAGCTTCGAAAGTCGAGGCGCAGATAGGGAAGGAACTCGTGTGTCAAGCCGTGCTATCAGCTACGAGCCTCCTAGACACGTGCGCTGCTTCGCTGTCGAGAATGAACTGGTTGAGTTAACACAGTGACTATCATTATGAGTGGACGGCTATCACTTTCACACCGTTGCACTCAGTGCCACTGCATTGCTCGGTCGCGCTGCATGATACGTCGCTCCCAAGCTTGCAAGGGAACAAGCGCAAATGACTGGAACATTGACGACCATTATCCGGCAGTGTTGCAAACAGCAGCCGTCTACATCAATGCTTGCAACCAGGGGTCTTCAAGGAGCTCCTTCGCAGTTTTTCGTTCGTTTGGCAACCATGTGAGCATCGACCGTATGAACCTGAGGAACTTCTTTTGCTCGCTTCCGTCAAGCCGCATTTCAAGATCTTCTAATGTAGTAAAAGGTATTCGCGGATTGTCATGGATCCATGTGCCTGGCAGCATGTTAGCGCTTCCATGAAAGCTTCCACGCCAGAACGTTGTATCTGAGGACGGATGCTCACCATTAGCGTCAAAACATTCATGTGAAGTCTTGCTCTTCTGTATGAATTGAAAAGGAGGTGCTCCAATAAGACCAACGATCTGTGCAACATGGGCATAAGGCTTCCAATGGCCGCTGCACGTACGGACATCCTGGAAGAGATGCTTACCCTCGAATAACGCCCAAGCCTGAGACATATCAGCAAGGTCGAGGATCATTCAGTGTCGACTTACAAGACATCCTACACTCCAGATGTCGACTGATGGACCCCATGGCAGTTCGAAAATGACCTCCGGTGCCCTGGACTCATGTGGCTGGATTAAGGGTCCGGTCTTGTGTGACTCTCCAATTCTGGCCTGCCCAAAATCACAAAGCACCGGAACGCCATACTTGCCCTGTTTAGGATCGGGAAGCGAAGCGCTGGTATATATGGTCAAGGTATCGTCAACGACTTTGCGCGGCGTTGGGTCGTGCAACTCTGCCTCCGCGCAACGCTGTAGCATTGTCTCGTCTTCAATAGAGATCATGATATTAGATACTGTCATGTCCAAGTGTGTCACCTGAGCCTCGGTGTGTAGGAAGTCCAGAGCGCGCAAAAGCCGTCTCAATGTCATTTTCAGAAGCGGCAAATCGAACGCCCGGTGCCGCTCTAGCATGTCTGCGAGACTCATGTGCATGGCTGGTTGCAGAAGACACTGATGAATTCCCGAAGGACTTTGCAACTCGAACGTGTCATAACAGCTTCGCACGTCCGCTTGACCAGGGTGATCTGACTTCAGAGTGGACAGACGCTTGTAGATCCTGGCTTCACATCTCGTCGCATCAAGGCGTGCGTTTGAAGCTGTTGAGACTTTCAATGCTTTGTAGTTTCTTTCTCTACGCTATGCTAAGTGTGATCGGTGTTGATACATATATAGCAAAGCTTACCTCTTATCATGGCACAGCCAGGTGGTTGAGAATCCGCCGTACCCAAGTTTGCAGACGACCTCATATCTTGATTGATAGATATCTCCTATATGTACGGGATAGTAGTCCTGGCGAATGTAGAATGGCAGCTTCTCTTCCTCGATTGGTTTGTCTGCAGGAAGAAGGGGAGGTTTTTCGCTCAAGGTGTTTCGGGAAGACAACGGTGGCTTGCAGGATAGTCGCTGGATGGACTGTGAAAATCGACTGGTGAGCCATTTCCAGTATGCTAGACGGCTTGCCATGGGGTGGTACGGGAGTGCTTGGTTAGAAAATTTCCTATAGTCAGTACAACACATCGGAGATCAGAGTTGTTATGCGTCGCGAGAGAGGCAACAAGACGATGCTTAGACATTTCGAATTGTGTTTCTATAACCATGTGAAGAGTGAAAGTAGTTCACTTCATTATTAGTATTTCCACGGGAGAAGGCGTGTGCTTCGTGGCACCCAATGGCGTTCACAACTCCAGCTGCACGCGTCGGATGTGCTCATCGCCAGCAGAGACTCGCAAGACTGATGGCGAAGGTGCCAATAGGTTGTCTCTCCAGTACAGGAAGTGCTTGCTAGTTTGAGGAAGAGGAGCTGCAGGTGCAGTGGCAGATTCGTCACGTGACGCAGCTCTTTGCTTGAGCAGACCATGGCGGGATTATGATATCGCCTTTTGTCTCGTCACAGAATATGCTCACTACGACTGTTTTCTGGCAAGACTGGAGCAATCTGAGGCTCGGTCTTGATTGATAACGGCATACATCATGATGTAGAGCGCCACGGCGGAGCGGCTGTTCGCCAGACATGAAATCCAACGGTCTCAATCACGAATATCATAAATCGACACCTCGAGGGGTCTATCATTGGAATCATATGCTCTTGCTAGTCATGTTCAGTGGCACCTTCTGAAGGACTTCGAGCATCACCGAAAGGCTCATACGTACGCAGGACACCTCCTGGAAGAAGATATGCTTGTGAAGCATTCATGGCAACTTGCCCAGATTTCACTATATATGTGGTAAGCAACATTCAATGTCAACTCGTGGAGTGTTCGTTGCTCGTTGACCGCACTGAGCATGCTTTTTAGTGAGCTTGGTCTACATGATGGTGTCTGCTACCGTACTTCCCAAAGGAGTATCTTGCACATTATTTTCGCTACCTGCTAGCAGATGGAAGTGATCGTGTCGGCTCAGCCCGTCATGCCTTGCGATATATTTCGCTTCCGAATTCATCCACTTCCTCCATCATTGTTAGCAAAATCGATTCTTCGGATCTACTAGACCAGATACGATCGATACCCAACATGGCTGACGGATCTGGTACGATCAAGATCAATCAACCCTTCGAATCAGCTGACAGATTGACAGGAGTGAAATACAACGCTCGAGCCGCAAAAGAGGTCAGATATCCCTCGATTAGTCCTCGCGTCCTCGATTTCGACCATGTCAATGGACCAGAGATAATTGCTTTGGATCCGACGAAATACAAGCTCGAAGACCTGGTGGTCACCCTCGTGTACTACAATTCTGGCTTCGAAGACGTGCAGGTGCTGTTACTGCCTCCAGTATCAGGGAACTGTAGGATGGATTACGAGAACGAGGTCGGTTCATATTGCAGACCAGCCGTGGTAAAGCGTGATGACGACGAGATCAGTGTAGGCATCTTCCAATTTGCCCTCCTTGTGCAGTGATGCTAACAGATAGGACAGCTTAAAATAGGCAGCGATCATATAGACAATTGGCTTGACTTCCAGCGATTCTTGATGATACGATGGCAAATCAGACACAAAGAGCCCAAGGATGATGAGTTCGGCGTTCTCTGGGAGGTGTCGAAGTACGGAATTGGCTGGATTGCCGGGATCGACGGTGCTCAGAAGGTGGCGGCAGAGGAATGCTCTCTGACCATGATGAAAGTGTTCGTGCTACATAAAATTGCAGAGATCAAGGATGGAGCCGGAGACACTTAGGCACTGGCATACGCCACACCTGGTCAGGCTGCAGGTGACGACCTCCTATTGAACGGACAAGACATATCTGTACCCTCTAGGCGAGCGCGTTCGCGGATCGAAAAATTGATGAGAAGACACAAGGAGAGCACCTCAACGATCAATAGAGAACAACAGAGAAGAGTCATGGCCGACTGCAATCAATTGGCTATACAGGCGAGCTCTTGCTCTAAGCTTTTCGACACCGGGGCAGGAAAGTAGCTGCTGTCCGATGCACAACCTTGCAGATATTGACACTGCATGGCAGCCACTCACAAGGAATATCGCACTCATGGTAATTTCTGCTTCATCTCCTCCTGCTCCTTCTGTTCTTCGGATTTTTGACCCTTCGCAGCCGAGCCAGCAGCAGCTTCCTTCTTATGCTCTTTCTCCTTCTTCAGCACACCTTCCTCATGCTCCTTCTTCGCACCAGCTTTTGCCTTCGCCCTTTTCTCCCACGCGTACCTCCAACTCCTGCTGGCACCAGCAGTAAATATGCCCTTTAAGCTCTGAGTAATGCTAGGCCAGCGTATTGTCTTTTCAATGACTTGACCAACCTCAGTCGCAAGCCCACCATCATCATCGTCCTCTGCAATGCGTCGTTCGAAAGGCCCGCCTTCCCTCTTCCGTATCCGGTCAGGATCCTCGTCTCTTGTCTGTTCCATCATCTCGTTGAATTCGCGTCGCGGAATCTTGAATTTGCTTTGGTACTCGAAGTACAGCTTCTTCCTGAATGCCTGTGGTAGCCGTCGCACCATATGTCCGCGCGTGACGGGGTCCATGTTCTGCTGCAGCTTTGCGTTGACACTCGGGTCATCCAGCCAACCTGCGTTCTTGGTGCGGTTATCGTTGAAGCTGATATTTGGTAGGTTATCCACGAGTGGTGCATAGAGTCGGCGGAAGTTCTCAAGCTGGTACTTGACTATGTTCGCGACTTTCTTGGGATCGTCACCGCCCACTGACATTCGTGGGTCACCTTTGTAGGAGATTCCCGCTATGGTGGAATACAGTTGTTGCTCGGTAAAGTTCTCTGGCAAGAGTAGGAGTGCCACGCGCACAGCGGAGATCAGGTTGACTTGGTTGGCCAGGCGCACTGATGGATTGTCGCGGAGGATTTTGACAGGTTTCTGGAGGCGGCCAGCTAAGTACAGGGTGTTCCATTCTGAGAGATCCTTGCAGAGAGTGTCGATGTTGACCACTCCATACTTGATCAGGGTGCCGTTTACCGTAACATAGGGATTAAAGTAGACGCCGGCTCCTATTGAATCTTGAATCTTGGAGACGGCGTAAGAACCTAGGTAGCCTAGGCCGGAGTAGTGGTCTTTGTGTTCCTGCAGGTTCAGAGAGTGCCAGTGCTGAGAGAAGGAAACGCCGAAGATGAAGTCGATCACCTTTTGATTTCCACCTTGGACCTTGGTAATGGCTTCGGGAGGGTTGGGGTGTAGAGACGTGCCGGTCTGTGCCTGTGCGCTCTGAGGGAATACGCCGGAACCGTAGGCAAAGGCATATCGTATGGGAGCTCGAAATTTCCACAGTATCTGGCGCAATGCTTCTTTGAACTCTTCATTGATTATGATATGCTGGTTCACACCAAAGTTCTTGCTTGGAAGCTCCGAGAACTTCTGGATAGTCAGATCGGGGTTGCTCTCCCAGTCTGACAGTAGATCCTTCTTCTCCTGCACTAATGGTTGGCCCTTGCCAGCTGCATTCTGCGCACTACTCGCAACACCTTCCGGATCCCTCCCAGCTCTCTCCTGACATCTGCATTGCGAGAAGTGAAAGTGACGGACAGTTGAGGTAGCTCTGCCGATTGTTTGTTGATTTGAGGCAGTCGCGGCATAAATTTCATTCACTCCCCTCTTCCCCAACACTGTTGTCGCAATCCGAAAGGTCATTATTGTCAACACCCATCCATATTTGGTGCTTGCAGAACAAGATAATCAGAGACCGTGAACAGCTTACTCTCTACCCGAAGCGCAGTCTGGCATCACTTCCAAGCAAACCGGCACTCCACAAGTCAGGAACCCTGTCTCCTGTCAGCGCAATTATGTCATATGCTACTTCAGCCGATTGTTTTGTTTGGACGCGACTGTAGCCAATCACAGCAAATTACACCCAAGGATGGCTCCCCGACGGCTACTACGCGAACGCTTGAACGACTATCTTCCTCGCAAGAATGCCACTCCCACGCCCAGTCCCAGCAAACCTGACCTGAACGACGCCCATCTCGAGATGGAATACGCGACCTTCGAGGCTCGGGAAGCTTCGTTCCTTCCTCCAACGAAACGCGCGAAAGGATGGCCGCACAAATCTCCTTCACCTCAGGACCTTGCGAAAGCCGGGTTCTTCTGGAAGCCAACATCAAGCAAGGATAACGTCGAGTGCTTCATGTGTGGACGGCATCTGGATGGATGGGAAGAGGATGATGACGCGTTAGAAGAGCATTTGAAGCATGGTCCCGACTGTGCCTGGGCGCTGCTCATGTCTGTCGATGCAGAAGGTACGCGCGACACGTCGACTATGGAGGATCCCACAGGGCCGCAGCTCACTGAGGCACGGAGAAACACTTTTGAGTCTATAGGCTGGCCTCATGAGAGTAAGAGAGGATGGACATGCAAGACAGAGAAGATGGTTGAAGCTGGTTGGCATTTTGCGCCGAACGAGGAATGTGAAGACTACACGAGCTGTGTATATTGCAAACTGTCCCTCGATGGGTGGGAGCCGAAGGACAACCCATTCGAAGAACACTACAGGCGGTCACCAGAATGCGTCTTCTTCGTCTTTGCTGGAACAACTGCGCCCAGCAAGAGGCCAAAGAAGAAGGGAGGTAGAGCCTCCAGGACATCTAAGACCTCAAGAATATCCACACAATCGAATACCACCACAATGATGTCTCAGGCCGATGAAAGCACCGGCATAATTGAAATACTGGGAGAAGACACAACGTTAGACAACGTGATGGACAATAGTGTTGTTTCCATACAGTCTACAACATCCACAACCACTGCGAAAGGGAAAAGGAAAGCTCCAGCTCGCGCTAAGACTACGACCACGAAGAAAGCAAAGACTACAAGGAGTAAAAAGAAGGAGCCCGAAGCTGAATCGCAGCTTGAGGAGGAATCTGTGGCCATTGACGAACAGCCTCCACCAAAGAAATCAAGAAGTAGAAAGAAGCAGCCAGATCTCGAGCCAGAAATTCAGGAGGAGATGGGTGTTGTAGAAGAGCCACCACAGCCTCCGCCGAAAAAATCGAGGAGTAAAAAGAAGCAACCCACGCCTGAGCCCGAGCCGGAACCCGAACTCGAACCAGAAGTCGAAGTCGACCCTGTGGGTGAGGATGAGGATAGATTCGAGAAGGAAGTGGTCGAAGAACAGCCAAAGCGGAGAAGCTCGGGAAGAAGGAAAAAAGAGGCCACACCCGAACCAGAGCCTGAGATAGAAGAACCACCAGTGGAGGAGGAAATGGTCGAGGAGCAGCCCAGGCGGCGTAGCTCAAGACGGAAAACGCAGGAGCCGACGCCCGAGCAAGAGCAAGGACAGGAGCCTGAGCCTGAGTATCAGCCAGAAGAAATGGAAGTCGAGCAAGATGTGCAAAAGGAGGAAGAAGAATCTGGAGCATATCCGACATTACCAGGCGAGTTCCCTGAGGAGACACCAGATAATTTCGAGGATGCCGAGGAGGAGCAACCAGTGGAGGAAAGCACACCACAGCCGGACACTCAGACAATGGGACCACCGGAGAACGAAGGCACGCCCATTCCGGTCAAGCAGATAAGTCCGCTCAAGGAACAGACGAATCCGCCTCGACCAAGCATTTCGGAAGTTCACGTCGAGGAGCAACAAAGTAAGCGCAAATCATCCAGGCGGTCCAGTGCGAAGCAGAAACAGCAGGATCCTGATCCTGAACCTGAACCTGAACCATCGCCCTCCCAGATTTCAGACGAGGAGAATCAACCACCAAGCTCACTGCCAAAAGAAAAGCGCCCTCCTCTGTCTTCGCCAGGTGCACCACCTCCGAATTGGACGCCCGTGGACGTTGAGACTATCTTCCAAAATGACGCAGAACTTGATCTCTTCGGCGGCGCGGTCAACGGCACGCTGAGTGAGAAGGAGAAAGACATGACGGTATCACAGTGGATCGGACACATTGCAGAGCAAGCTGAGTCCAGCCTTAGTGCTGAGGGTGAGAGGATAGTTACGATCTTCGAAAGGGAAGGTCAAAGGGCTCTGGCTGCTCTTGAAGGGATACAATGCGTATGAGTATGGGAACCTGTGGTGTACATATGGATGAAAGGTGGTTCTCGGCGGTTCTTTGATTATACCTAGAGCTCGCTAGAGGTAGAGCATGGCGCTACGGTTTTGGGATTGACAACTGCTTAGACTGTCAATGTAACTGCATCTTCTTCTGTCACGGAATACACCTCCATGCTTGAATACTCATGCGGACGCCATTCCGAGACAGCGGCGCGTGAAAATCAGGACACATGTGATCTGCCAGCCACCCGATTAGGACACGTCATGCAGCAGAAAAAGCAACTAAACCGAGGTTAGGCCAAGACCAGCCACCCCAAGCATGGGTGTACCCTTGGAAGGTTAAGATTTAAGCGTGGCTGGAAGGACCATCCCGAGCTGGAGCGCCAATCATGATGACGAGCCGGCTTCACTTTCAGCACTTCCAACTCAGTACTCATCACTCACTTTCTGCGCTCTCTCACCTTCCGACCTTGTCGTCGCCGCTCTTTACTCTTCTCACCGGGTCCTCGTTGTGGTAACAGTACCTTCTCACCAACTCAAATCTATAACCCAGACCACATTCGTTCGACACTCGCTCACCAACCCAAGAGCTTGGGCAGCAGCAGCAGATCCCCACTTTACCGCCCGTTCGGACACGAATTACCTCCCAATCCCGTCCACAGAACAATGCAATAAAGCGCGTTACACAAGAGAGCAAACACTAAATATTGTCACACTCACAATGGCACCCTCCATCGCGGTGGACTTCCACCACCCTCAACACCACCGCCTACTCACCCGAGCCCAAGACCCGAACAACCCACCTCTAGCCTCAGTCTTCGCTCTGGTGATAGACCGCGCCCGAGCGCTCTCAGCCCGCGGCATGAGCGCCGTCTCAAAATCGATATCGTCCAGAAATGTCGCCAAAGCAGCCGCCCCAGTCGGCAAACTCTCAATAGCAAAGCGACAACAGCAGATCCTGGTGATACCGACCACATACGCCAATCTGAATGATGGTCCAGATACAGGCGCGGTAGTAGGCATAACTATCGGCGCAATTCTGGGGTTCCTGTTACTTTTCTTCCTCATGCTGTTTATCTTCCGCGCTGCATCTGGAGGGCGCGGTGGTGGTGATGTCGTGGAAGAAGATATTATACGGCGGCATCACACAGCCCGTTCGAGATCGACGCGGAAACGGTCACCGACTGCATCTTCGATGAGCGAGGTGCCGCTTCCGCCTGAACCTGTCGTTGAAAGCAGACGGTCCAGCAGACGTGAGGCACGCACGTCACGGCGGACGAGTAGGCAGACGAGGAGGGAGCCAGAGGAAGTGATAGTGGAAGAAGCTATGAGTGAAGAGCCGGATGCGGTGGTGGTGGAAGAGGAGGAAGATGATGTTGTAGAGGTTATCGAGGAGCATAGTCCTGAGCCGCCGCCACGGAGGAAAAAGAGCGGTTATAGGACTGTTGATCCGGCGGAGTATGGGGGTGGTGATGCACCGAGTCGGAGGGTAGGGAGGAGATAAGAGACAAGACTTACCGATGAAGGATTTGGAAAATGTATTTCAGCGTGGTGTTGGATGGAATCCTTGATTGTTGAGCAATATTAGCCCTTGAATATACCCAGTTCTTGTATACAGAACTTGTTATCTATACCATCTATTACGTCCTATTTGCTCCTGTCCTCCTCCATCCGCGACATATTGATAATGATTGACGTGGTCTGATTCGTAGCCGCCCACCGAGGACTGCAGCTTTTCCCAGCTTCTTAAACAGATAGATCAGCACGAAGCAGTACCAACATCCCTCAACATAACCCGAGATGATATGTAGCAGAGACAACCACCAAATCAGCAGTACATGCGCCTCGCGAAGCCCAGAAGCAAGCGACTGTCGTCGCGGAGGGAAGAACCTGGCATGGACGCTCAAAGCTCGAGCCGTTACAGTATTCGGGTAGACTAGGATTAGGCTTGCATGCGTGCATATCTCATCGATCTGTCTGTCGCGCTACCAAGCACAGTCCTAACAGCAGCTGGGCACCCGCTACATTCACAATCAACATTTTCCCCCTTCCACCAGTCTCGTACTGTTCAGCATCTGATTCAGCCTGTCGCGGTGTGCTCTTCAAGCCTTCATACCTCTCGACCAACTTCCGCATACCTTACGCACTCATCCATACCTCCACACCCCCCAACCACCCACCGCACTCTCCTCCCC
Source organism: Knufia obscura (assembly GCF_036327395.1). NCBI lineage: Eukaryota > Fungi > Ascomycota > Eurotiomycetes > Chaetothyriales > Trichomeriaceae > Knufia > Knufia obscura. The sequence goes on from NW_027042703.1 coordinate 236,354, forward strand.
AGCACAATCCACCCTCTCATCCCTCACAACCTCCACAATCCTCCTCTTCTCCCTATCTGTATCACTTCCAACCTCAACCTTCCCATCCGCATCATGCACAGCAACGAACACATCCACGCCCTCCTCGATTATTCGACTCAGCGTGCCATTCAAATTAACCCTCAACGTCTTCCCCGATGGCGACGCAAACGCTGTATCGAGACCCCTCAGCGCATGATTCTGGCTTTGATTCTGGTTCTGATTCTGGTTCTGATTCTGGTTCTGATTCTGGTTCTGATTCTGGTTCTGATTCTGGTTCTGATTCTGGTTCTGATTCTGGTTCTGATTCTGGTTCTGCACCGTAGACTGGCCTGCATAATAACTGTTGGGACTCATCCAGGCAATATCAACCTCAATCAATCCCATACACATCCCACCACTACTTCTGACAATATTCCGCGCACTCTGCAACACCGCCTCAACCAGCGCAGCAGTCTGCAGTACCCCACTCCTTCGCTGTGTGGTATTGATGCAGCTCGTTAGCCCTTGTACCACGACGATGGTTTTACGTGTGGGTTCGCTGTGCGATGTGATCGCGGCGAAGACTTCACCAAGTGCCTCAGCGAGGCCAGAGATATCGAGGTATTGAAGCAGACTGGCGCCGTTCAACAAGGTCTTCGCATCTGGTAGCGGTGCTTGGTTGGGTGGTGCAGTGCGTGCGCCCCCTGTCTTCGGATGTGACGGTTGTTGTGACTGTGACTGAGCAACCCGTGCACTCAGAATCTGATAGACCCGCCGAATCGAACTCGTCGCTTGATCTGGCGGCGCGATAATGAAGACACTCGTACTCGTCTTCGAATCCTTCTGCTTCTGCTCAGACTTAGCAGCCTCCCCACGTCGCTGAGCCTGGCCTTCACCGATAAGATGCGTAGCTACTATCTCAAGCGCCAACGGCCTCGCATTCGAGTCGCTGCCAATACCGATAACGCTCCCGCCAGTCCAGAGGTCACTCGGTAAGTCTTTGTCGAGCGATGTGATGCCCGTTGGGAAAGTCCGTCCGCCAGCTTCTGCGGCTTTACGGTCTTGTTCGAGTTCTAGGTCTAGTATGGAGGATGCTAGGGTGACGTTGAGAGGCATGATGTCTGCCTGTGAGTCTGGAGCGTGGGTGCCTTGCCGCCCTTAACCTAGCCTTTGTCGCGCGATGTGTGGCTCGAGGAGATCGTGAGATGTGGATCGAGCTGCATCGCGTTGAACTCTACAGGCAAGACCGTCTTGATTCTAACTGAGTGATTGGCAGGTGTCAGGTCTGAAACCCGATGACGTGGTCTAGACTCTTGAGGGTGTTTACGAGCAAAAGAATAAACGGCAGGGTTTTGCCAAGCCAGAAAAGGGGTGCTTCTCATGCCATGCGACTTGAATAATTATACTGCGATATGTCTAGTGATATGAGCGGCATCTGCAATCAAAGCCTCAAGGACACCAGAAAAGCGAAAAGCTCCACAGGAAGCGACCGTGGTCTACATTACACTATCTACTCAACCTCAAGCTACATGCCCACAGCAACAAAAGTACAAGAACGCTCAATCGCTTTTCGTGTTCGCTCAGAGTGCAGCTGCTTCAATTATATCCACCAGCCAATCACGACCACCGCGACTTCCTGCCATTGCAACCCTAGTAAGGCGGCCTCAACATCCTAGTACTCCCACTACTAACCTTGCGATCCTGCCCTTGTGTGCTCTCTTCCACCTGGATGCTATTGAGTAGACTAGACAGGTCTGTCTTTCGCCCCGCAGTACTATGACTCCAAACACTTGCGCCACCAGCTCGACTCGGCGGTCGTGAGCTCACCCTCTTCTTTGTTTTCTCACCTCCTGGTTTTGGGATTGTATTCATTGAGCTTGCCTCCTGGTGTGTTGGGAGTGCTCCAGGGCCTGAGGTCGGACTTGGCGCGTCGTCGTGCGCAACAATCGCTGGCGAGCGCTTATCTGGAGAGGCATCTCTTGGCCAAGTGCCCGCCATCTGTAGGTTGAGCGCGGAGGGTATCTTCGGGACAGGCGGAATGTCGCTGTCGAGCTCCGGATTCGACGTAACCGTCACTTGATCATGTATTGTACTCGCAGCCTGTCCGTGTGGCGTCGATATCGCCGTGCCAGGTCTCGTCTTCTCACCACCGTTTTCGTCGATGAATGAGTTACCATCATCATCAGCCGGGTTCCAGGACAACATGCTCTCGCTACCACTACTACGAGAGCGTGCACTTCTGGATGTGCTGACTGCTCGACCATTACCAACGCGTAACGGACTTTGGCCACGCAGATCGCCATTAGCTCCTGCTAGTGCTCGTTTCAAGTCAGCGACACGCATTGTCGAATCGCGACTACTAGTTTCAGGATCGCGCAACGAGCTCGCCGCGCTGAAATTTCGTGCTCGACTCAGACTGCCCAGACCACTAACGATGGGCAGTGCTTGAGCCGGGTCAGGGTCTGTGGGTGTGTTCTGGTCGTTGCCAGCTCCGTTGAGCTTCTGATGCACCGAGAGATGCTGTTTTCCAAAGCCAGTTGACGATGCAGCTGTTCGTGAGCCTGCCAAAGAAGGGTTACTCTCTTTGTCAACGGACGCTAAGCATGTTTCCCGTGACCAGGAGCCGCACATTTCATCTTTTATCCTCTGAGGAATCTGATGTTCAGGACTAGGTTGATGCACTGGTCCGGCATTGTAGCCATAGCCAAAGCCTAGTGTAGGCACCGAGAAGGTCCGACCAGGTGAAGTTGGAGGTGATGCAGGAGGCGAGAGAAGAGACTGATCGTATGCTGTTGCAATATCTTCAACGAATGCAGTGATGTTGAGGAACGGCCGAATCGTATCGACTGCTTCTCCAGAAACATCTGAACGCTTCTCGTTTGCTTTGTCCGAGGCAACGATCTGTGGTATGCCCATCGGCGGAAACCTGATTAGATCGCACCAGCAACCGACACGCTTTCGTCGAGATATCTCGCTGTTCAATTCCGTGCCGATAGCCGAGCTTTCAAAGTCGAATTTCTCTGCGATGGCCCACAGATAGCCATGCACCAAACTAGCAATACGTGCTTTCGCAGCTGGCGAATGGTCGTTGCCATTGAGCACGGCACCTTGCAAGTTCATGACCATAGGCAGACCCGTCCGGATAGCATTGACGCCTAGTCTTTCGACGAGGACCCACAGCAGCATAAAGAGCAGCAATATGCTAGGCTCATGTTCTGCCTTCTCAACTGCATCATCGTAGATAGCAAGATGCAATAATTGCAAAAACGTTGATTTCGGTTGTCGTTCTCCCTTTCTAGATGCGTTCGATACGGCGCGCTTGGCAATGGATGCTTCACCATTCGCATGCTGATCTCGCTTTGTCGCTCTTGGCTTGCGTGGACCATCTTGTGGGAGAAGCAGATCTGTTTTGTTTGTCTCTAGCCGTAACCAAGTAATAACCGCATCGACATATGCAGCCCGGACTGCTGAATCTTCGTCTTTCAGAAGCCACTGTGTACCATCCCATACTTGCACTCCGACCCTACTACGGACTTCTGCTGATGCTCCTGCGCTGGTTCGCCGGCTATTTGCTGTGAGCAGAATGTCCTTGACAGCTTTCAGAGCAACAACTCGTGCTGTGGTGAATGAGAAGAAACCGTTTGTTGTAGAGTCTTCCTGCAGGTTCGCTGAATCGACGATTGCTTTTGTGGCGCCTGCAGGGTCGTTGACAGCTGCTGCCGCAGTTGATATGTCGGAAGCTGATGAGGGTTTCAACCGAGCCATGATTGCTGTGAGCATGTCTGATATTTGATCGGTGTAATAGATGTGCGTAGCAAGGTCACTGATACATCTCTGAAGTACATCCAGAAGCTCCATCCGAACAGGCGATGGTGTGGACTCTTTCGCGTCAGGTATCCGCCCTCGTTCTGGTTCAGTGACGAGCTGAGCAGGATCGAACGAGGCTGCAATGTCCTTATAAAGACCTAAAGTATCTGCGTGCTGGAGCTGGCGCATGGTGGCTGAGTCTCTTGAGCCAAGTTGAAGAAGCAGAAGAATATGCTGGACAAGCCTCAGTAAGACATCCATCACACTCAAACCAATTAGGTTGATGTCTGATCTGAGGAGCCAATCAACCAGAGTAGCCAGCATGAGTTGTTTGTCCAGAATTGATTCCACAATTGGTGACCTAACCAATGTCTCGACAGTCACAATGACGATGATAAATCGATCCTGTACAGGAGTCCACCGAGCTATGGTTTCGAACAGCCTGGTAGCCCAATCTGGAGCAAGGCTCGTACCCGACTCTGTCTTCCTGGCTGTCCTTGGCCTCTCTTTCATAGCAATGTACCTCAAAACCAAAGTTGTAGCCAGTCGCATTTGTGTCCTGCTGGTACCTGTACTTACGGAGAAGATCTGCTTCAAGCATCGCATGGCCAGCACCCTCACCTCCTCTTCAGCAACCTTGTCTGCATCAGCCGTTGTCTCCGCAGCGGTGGCTGGGTCTGTTGAGGTCTCGTCGACACTAGGCATCGTGGCTGTACTCATTCTCCGCTTGCGGGCTATTTCCATGCTCTGCTTCTCGCCCGTCGTAGCCTTATGTTGCAATGGTGCTAGACTTCCACCTTTTTCCAGGTCGAGTTTCTCTAGAATAACCGGCATCACCATGTTGAGCTGGTCGGAGGTATCTACAGCTAAAGCATCCGAGCCGACCACGGCTCGAATTGCCTTGAGAGCAATAGTTCTCCATCGTGTCGCCGTGGGGATTGACTGAGTTGAGGAGGCTGCTGAGGTATCGTTGGTGGAAGCGTATGCGGCATACTGTTGGATGATAGACATGAACTGCTTGGTGCGATCCTGGTCTGCCGCGAGAGAAGCTGCATCAACATATTTGCAGTATGACTCGAAGGTCGGTATTGACTCTTCCACCATATTGATGTCCTTTGAACCGAGCACACTGTTCAATATGGTCAAAACCGAGCCAGCGTAGAGGGAGAGGTCGTGGGGAGTCTTCTCGATCATAGAGGTAAGAATCTGGAGAGTGACCTGAACATTGCTGTTGTCGCATTAGCCATGACTTGATCCTGCGGTCAAGAGAGTCTCACCCTAGCCTCCTTCGCCAGACATCGCTGGCTGTCTTCTTCTCCAAGAATGCGCCGACCTTGGTCAGCTTATTCCTCCTGGTGCTGGCATAATACAGGAGGTAACTCAACTCGCTGGAGTTGGGTTTCACCTCCTGCACAGTTTTCTGGTACTTCGGATAGCATCGTAGCACAAGTACTTGGTGCTTCGGTCGACACTTCTCCCGCGCGCCATGGATTGGATGGAGGAGGGAACTCATCCTTGTGAGCCGGCACAGACAGTCAACGGCCTTTTGAGGCCGGTCGGCCTAAAGAGCAGATCGTGTTGCTTTGGCTTCTGGTCACCGTTGCATATCGGGCTGAGACATCGCAGTATAGTAGGAGGTCTGGTCGTGAATGTGAATAGCTTGTTTTGGTAGTTTATAATGTACTATGAATGGTAACAGTGACAATAATACTGTAATCTGGAAGGTGGAGGGTCCTGATTTCCTTCCAGTTCGGGGGATTAGGTTGCTAATAACGCTATGACGCAGCCAAACTTTTGGCACGCTAGGCGAAACGGGCGCGTTTTGGCCCGAACGAAATTGGCATCGGAGTCACCCATCAGTGCCCGATCATCGCGTCGATGAACACCTTGCTGTCGCTTTGAAAACCATGGATTCAGATATCTACTGTAATGGCAAACTGATCACCTATTCTCTGCATTACCACGTCTACTGTTCTGCATCCCCATTCCCAATGTTCACACTTCTCACTAGCTGTCTAGACGTCCTTCATCTTCTGCTCGACCAGTCACACCTGTCTGATCCGCAATCGAAGTCGTTCCAGCCAAAGTAGGACATCATCAACCCCACATCCCTTGCCCTTCGCGCTGCCAATGAGGTATTTAATGGTGGTGAGAAGGTCTTCAGTTGCAGCTTCCACACTTCTAATATCCAAGTAATGTTCCATTTCTATTCCAGCAAACGAAGGAGGTGCTGGCCCAAGCATGTACATGGTTTTGGTCCCATTTGATTGCCAGTCCTGGATCACAAGTATCTCTTTGAGCAAAGTGACCAGAAATATAGCGTCTATACCGATGTTGGTGTCGACTTGACCTTCAAGTGGGGCAGGCTGGTTGAGATAAACTGCCGACTGAATAACCTCGTGAAGTCTCTTTTGAAGCTCATCATCTGCCATATTAGGGTTGAGCCTGACCATTGGAAGCGCTGTCGCGAAGAAGTCTTTCATCGCTTCTAAGCTAATTGCTAGGCCGGCTTCGTTCATAACCTCCTTGATGCGAAGGACAGAGTTGTTATCGGGCAGGTGGGCCATCTTTGGCCAAAGCTCCTTGATCTCGTTGACTACCATATCAGCTTCTGACTTCCCGAAAGTTGTGCCCGGATAAGCAAAGTGCATCAGGCCTTGGGCCGATTCTGCTGACGGAATTTTGTGACCCCTGCTGACTCGCGAAAGGTTGGCTTGAATTTCTTGGTTGATACGCGAGCTTCTGCTGGTGCGGATGGCATTGATGATGCCTCGACTCTCTGGGGTCAACAGGATCTTAAGACGTGTCATGACGTTCGGTGCCTGTGGAGGAATTGTCATGGTATTGTATCTGTCGGCTAGCGCCTCAAACATATCTTCGAGAGCAAGCACTAGTTCGAACACTTCCGACTGCTCAAGATCGTTCTCTGTTATCTCAGGCCAGAGAAAGTCTTCCTCCTCTTGTTTGACAAGTGCAACACTTGTGCTGGATCTTCGGCGCTTGATTGGCCGCTCGAAAGCGCCATCGGTTTGAGGAACGAGAGCTTCTGGTGGAGTAAGCTCTCTGGCTTTGTCAATAACAACCTGGTTCCAGTTCTTGTTTCGCTGAGCAGCCCGAGCACCAGCACTGGCACGAAATTCCCATCGGTAAAAGATGCGCTCGTGGGTGAGTAGCACCGGCTGGCACAGACCGCTGCGTGGCATGATCAGGCCGAACAGTCTTACAGACGTGCCAGTGTTTTCTTTGATTGGAGTGACAACGAGAATAGGGGTTCTGACGTGGTTCCACATAATCATGTTCTGTGGCTGCGGCCGAGTCTCGCCAACGAGCTCGTTCTCCGAGTACCGAGCAAAAGTCTTGTTGCTCAGAAAGACTGGATCCTCCTCTTGAAGTGTGTACCCAACGACAAGGTACTGAGCCACTGACGGGTCTGTGCTTGCAAGGTTTGGATCGAGCTCTCTTGGAGTATATCGAAGATCTTCTCGGTAGACCATACCTTGGTTCTCCTCGTGCAGCTCGTGTATCTTGGCCTCGAACCCCCCTTTGACCATGGTTGCTTTGTATGCATTGATGACTTCGAATGTCCGTCGCCATGTCATTCCGTCCTGCAGACCCCAGCCATGGATGTTGAACGCCAGATCGGGAATCTGGGGTGGAGATGTAGGTGGTCGTATGCCTGGAGCATTATTTGTGCTCTTTCGCGTGTACGGTCGTTTCAAACGCCTTGCGGCCGCAACGCCAGGGATCATCCCCATCTCTGCTAGAATGCCGGTCGCTCTAGATTTAGAAGGAGGTCGATCGGATATCAAATTGTGTTTAAAGTGCCTCAGAGATCGGAGGAGTAGCTGGATCTGTTTGCAACTCGGTGTGCTGGGAAGGAGTTATTCTTAAGTATAAACCCCGAAGCCAGCGGCAATCAATGTGAAGAGTAGAAGAGGAGTGGGTCTAGTCACAGTGACTGGCCACCTCATCGCCTGCTGAAGCTGATGAATGGACAAAGTCATCTGAATGTGCCAATTTGAAAGTCGAGACACCACAATGTGAGTTTGTTGGTGCGTCCACCACGTGTAGACTACCTAAACGGCAAAATGTAAGTAAACACATCCTCGACTCGAGCAACGCGACGGCGCGTCAAAAATGTTTTCAGTGATGAAAGGACTGTATTGGTTGCCACTTCCACATTTGACGGCCACTTTCATGTACTGCAGGCAATTGCGCTCCAGATTCGGCACATCATGGTCAGTAGATGCTTGGGAGGCGCACTCTCCACAACAGCGAAAACGGTGCTGAGCGTCAAGACCACCAAGATACCGCATCACGAACAGGCGCATCTCGATGCTTCGATCTCGTCGAGGACCTGCAGCACTTTGCAAGCCGTCAGTCGGCGTCTATCGCAAACTGGTTAATACTCGTTGCACAACGATCTTCACTCGTTTGCGCCGAGCCACAAAAATGCGCCATAACATCATAACACCACTTGAATGAGACAGAGATACAGACTCATCTCTGTTTCGGCACACTACCACGCCGTCGCAGAATGCCATGCTCCTATTTGATCCTCCAGACAACGTCTGACCTGCAGCAGACATCCTTTCGAATCTCGAAAACCGACCCTACATCGAATGACGATGATGATCCTACAGGAGTGAGGATGCGTGTGGCTGTGCGTAATGCCCATGTCCGTTCAGAGCGATCTTCGACGCTGTTTAGTGCTGTGGTAGTCACCAAACTTACCGGCTCACCAGCTCACTGAGTTTCGCGGTCAGACTTGTCGCTGGTTTTCATATCGTGCGAAGACCACGATTTGTGCCTTGAAGGCTGGTGACTTCAGTGCAATTTGTTCTTTGAGATGATTTGACCTGTCCGGTGTATTGAGTGACAGCATGCACAGTTTGAGCTGTTAATCATCTTCATTCGCCAGTGAATGGAAATTTTGGAGTTGGTCGTTCAAATTCAGACCTTTATGACCAAATTTGTTGAAAGATGCAACCAGATGAACAGCGATATGAAAGAGGACAAACGACTCTGGAGACATCGGCGATAGCGAAAATGTTGTCGTTGATGTGCCAAGCCACTAGACTGTTTCAGGGTCGACGTTGCCTCGGGAAGGGGTCCCCTGGGACTGATATATGCTGCCTTATATTGCGCATGCACTTGGTCGTGGACGATGTTGTACAATCAACATTCTTCTCGATACATTGGGACATGAAGTAGGAGCGTGACCGTGACCAACTCCTTACGGTCTTTTCTTTCCTCTTGTCACGATCCCGTCGAGCTTGCTCTGAGCCCCCTTCGAAGCTTTCACCGGACTTATTTTTTTCACGGCTTTGCGTGGTGGTTCTTCGTCAGTCTGATCGCCGACATCAGCATGTTCGCCATCATCATGATCGTGCTCGTCGGGAGTCCTCATCCGCTTCTTTGTCCCTGACAGCAGTCCACCTGTTTCATCCTTGATCGTCTTACCATCAACATAATTGAATATCTTCTTCCACTCTCCACTCATCACTCTCTTATCATCACCATACATGTGAGCATCATACGCCTCCTTCATTTTGTCCAGGCAAAATTGTCTCTTCTCATTGAAGTCAAACATTGGCTTAGGATACTTGGCCATTTCTGCCGTGCCCGTCTCGGTTCCGTCACCGGTGATTTGGCAGCCCCAACTCTTCTGATCGGCTATTGGTGCCTTGTGTGGCTCATAGATGTACTTCTTGTCGAAGTGCTTGAGCTCAGGCACATACTTTCGTATCAAATCGCCCTCTGGGTCCCACTTCTTACCAAAAGCAATAGGGCTGTACATCCTGCTGAACTGGCTGAAGAAAGCGACACAGCTCAGCCACATCCAATTGCCCACGTTGCAGGCTGTTTCGTGGTCGACCAGCCATTCCTCGAAGACCTCAGCACCTCTTTCCCAGCTCACATAACACCCACCTCTGGTTAAGAAGCAAGCGACCGAATGCCGACCCAAATGGTGCATCCACCCCTCATACTTCAGCTGCCTCATAAGCGCATCAATCCACGGAAATCCGGTGCGTCCCTCTTTCCATCTCCGAAAGTACTCTTCCGCCTGCTCATCGTTCACGTTATAGGTCCCATCCAGCAGATGCTCGCCTACTGGCGTATCAGAGTGGTTACTTTGCAGATCCCATGGGATGAATCTTGCAATTTTGTTCCCTCTCGTCTGCGCAAACGCGTACCCCAGCGCAGCTTGCGCCCCAAAGTACATATCCCTAAACAGCAGCTGACCGGGAAAATTAGCCGGTGGCGGCGCATTAATCTTCTCAGCCTTCTTCCTCTTCTCAAACACCTCTTGCACATCCCACCAGAACTTCCGGATACTCAGCGTCCCAAAATGATGATGCGGACTCAGCAACGTGGTACTCTGCGGCTCAAAGTCCGCCGGACTACTCTTCGGCTTCTCAAACGTCCCCGTATACTCCTCGTTATCGATATACGTCTTCAGCAACCTCAACGCCTCCCTCTCCCCACCTTTATGCGGACTCATCGCCAACTTCGAATCAATCCCCATCTCCTCCAACGTCACAACCGCAAAATCATTATTCGGCCCCGCAACACCCTCATAATGCCTCTCCTTCGTCTCACCCCTATGCTCCTGATTGAAGTCCGGCGCTTTCTCCGGAACCTCATGCCTGAACTCCGAATCCCCACTCAAGTCCATCTCCTCAGCACTCAACGGCTCAGGCAACCCCGTCGGCGTAGGCACACACCGTCTCGGCTCCCCCTTCTTCCCACCATCACCAGGGTCAATCTGACTACTCGCCTTGAGCGTCTGATTGAAACTCATCGTCGGCTGCCCACCATTGTGTTTGACCAACTCATCCGGATCAAACAGCGTCCGTCCAATTACTGCACTATACACACTCACGCCCATCCCCTCCACAGCCTTGCGGACCTCCTCATCTCTACTCCGCGCGTACGCATCTGTATCCTTCTCGAACATAAGAACATCTACCTTCCACTTCCGGACTAACTTCGGGATTACAGACGTTGGGTCCTCCCTTACAACGTTGAGCTTCTGCCTTGGATTCAATTCCGTTAGCCGTTCGCTTAAGCACTGTTGACTTTCGAGCAAGAACTTCCACCTGTTTGGTCCCACGCGGGCGCGATAGACGTAGTGTGGATCCCATGTCCAGATCGGGATGAAGACAGAAGGGTTCAGACCGAGGGCGTGGTGTAGAGCGGGTGAGTCGTGTATGCGGAGGTCTGTGCGGAACCAGTAGAGGACTCTTGGACCGGTGCTGGTGGTAGTTGAGGCCTTTTGCTGCATGATTTTGGGGGTGGATTTGGGTTGGTTTGGTGATGCTGGTGGTAGGACTGGAGGTTGAGATTCGATCGGGTCCTTTGAGGGAGCCTTCTTGAATTTGGGTGGCATTGCGTGGAGGTGTTGGAGGGAAAAGTTGATGCGCCGTGGACCATGGAGACTTGATGAGCGAGAAGATATATAGCTGGAGCGGAGTATGCGCGCTCTGAACTCGTGGAAGATTGTTGAGGTAGACAGTTTGAAGGCGCTTCCCGAGGCCTGTGATGGAATTGCTAGGTACAGGGTAGACTTATCATGTTGGAATATGACGCGAAATGCAGAAGCGAAAGCTCAAGCCGCATGCTCTGGTGTTGGTGGTAGCAGTTGGTCTGCTGCTCAGCTCGAAGAGAATGGACCTAGAGATAGAAAGCTCGAGGTTCATGCATTCCCTCTGTCCTCGGTACCTGTATGAAGTCATGACCACCCGGTGGCTTGAACTCAAGATCTGTCTAAGCTCGAAAAGGTTAGGCTTCGATCTCTTATGACCAATCAAACGTCAAAAATCAGGCGGATATGCAATCTGTATGGAATTCGAGGTTGGCGCATATCGAGGCGAACCTCTTCATGTCAAGCTCTTTCATTATTCATTATCTGTCACTCATGCGGCTGCGCATATATACTTCCACCCGTCATCTACACTAACCATAACGCTGGCCCCAGCAGTACTATAGCTTCTCCAAGCTGGCGTGCGACTCTAACAACGACACCACTCTATGGCGTTTGAGTCGAGGTCCAAGCTTGCCACGTTGGGTGACCGTTCCAGTAGCCGTGGCTTGAAGCTGCGGCGGACGACTGAACTGGCTGGGCGCTGACGCCGCTAGCGCTACTGGTAACTGGCGCTGAGCTGGCGACCGGAGCTGAGCTGGCAGGCGGAGCCGAGCTTGCTGCAACTGAAGAGCTAGGTTGCTGTGGTGCAGGGGCACTACCAGAACCACTGAGTGACCCGACGAGTGGCAGATTGCGACTGGAGGAGCCAACGAAGATGGTCGGGTTCTCGACTTGTACCCAGTTCTGGCTAACTGTGTCCCAGACCGAGACATCTTTCCGTGTCAACTCGCACGAGAATGTGGCAGATGCGCCAGGGGCGATGTTGATTCTCTCGAAGCCTCGGAGGACCTTTGGTGGCTCACCCTCGCCAAGGTTGACGTAGACTTGAACAACCTCGTCACCAGCGACAGATCCGGTATTCTGAACGGTTGCCTGGACAGTGGCGACGGTCTCGTAGAGGCCAGGGTTGCCACCAGGAGCACCACCAGCAGCCACTAATGGCTGTGCACTGGCATCTGTGGCACCTGGCGGTGTATAGTCTTCCGTGGGCATGCCGTAGTCTTCCTCTGCAGATGCAGCCACAAGGTCTGTGCTGTTGAGGTACGGGTAGATGTACAATGGTACACGGTCAATGCCACTTGGGAAAACATAACTGTTAACGTCCGTATCTACCGAGCCAAATGTTGGCGCAGCCCCAGTCTGGCCCGTGGTTGGTGTGTATGGACTTGCAGAGGCTGGTGTAATGACAAGGTTGGAATAGCTGAAGGTGGTGTAGCTGAGGCCGAATCCAAATTCGTAGAGAGGCGTAATGTCAAGAGCGTCAAACGCCCGGTAGTCAATCAAGAGTCCCTCAGTGTAGTCCTGTTGAGGTGCACCGAATTGTCCGTTGTTAGGCTCCGTCAAAATATGAGTATTGTAGTCTTCAGCACGGCCCATCGTGAATGGAAGCTTCCCACCCGGGTTGACCTTGCCATAAAGCACATCGACGATTGCGTTACCGCTCTCTTGACCAGGAAGACCAGCCCACACGATAGCAGTGACATTCTCGTTGTCGTTCCATGAAGAGATATCGATTGCTCCAACGGAGTGAATGACCACAATGGTGTTGTTGCACGCAGATGTGACGTTCTGAACGAGACGGTCACCATCAAGCCATGCTGTCAGATTCTTACGGTCGCCCTCGTTGCCATCGACGTTGATGAAACCCTCGCCTGAGTCGGCGTTTATGAAGACGATAGAGACAGAAGCCTGTTTGGCAGCATCGACGATCTGCGACTCTGCATAGTTGTCGGTGATTGAGAAGACTTCTCCTTTGCCAGTATTGAGAATCTGGTATGTGATAGCCATCTCAGGGGTGATAAGGTACGGGAAGTCTGCAGTGCCAGAACCCCAGCCCATGGCCAGAGTACCGTTGTCGCAGCCACGGTCAGCGCAACCATTAGCCCCGTACGCATTGCTTCCAGCATCTTCACCAATGATTGCGGTCCACTTTTCGTTTCCACTCAGGGGCAAAGCACCGTTGTTCTTCAGCAAGACGGTTGAGGCTGCTCCGATCGTTCGGATAAGAGCAGCGTGATCGGCTCGAACATCCACGTGCAGGTTGACAAGTCCAAGTTCAGACTCGACTGCGTAGTGAATTGGTGCATATGTGTCTCGTGACCAAGAGTCGAAGTTGGTAGGTACTAAGTTTTGGTCGCGCCCGACGTAATAGTATGCAGCCATGATACGCACAGCCATATCGTCCACCCTGTATTGTGGAATGGTACCGTTGAGAACAGCGATCGTCAGATTGGTGCCCCAGAAAGAGTCGCCTGTCAAGAACGTGGTGTCTCCAGGCATAGACATATCGAGACCAGCTAGGGCATCACCCACGCCAGAATGCTGTGCCTGCCAGTCCGACATAACGAAACCTTGGAAGTCCAGCTCCTCTTTGAGCAAGTAGTTCATAGTATAACTATTAGAACAGCCGTAGGAGTTGTTGATCTGGTTGTAAGAGCACATGATCGAACCAGTACCGGCACGGACGGCATCTGCGAATGGCCACAAGTAGAGCTCATGCATCGTCTTATCGTCAACATTCTCACTAATGGATTCAGTTATGTTATAGCCGTATCCGATAGCCTCAGGTGCCTGTCGGAAGTGTTCTTGCTCGTTCATGATGAAGTGTTTTGTACAAGCGATGACGCCGGCAGATTGTATACCTTGGATCGTAGGGGCGATCAATTGGCCGGTAAGATATGGGTCCGGCGCGAATCCTTCCCTATACATTCATGTTAGTCAGCCTGTAACAGTAGGACCGATGTCGGGGAAGTCTCGTATCGGAGAGCATCGAGAAACTTGAGCCGAAACGCGTCGTGCGGTGTTTCTCAGCTGCGATGCGCTTTGAGGGGCACTGTATGGTTGACCCAGGACGGGGTTTTCAGGAAAACTAACCAGTTGCGTCCACCTTCAGGCGCGCGGCCTAGAGGCCCACAGACAGGTCCGAGCTGAACGTCGACCCCCTTGTCTCTATGTTCTGAGCCCATGGCCTGACCCCGAGCGTATGCCAGGCTCCTGTCCCATGTTGCTGCTACGTTGATCCCAGCTGGAAAGGCGGATACGTAGTCGGCGAAGCGGATTCCCACTGTTTTTTGAAATTAGGAAGATGGACTCGGGAGAGAGGGGGGAAACATACGAGGTGAGTCTTGCATGCACAGAGCGTGGAAGCCAAGTCTCGGAATCGAGCCAACGTTACCCACACACTGCTCACCCTCCCAACCAACTCCCGTAGTGAGGTTCACCTAAGATGATGCTTCAGCCTGTCTCCGTATCACCTCCTTCCAATAGGCTTACCTTCTCAGCCAGTGTGAGTTGTGAGACAAATGCCCTCGCCTTGTCATATGCTGACGACCAGTTGCCACTACCGCGACCCCATGGTGAAGGGTATTTTGGAGGACTATAAGCCAGGGTACCACTATATTCTGTGAATGGAGCAATGGTCTGTCGTTTTCCTAGGTCCTCGACACGCTCGAGCGGCTGCCAAAGTCAGTCTGGAGCTTCAGGTACTTGACGGCCAACAAGCTCCTTACTGCTTGCTGCCAATTCAGCCAGGATTGGAAGCTTCTAGGAGCACTCACGGTAGCAGAAGCGAGGACAGCCAAGCTGGCTGCGACCACGGCTGTGTTGGCGAGCCACATTGTGAAATATTGCAGGTTCAGGATGGATACATAGGAAGAGTAACAGTCTCGATAACGATGAAAGAAATGCGGACGCTGGGTTCTGATAAATCTGCAGAGCGAACGGGCTGCTCTTGAGTGAAATTCAGGTGAGAGTGTTGCACCAGGATCACGCCAGAAGCTACATGATCTTTGAGGAAGGAGCTTTCAACGACTGCTCCTGCCGATGATGGCAGAACACACTGATCTGCTCCAAGCTGTCAAGGTCCTACAAAAAATATGGATTGATCTGCGTCAGCGAGCATCAACCTTTCCCGACCAGTCCTAGTATGGCCAGGCACATTCCATCACCCGAGATGAGCTAATTTTGTGACCTATTGGATGATTTCACGTGAAGAGCCCCTGTTCATTTTACCCCGCAAACACACCTTACCATTCCTGATTCGTAACAGCGGTACACCGAAGACCTTGCGGCCCTGAACTCATAGCATCACGAGCTCTGTTCGCAAATGGTTGAATATCCGATGCTAGTACATATGTATGTACATGAAGACTCATTCATGCATGGGCGGATACAGCATACCCGTCGCCAAAGCTGTCAGCACGTTGCTTGTGATACCGCCCACACGACAACCCCTCCATGAGGTGACACCGTACTGCAATGCGCTTACAAAAGTGCAAGTCTAAGGTGTAGACTAATACTCGTACTTCGATCGAGCTACAGTAGATGCACCACCTGTTTCGGCAACATTTCCAAGCAGATCAGGCACAATCTCGCGAAAGCTATTGACACAGGAAAGAGCTTCATCAACAATGCTCTCCCCGCTCTAGTACATAAGAGCCAAGCATAAGTTGTCTATGTACAGTGTTGCAGGTTCTCTTGAAGTTGTTGGCGCATCCTTGACACTGTGCGGTGTAACGTCCGGTCGCCTCCTTCCTCTTCTGAAGCTGAATCGGAGGTCAGTCAACACCACCTTGCCAACGCTGCAGCTCCATGTCGTCACTTAAGAACAAACGACGTCCGCAGTGAGCCACACCCCAGCCCACCGCATGCTTGTCGTGCTTATTGTCCCCCACCCACACATCTCCAGATAGGCACTCCGGTCGCGATGCATCCGCCCCACACCAGCTCTGCATGAGCATTTTCAAGGTCACATCGTGCTTCAAGTCTTTTCTCGGCGTCTTTCTCGAAGCCATGAGGCTTTTTAAGGCGGGCAGTTACTGTGAGATCAAGGACAATGGAAGGTTCTTCTCCACCAGCATCCAATCTTGGTGCTATTCGACGGCTTGACAGCCGCCAAAAAGTTTCAAGGTGGCGGTCTGTAAGGTTGTTTATATGCCCAGAAAAGGCAAGCCGAGGTCGAGGAGGCATGACTTCCTCTTTGGTGCGTCCCGACGTGACGCGCTGCTGGAGAATTCTGGAACTGGTACGACTTCTCCGGTATTCCGCTTACTGCTCGGTTCGCCGGCTTCATCGGTATTACGATGTGGTCGTCGTTGCCGGTCCCAAGCCAGCGAAACATATTGCTAAAGGAATGCAATAATGCAGAAAAGATCAACATTACTCAATCCCCGGATGCAACCACGCAAGGGAGAGAAGGTTACAATCTCAAGATCTACCGAGCAAGCCCACTGTGGTTTGAGCCCCAAGCATGGTAGTTGCTGCAAGGAACAATCAGCACCGATATTGAGCATGCCTTAATCTCAATCGTGTCTTTTGGCTATGATGTTGTTGTCATATGGCTGTTTCCTTCACCCGTACATGCTCTATCGTCGTACTTGTAGGAGTAAAGCAGAACCGCACAACTCTAGAGAGAAGGAAGTGAGGTCATGGAAAGGATGGGAGCAAATGCTACGACGGATCTCGGATGTATGTAGGAGAACATCGATGTATGAAGCAGCTAATGGAAGATAATTGGAATATATATCAAATTTCAAGTACTCAACGCCGCCTCAGCCTCCGTCTTTTCGTCCACACTCATAGCCACGAGGCCCATAGTAGTCCATCGCGGTCTGCGCATACTGCTCAGCGCGATCCACCTTCAACACAGGCCTCTCATACTCGATTGCGCCTTCCCCAGTACTTTGCGCGCGCGCCTGCTCGCCTGAAAAGCGAGCTTGCCGCAGAAGGCCACCAACGACGCCAGCAATCTAATAAAGGCCGCAGCCAGGCCCAGCGCACTGCAACAATGGTCTCAACGCGCCACCACCCACAAGCCTTCCAACCCCCAGCAGAACCCACAAGTCCGCCCTCCACAACGTCCCGCCGCACTCCACGAACACCCACCCCCACGAGTTCTTCCTCGAAGACAACCGTAGACTCCCCACCTCCACCCTCAACCCGCCGCGCCACATCCCGCAAGCGCACATCCACCGCACCCAAAACAGAAACACTAGAAGACGAAATCAAGCAGATCGCCTCAGCAGCAATGCACACGGCAGAGGAGGTCTCCTCTTCGTTGACCACAAGCATGACTACGCGCTCAAAAGACCGCACACGCTCACCACAACCCACGACCCGAACAAGCAGTAAGCGGCGCAGCAGGAGCACAACCCTGTCCTACGAGCACACTGCTCCCCCATTGCTCATTCTCTGGCTGCTGGTATCACTGCCGCTGGTCACATGGGACTTCCTATACATGTTCGGCAGGCCACACACCATGCCCGGCGGCCGAATCCACAATTACCTCTGGAAACCATATGCACTCTACGGAACAGTGGACTACCTTTACGGCTGGCCTGCGTGGGAAGCGAAGAACGGCTTCGCGGCTGCGCAGAGTGCGTTGAATGTGGTTGAGAGTCTATGCTACGCCTATTACTTGTATGTTCTTGGGGCGCGCGCCGCAAATGGAGATGGGTTCTTGAGGGGTGTAGTGATGAAGAGTATAGATATGTCTGCGTGGCGAGATGGGACGAGAATCGTTGTGCGTGGTGGTCGTGATGTAGCGGTGGCGGTTGTGGTGTGTTTTGCGGCTGCGGCGATGACGTTGAGTAAGACTGTGCTGTATTGGTTGAATGAGTACTTTAGTGAATTTGCATATATTGGGCATAACGGGTGGTCGAGATTGTTTTGGTTGTGGGTTGTGCCGAACGGGGCGTGGATCGTAGGTTCGGCGTATATGTGTTGGGTGTTAGGGGAGGAGATTGTGACGGGGATGGTAACGATCAAGGGTGGGAGAACAAGGCGGAAGGACGACGAAAATTGAAATGGTTGAGCACATGAGTCAAATGCCTATGATTTTCAATACGATAAGATTCATGAGCTATTGTACAACTTGATAGGCTATGCTAAGCGATGACCGTGAAGCAGATATTGAAACGCCAACCTGATACCGCCACCACTACAGAATCCTTGCGAATCTAGTCATGTGTTCCTACACATGACACTTTAGAGTTCTTCCTCGCCCTCATCCTTGATACGCATCCTTCGATGTTTGCTGATCTTCCTGTGACTTTGTGGTGTTGTAGGCGTCGAAGACACACTGCTGGCAGACCTCGAATGCGCGGGAGTGGTTGAGCCGGAGAACACGAATACTTCCGGACTGGAGGTATCGGAGGTCGAGCTAGTTGATGGGGCTGGAGAGGATTCGCGATAGAGGCCACTTGGCTGTGACGGGGTTTTCTGCGCGATAGGTGACGCCTTGGCGCTCACTGGAGGTGTTGCTTCAGTGACAGAAACCGACCAGGAAGGCAATGACACCATCTTCCTGGCAGCTCTTGCTGGTCTCTTCATTCGCAGAGGAATGCGAATTCGGCCATTGCCTAGGCTGGGCAGGATTTGATCTCGAGCTTCCTCGAACTGCTTCTGCTCTGAGATGAGCTTGCTCCTGCGCAGTTTCGTCTCTCGGGCCTCACCACCAAGGAGATTGAGACGCTCATCGTCCATGCTATAGAACAGTTTTGGACTGAGAACATCCTGCAGGTTGTCCAGCAAGCAGTTTTCGACACCAAGATTGACGACATTTTCCGTGAAAACCTCGCAGGCCACCTCGTAGTATGCCTCGGCGCTTCTCAATATGTCCAGACATTGATCTTCTTCTGAAGCTGAGCGAGAGAAGCCCTGATGGTCAATAATCTGTCGGTACCTCCTACTGAGACAATGAATGCCAGGCTGAGTGTATGGTCTGTATAGTTCTTCCAGCTTTGCATCAAGAATTGCTTTTCGAGTCCGGAGTGCTGGCTGGACCACATCGTGCAGCAGTCTTTCAGCTGTAGTCTCCTCTGCTATGCCTTCTACAGCGTCAATGATGCGACCTTCAACTTCATTGAATATAATATTGCAGTGATGCTTGGCTATTGTTACCCATCGCTGCGATTGGCGCTCAAAAATGGTCGAAGCCCAGTCTGGGTGAAGAAGGTTTGGTAGCTCCTTGCCTCGGTGTTGTTAAATCTCTTGCATTAGTAGCTCAACCATTTCTGAAACCAGAACGTCTTCCGTTCCTTGCGCTTCTCCGGCATATATCTGCTGCACCACTCCAGCTCGACTGTCGCACATTGACAGGCTGTCATAGCACTTCCACAGCCGACCTCTGTCGAACATATCATTTGCAAATTTGACGTATTGGCTTTGCACAAACGCGCGGAGTGATGCCTCGTCAGCCAGATCGCAATATGTTGATCTTGGTGGTGAACCGCTCAGCATGACCTTGACCTCCTGTTCAAACTTGCCTGCTCTATCACATAGGTACTCTCGAAGTTCGCCAGGAGAAGCACGAGCCTGTCCGAGCGCCTCGAGATGCACCTCGATTTGTGCAAGCTTGCCCTCGACTTCTTGCTGAATTTCTGGAAGCGATTGAGCAATGCTGCTCTTCAGGATGATGGATAGGCGCGTCTTGAGAGCCTGGCTGCCAACACGCGACTTATCCAGGCTATTCCAAGGTTCGGTTTGTTCGAAGCATTGCTGCTCGATCTCGTCCCGATCGCAGACACCCGTCAACACCTCGCTATATTTCAGATTTCGCAACATATGCCAGCCGTGACCAAGGTTTCGTGGGTCTTTTTGTATGAGATCCATGCATTCTTGCTCGCGGCGAGAGCCACGCTCGATGGCATCAGGTGCAGTAATAACACCCAGAGTTCGTCTCCGGAAGTGCTCGTTGCTCTTCAAGTCTTCAAGAATTTTTTGATTCTCGAAGTCATTCTTTCCTGAAACCACAGCAAGCACGATTGCCCTCTCCTTATCGATATAGTGCTTCGCAATATCGTTGACGAGCTCGATGTCGCTTTGACTCTGATTGACCTGCGTAGATACAAAGAACCCAGGGAGGTCAATGAGTGTCAAATGCTCTTGATCAGGTCCAGAAACCTCGAGAACAAGGCTTTCTGGGCAGAAGCGCTTCCTATCATTGAGTTTGAGCACAGCCTTCGCGTCTGTAATGATGTGCTTCAAATTGTCGAGAGATGTATTTGACCACATCTGTTCAAAGCTTTTATACTCGGCTTTGCGCTGTTCTGAGATATCGGCTGGAGAGCGAATGGAAGCTTTTGTGCTGATGATGCTCTCTCGGCGAAGAATGATCTCTGTTGGGAATTGGGTACAGAGCCCATCGTCCGTAGGAAACTGAATACCAGAAATTGCGTGAAGCACAGAACTTTTGCCGCACGATTGTTGCCCGACCACCACGATCTGAGGTAGGGGTACGGTGTTCTCTATGCCATCGATGTTGCGGAGCTTGTCCACGAGGTCAAGCATTTCCCGCCCATCTGGGCTTATGTGTAGTGTGCTCATTGTTCGTTGGAAGATGATGGATGAACTGAATCCGGACACTGACTACGAGCAAGGAACATAAGTACTTTTCAACGATCAGAAGAACTCACTGATATGTATAGAATGACCCTGGGTGGAAGACCTCCTCTCCGCCCTTGCGCATAGTGAGACTCATACGATTTCATCGATGCTGGTCTGAGGTCGGCCACGAAAGGATATCAGAATCTTGGCCATGCCGAACGATCGTGCGTTTAGAGTTCATGGTCTCGCAACAGGTCAGCGTAAGGGAGGCAGCACACAAAGGTGCCTGCACATTGCATTCGATACAATAGCAACCAGCTCAGGCAGCAAGTCTGCCGCACAACATGTTACAATGACAGTCTTCGAGCACAGTCTTTGGCATCCTTGACTATTGAATAGAGTAGGAGTGTTCATTCCGCTTCTTTGGAAGCGTTTGAGAACCTGCCTAGCGAGCTTTGGGTCGTTCAAGCGGTGTTACATGCTCATCTGTCGTCTCTCAAAACGTTGGCCGCTACTTTGAATGTCTCGTATTTATGCGAGCTTCAACTTGAGCTGGTTCGTGAACTCGGTCTCGAACAATAGACGCATAACAGGCCACTGTGGCCGGCGCGAGTCGATTGAAGCACGCTGGACATGGTCAGCATACATGGCGGCAAAACAGTTCCTCGAGATGGTCGAACTATCGAGACGCCCTGCAGCGATGTTGGGAGCTACTAGGTCGAAACACGTCCTTTGTAAGCACGCGTTGTGATTGGCTACTCAAAATGGAACAATTTTGAGACGCGTAGCTGGCCTCTGTCTTTTCGAAGTCATCAACATCTCGGGAGCTTGGATGCAAGCATATCTCGTGTAAACGCATCGCTTCACAGTGCTCGATGGGTTGACGATGCAAATGTCTCGACCACTAGAGCCGAGGTCATTCTTGGAAGTTTGGTTGTCAGTCAAGATAACACGTCACACCGTTCTGGACATCATGGAGATGGTATCAGCAAGCTGATTAAATCTCACCAAGGATACTCCAACAAACGGAAGGAACGTGCAGTATAATATTGCTGGTTTACAAGTTGGCCACTGGTTTCCGCGGGCAGTATTATTGCTTCTTTCAAAGCGAGAAGGGTGAATGGTAGATTTGAATGATTTGTGAAAGATATACGCGTTAGCTTGTGTCCGCGGTAAGACGGTTGGTGTCTTTGGGTCTGGACCATGAACTAACATGCAGCCGGCTTGCTTGCCGTCATTTTGCTTTTCTTCCTTCCCAGATGGACCTCTGGGGAGTGGATGGCTCCTACCGCGAAGCCTTGTACACCCGATCTCGGTCGTCTTGCACGCCATCAAGCAAGCAAGGCCATTGCAGAGTGCAAGTACGTGCCCAAGTGAGATCAGCCTGGCATAAATGGCTCCTAACCAGATCAGCATACAAAAACAGCATCCTGGCATTGATGCCTCAACAATTCTTTGTGGCCAATCAAAACGCAGTCTTATCCTTCAGAGTGCTTGCGTAAGCCGATCATCATCACACAATAAAGAAAGTTCACGACCTTGAGAACCATCTTCGAACCAACCCACCAGAACTCCATCCTCGTGTCGGAGTTTGTGTGCAAGTCCGCCGTGTTAAGGTATTGCTCGTCCGAGCCCAAGATTGCACAGTCACCTCGAGGATGTTTGGACTGCACCAGGATAGCAAATTCCCATGAGGTGGAAGTCTGGCCAACGCGATCTGTCGACCGCGTCCAAGCAAGCAAGCAACCATGCCGCAGAATGCAACACCACCTGCGGCAGATCAAACCAAGACCAAGCAAGAGAGAATTCGTGACAATCAGCGACGAAGCCGTGCCAGACGCCAGGAGTATTTGAGTGACCTCGAAAAGAGGCTGTCTGAATGTCAGCTCACGTGTAAGCCTCCCAACCCTCACGGAGATGGGCACGGCTTAGACCTGACTCACCTTGTCTTGTTTTCACAATTTCGCATCTTCTGACTTGATTGTAGGTCGAACAGCTGATCTAAATTTGGCTGCCAAGATCGAGTTGCAGATAGAGAACGCGCGCCTACGCGAGCTCTTGTCGTTAGCAGGAGTCAACGATCAATTCGTCGACCATTACGTCTCTCAAGCGGTCGCCCAGTCAGGTCAGTACCCTCAGGAGAATGGACCATTACGACAATTGAAGCCCCGGGTAACCGGTACGAGTTCGATACGGTCATTGAGCGATGATGCCCAGCAAAACTCTGTCCCAAGGTCTCGTGGCAGTGTTCCACTACCGACCAGTCAGAGCAGTTCCTCCATCACCGGTATGAGGATGGCGTCCATGGCTATACCACGAGAACCATTATCTGATTATGCTACAACATTTCCTGTCTCATCAATGCCCGGCCTGAGCACTCCAACCGACTTCGACTGGCTGTATCAATCGACACCCTCGCTTCAATCCCAAAGTCCGCGGGATGATTTCTGCTGCGACACCTTCCTCATTCCATCTCAAGGTCCAGCTCCCGTGGCTGATGATAAGGCTATATTGTGCTCAGTTGCCAAACAAATGATCGAGCAATACCATATTTCGCCTATGGAGATGGAACAGGTCAAGGCCAAGCTAGCAGCAGGATTTTGTCGACCGGCTTACATAGGTGCTGGATGTGCCGTGAACAACCAAACGTTGTTCCAGGTCCTGAACGAGCTCAGCTTACGATACTCGTGATAGACCAGTTACAAGGACACCTTCCTCCCGGAACTGACAATCCCTGAGCCTAATGGGTAGCAATCCAGGGTCAACTGTATGCAATATACGCGGAGATAACGTCCACTACAACCGGCGTCTGCACCGGGCCAAGCTCACGACAAAGATCTGTGGGAAAGCAGACATGGAACCCCTTGAGCATTAATGCGACACTATCCTACGGTTACAGAGAATGGCGGCCTCGAGAGTCTCTCAATTGTCCCTCTGCCGGAAGTCGTCAACCGACTGTTGTCGCGCTCGATCGAGCTCCGTGCATCTCGCATATTTGCTAGTACCTTAGCTAGTACGGGCTAGCAGCTGCGATGCGCAGGTACCTGCAGCATGACGCACGGTGCATGGGCTAGAGCAGGCACGACCAGCTGTTAGCCGCGCTTCGGCAAAGCTATCATGAGCAACAAGCAGACATCGGCTTTCGAAGTGCAAAATGTTTGGAAGCGTGCTTCACCGCGCACCGTCACTCCATATTCTACAAAACAGAAGCTCCAGCCCATCTCGACCACTCTCAGCTAGGAGGACTTCTACCCACCGGGCCCAGCGCACTACAGCCGTACGATTCTTTCGAAGCTGAGACAGGCGCAATAGCTTTTTCTCACAACCACAACGACCACAATGCATCTTCACCGCCACCTCCCACTCCTCGCCATCCTCGCCTCGACCGCCCTCGCCAAGTCCACCCTTACGACATTTGAACAAATCCAACAAACCCTGAACACCTATCCCCTCGCAATCGACTTCAAGAACGGCCCCCTCTTCACCTCCGTCTTTACCCAAGACGCCTTCGCAAACTACACAGGGCCCCTTTCAAACCTAACCGGCATCGACGCCGTCCGCGAGGGTCTCCTCGCCTCCGTAGCTGGCCTAGCAACGCAGCACCAACTCGGCACAACACTCATCGATATCGACGAAGATAGCAAGGAAGCGAACAGCACGACGTATTTCACCGCGAATCTGGTTTCTGTGGCGCCGGAGACAGCGGGGTCCTTCACGGTATTATTCGGGCTGTATAGAGATGACCTCGTTGAGACGAAGGAGGGTTGGAGAATTAGTAGACGGCAGTTGGAGTTTATGACGCCGAATCTGGGCAACTTGACGCTAGGTTGAGGCTGAAAAAAGTCCTACGGTGTATGCCGGGAAACACGGGCATGCGCACACTGCTCGGTTGTAGGCAACTGTCGGTGAGGGTCAGGGTTTTCGACCCACGAGACTGAAACGTAGCGAGTCCAAGCTACGAGGTCATCAGTATCGACACCACGTGAGGGCTCGAACGCTTCATCCCTTCATACTTCCTCCTCACCTTAGTTAAGCCTTCGAAGTGTAATCAGCTGTGCCTCCCTGCCTCTAATACTCTCGCGCCTTCCCCTAATTATCATCAAATCAGTCAGTCACGCCTTCCGATCTCTGCCTTGAGTCAGTCATGCCATACCTTCCGGCTTTTGCCTATGTTGATCGTGCCTTGCTGGTCCGTCTAGCAACGATCGTGCCTTCCACCCTCTCCATGAATAGTCGCGCCTTCCTCGTTCACGATCGTACCTTCCTCGCCCCATGGTCGTACCTTCCTTCTCCCAAGGTCGCACCTGCCTCAGATATCTTTCGGCATCGCGCCTTCCCCAGATCTAACGCTGAATCGTACCTTCCTTAGCATTGGTTGACGATCGTGCCTTCTTTCCCACATGGTCGTGCCTTCCTCCCCATTCGTTGTCGGCGGTGCTTGCCCTCGTTGCTGATACTAGTCGTACCTTTCAGCTTCGAAGTCCTCCAGATCGCACCTCCCAGGTTACAACAAACTTGCCTGGCGCGCTTTCCTCTGGTTGTCGATTGAGCGGCGGTTTAGCTTTGTGTTCTTCATATTGTTTCATGGCCTATCGTGACTACGCTAAGACTCGACATCATTAGATCTCTAGATCTTGATGACGGCAAGAGGGCACGAAAGTGTCACCCAGGACAAGAAGTAGTATACCCGAAAGCATTCATTTGGAGTGTACGCCCCTGTTCATATAGCCGACGGCTAGTGACCGCGGTAGTGAACTATCTGAGTATGGTGTCGAGCTCAACGCCCTGCTTCACTTGGTCTCATTGGGCCGTGTTCATCGTGAGTCGTATAGAATTGGTGATATGATCGTGGGTATGGTATAGGTAGTAGCCATGTCTCATCCTTCGTTCTTCCTATTTTCTGCTCTTCCTTATCTTTTCCCAGCAAAAGTAGTCCCATGTCTACAACACAGCAACAACCCCCAAAAGCGCCAGCCCAGCAGCCCCAAAGCCGACCTTGTTCAACCCTGCACCACTCGACCCAGTTGCTGTCGCACTCGCCGTCGCATCACTAGCCTGCGCACTCAAACTGCTAGCCGCGCTATTGACAGCCTCTGTATTCGAGCTCAAAACGCTGCTCACACTCCCGCTCGCTCCAATCGCGCTGCCGGTACCTGTCACACTGGCGCCACTGCTGCTGCTGCTGGTCTCAATAGCAGTCATTGTACCTGTTGCACCGGATGTATCGAAATAGATGGACGGGAGGGTCTCGGAGGAGTCGACTGAGGAACCTGATGCGCTGGCACTGCCACTGCCGGACTGGGTCATGGTTATGGTATTCATGTTTGAGATTGTGTTCGTTTGGGTTAGTGTGTTGGCGCTGTCTTGGGCCAGAGCGACGGTCGCCAGGGCGAGAGGGAGGAGCGTTGAGGCGCGCATGATTGTGGTGTGAGGTTGATCTGGCGCGGAAGTGGCAGTTGGAGGGTGCGTTCAGGGCAAGGTAGCTGTCCGGACTGTGGTAGTCCCTGGTTCTGGACGTGTAGAGTATGCTATCGTGCGAGTCTTGAGCGGCTGCGCGAACTATGTAATCCTGTTTCTTGGTGTTGTGATCGTCGGTATCGTATGATTCTGAGATGAAGGGAAGCTGTGAATTGCGTGTATGATGCGCGACAAGACTTCTTTCGAACAAATCACGTCGTCAAGAAGGTAAGATAACACTCGCGACAGCGGGACAAAGACAGGTCACAAGAGAAAGAAGTCGATCGCAATTTCCTTGAAACACCAGTCGAGCGAGGGTTGTGGTACTTGTACGACCAGAAGTCTTGGTACCGATGCAAGGAATGTCTAGTCGGAACGATTCATGCTTCAGGTTGCTCGAGGGCCTTTCACGAGCCGTCGGGGACTCCTGTTCGTGGTCGCCTTTGCAGGCTCGAATCCATGGCAACGCCGAGATGTGCTCGCAGGACAAAGATTGGATCGGGTTGAGAAGAGTTTGTTGTCTTGTGGAGAGGGAACAAACCAGAAGTTGATGATCTCCAGCATCAGCCAGGTGCGACTGACCACTAAACTGCTTTGGTGAAGGTGCATGCAGAAGCCGCTCTTGCCGAAGCGTCTTAGCAGGACTTGGCAGGTACGACGGAGCACGGCCGGAGAACGCAGGTCGATGTTCGACAAGGTTTTGTGTGATGTTGATGTTGGAGGGGTGCTCTCCTCACTGAGCTGCTCAATATGCAAAAAAGGTCCGAGCAGAACAATGCTCAGTGTTATCTCTTCAGATCCGTCAGAGGGCCCGGCGTCAGCGATAGGCATCGAACTCAAAGATCGCAAGGCTCAGGGACGATTAAACCACATATCAAAATATGTATTACTTGCCAGCTGCGAAAGCACGACCATACTGGCATATCTGAAAATATACCTGTTGTATTTCTCAACCGCTTGCCCCTCAAAAGAGCCCTTCGATAGTCCCGATCCCCTAACTACCACTGCTCTTCATACTTGCCGTGGCAGAAGCCGCCGCAAGATTCTCTTTCTTCTTCTCGTTCTTCTCCTGCCTCGAAAGACTGCTGCCCCGACTCCTCAAGCCTTCAACATCAGAATTCAGCCCCGCCCTACCAAGTTTCATGACAAGCGCCGTATTCTCCTTCTGTAAATCCTGCACAATGCCTTTCAAACTTTCGGCCTCCTTCTTCACCAAATCGAGCTCCTGCCTCGCTTCGTCCCTCTCCCTCGTCAACTTCGTCTCCTTATCCTTATTAACTTGTCGCTTGGCTTTCTCCGCAGCCTTCCTCCGCTCCTTTTCTTGCTTGCGTTCGATCTTTTCAAGTTCCTTATGGAATTTCGCTTGGTGTTTCTTCAGGTCTCGTTCGTGTTTGTCGATCACCTTCTGAGTTTGATGGGCGTCTGAATCGGCTTGCTTCGACCTTGCCTCGTCAAATTTAGATTGTGTATCTGCGAACTTCTTGTGGAGAGCTTGTTTTCTGTCATCGAGTTTTCGGAGTTCCCGTTCGTGTTGAAGCTGTTCTTTGCTGCCGGTCATGGTATTGGCCGACTGCTGTGAGTCTATTGAAATTTTCTCGGCACCCTCGTCCTCAGACGATGATAGATGGTCTTCTGCTGAGGCGAAGGATGATGTAGACGTTATAGACTGCTGGTCGTCGTCCATGCCTGCAGGCGACATGGTGTTCGAAGTCTCTGCACTTTTGGCGGGCCCATTCAGCTCGGTCTGGCTTGAGCCAGCTGGTAGGCGATCGAGGACCGCTTGTGGTGTGTATGACCTCAAGCCGGCTGCTGCCCCTGCTACTGCACCATATAGACCATTGTTCTGCGACTGATCCGCTGTAGGCATTTGCTCAACCGCTGTCTGTGGTGGCTGTCCCACGTCTGGGAAGCCCTCTTTTCCATTTTCTTCGACGCCCACAAGAGATCTGTTCCTCCAGCCCTGGTAACTCTCTGTTCTCTGTGGTTGCGGCTTATCGGCGTTTCCCTCCACTGCCGCCAAATCGTCTTCATTTTGACATGCCCAGTCCACAAATTTGACAGCATCAGCACATATACTTGAAGGCGTACCTCTCTCGACAAGGAAACGTGGTATGCCACCACCTGGGTCACTGCGCGTTATCATCATCCATTCTACTGGGTTGTCTTCCGGATCCGTTGGGTCTGGTCCGCCAGAGCTCTTATCTTCTGAGGCCTGAGCATCGGTAGCTGCGCGGCTTCTTCTATGGGCCCCTGATGTATGTTTCTCACCACCGAGATCTATCGACGACTGTGATGTCTTGAGCTTCCTCGGCACTTCTCGTATAAACTCAATGGATTCGTAGAACCCTCTCACGAATCCCTGTCTTGGCTGCGTGTTTGGGTGATCACAAGGCCTGGAAACAATCATGTAGTGCCTTGGTGCAAAATGGTCCTTTGTCTCGTTCTCTACGTGCATAGCCTTATCTGATGTCACAAGCATCGTCACAAAGTCTCTCGCAGCTGTAGGCCCCGGAAACTGTGCGGATAGTCTGAAAACTTCGACTTTGCCTTTATCAGTCTTGATCTGCTCGACTCTTTCTTCACCACCGATGCCTCTCACATTGCCAGTGCCCGGTGGCCCAGGTTCAGCTAACGATTTCTCGAACTCCATCTGTAGGCTCTTCTTGAACTTGGAGAAGCTTATGCCCTCGTGTACACTGCACCTGGCAAACCAAGCTCCTTTGCTGTCCTTCCCTGACATCTTGTACACGGAGAGACCCAACGGGTTCTCTGACGCTTTCATCTTCATAGGCTTTCCCCATTCCTTTTGCAGTTTCTCGTGACCGAATGGAGGAGGAGCACTTCGTTCGGAGGATAGCGTGACCTCTGATGCTTTCGTGGCACGGCCATGAGGTTGTGCTTGAGGCTGCTGTGGGGCATCCTTTGTAGTGGGTATGGGTACAGAGTCAACTATCAGTTGGCAGTGGGAAAACAGGTCTTCCAGGTAGGAGTCGAGCTCTTGTCCTCCCGTGGGTATGCCCGACCACTGTGCTGGGCCTAGATATTTCAGGGCTTCGTGTAGTTCGGCCATAGCGACGGGAATTCGTAAATGTGGTCTGTTTGATAGGCAACGATGATATGCTATCTTGATCGCATGTCCGTTCGACCTGCTCCTGCACCACTGTTTCCTGTAGAAAGATCAACGCAGCAAAAATGTTTCGTTAGTGGTCCGGGACAATTGTTTCCATGGTACAAGTGCAACAGAGATACGTAGTCGTCAGCTGTGTTGATAGTGACGAAACGCGCCAATGGTCATCAAAAGTATCAGGA
The DNA here is from genome assembly GCF_036327395.1 of Knufia obscura. Classification (NCBI taxonomy): domain Eukaryota; kingdom Fungi; phylum Ascomycota; class Eurotiomycetes; order Chaetothyriales; family Trichomeriaceae; genus Knufia; species Knufia obscura. The sequence goes on from NW_027042703.1 coordinate 265,899, forward strand.
GTTGGCGACAACTTAGTATCGGGTAACGGCAAACGGTCCTGGTGGAAGCACGCTCTAGATCGCCATGATGCAGGACAGCAATCTGCTTGTTCCTGTATTTCCGATTGTCGCTGCTGTGCTGAAAGCCAACTTCTCGGTCGTGGGCGGCAAGAACGAGCCGTGGGGAGACCCACGTCATCCGGCAGCGCTGACTCTGTCATACTTGTGAGATCGCCAGTTGTTAGGTTTCTGTCTCAACTTCTTGATTCCAATATCACATTGAGACAGCAGCAGAGACAACTACATTGTGCCAGTCGATGTAAGTAGGTCAGAGAAAGACCTTAATACGTTTTAGACCGTCCTAGAAGGGCGGAGGAAATAGAATTACGCATGTTTAGGCCATCCTCCCTACCCTGCCCGAAACACTGCTTAATTTAAGCTTAACGTGGCCGTCCCGAGAACGAGCAATCTCCGCCCATGGCAGGCAGGGATACACGACTAGCTATCAGTCATGTCAGTGATCGAATACAAACGCACCAAAACACGTCGTGGACGTGGCAGAAGATAAGCGTTTGGTTGAGGGTCTCAAAAATGTTCCGATTTTTATTATGTACTTGGTATATCTGTGGACCCAGCATCCGATTCCTCTATCCACGCAGTGAATACTGAGGCTTCCTGAATCCAGTTCAGGAGAATAGGGGATGAACCTATAACCGTGACTTCCACTCAGATCCCGTTCGTCTGCTCGTGTACAACATCAGTAACCCAAGATCACGGATCGAAGGGTCATCTCAACAAATTCGGCTGGCGCACTTGTCGATCCGATGCTGAACACGAGCAGTCGTACTTCGCCCGGACTTCCATCACAGCAAGGCAGTTCCAACACATATACCAGATATGCCCTTCACCACCCTTGCCGATGTCCCATCTGCAACAAGTAGAGCACAGCAATGACTTGTTGTAGAGCAGACGCAATATCGAACAGCCGTTCCACCCGAGCTAGTCGCTGTGATAGAGCTATCCGATACCTATCGGCGTATACTTGCAATTCTCTGTTTCGAATTCGAACGGTATGGCCTTGCGGCAGTCGATCTTTTGAAAATGCAGAGACTATATCCACCCAGTGGTATGATCCAGATAACAATAAACCGATCCAGTCGGCGTGGTAGTGAGAGGCGATAACAAACGAAACCCGTATCCTAAAGCAAAAATTGACTCGCTTGCTAGAAATTCACAACGTTATTGTCCCAGTCCGTATAATACCCAGTCCCGATATGCAAAAGTGGTATCCTTAGTCGCTAAATTCAGTCAAACGAAGAAACGCCGCGTGTGATGCTGTGGTAGATTGTCCCTTTGCTGCTGAATTGTTGAACAGTGTGAATCGTCGATGTCTCGTGTCTCGTCAAGGCATTGAGAATTCCTCTGTGGTAGAAGATGATTGGGTTTGAGCCTCCATAGTCATCTCACATCGCAGTCGCATACTGCATCGAATAGTCGTTGTACCGGTCCCAACCAAAGCTGTTCATACCTACAGATGTTCCGCAAGGTTGCGACGCAAGCATGCTAGGCAGCGGTAGCGAAGACATCGACATGGTCGAGACGGGTGTAGGTGCACACCAAGCCGGCGACGATGTGTAGTATGTTGAGGATGTGTATGGTGCCGATGTGTAGGAGATGTTCTCATAGGAAGGTGTCGGCGAAGGCAGATTGTTCATGTCTGGCATGCCAACTTCCGTGTAATATCCATGATGTGAACCGCAGGATGATACTGGGCTTGGACTTGATGGCACAATCCTCCATGAATCGACAGGTGCAGGCTGCACTGCTGAGATATGTTGCGATGGCCACCATGTTTCTGAGATGTTCGAGCTTGGCAGAATGGGTGCTGGTCGAATGATCTCGATGACGGGTTTTGGTGGAGGAGGTAATAGCGGGACAAAGAGTCCTGTTACCTGGTTCCTCACATCGTCACTTCTCCCACAGAGAAGCTCACCTGCGCCATCCTCCTCGAGGCCTTCGAGACAAAGGGCACTTGCTCGGTACACGAATTTGTTCGCAGCCTGTACGAATTCTTCTTGCAACTTCTTCAGCTGGGTATCTTTGTCGGGCCAGTTCCAGGTGTTGGCGGCTGTATCGATGGAGTAGATCTCCTTGTGATATTCGACCAAAGAGTCTATCGTGTCCTGTGTCAACTTGAACGCGACTTCATTCCGCGACACCATGTCAACATGCACCACATAAGCCTCGATCTGCAGTAACTGGTAGTTGAAGAGTGCTTCAACTAAAGGATTGGAGTCCTTCCTCAGATCTGCTTCCGGGGCCTTTGATACCATCATTGAGCATAGAGACCATATGGCGTTCGGTGACGAGAGGGTTTCTGTGAGACATCTTGTGTGTTGAGGGATACTGTTCAACGGTCGCTTGATCTTGTTGATTCTCTTCAGGGTAGCGGTCAACCAGGGCTCTACCTTGTTGGAAAGGACAACGTTGACGGTTCCTCGAGCAGCAAAGGCCTGCGCAGACGCAGGTAATAATACCGCAGGCATTATGAATATGTGTTGAAAAGCGATTTGACTGAATGAAAGACTAAGGAAAACCAGTATAACGGGGGTATCTCTTGGCTTCTAGTGAGGTGTGTATAGTCGTGATGTCGTCGTGGTCGGATAGTTAGATGCTCCCAAGGCGGCCCCAACAAGGGAAGTAGTCTACGCGCCTGGTGTTGAAGATGAAGGGAGTGTTGGTGGGTGAGGGAGGTGTTGAGGTGTGAAGCGGGGATGACGAAAAAGGTAAGATGGGAGGAAGGGAACGACGGGTTACCTTATATCTGGACTTCGCGATAGACGGCATATGACCAGTGATAGGTTGGACGGCGCCGTGCGCTAGTCAGACAAAAGACTAGGAACTCTGGGTCTTATGCTCAAGGCTTGCGGGGCGGGACTTCCGAGCAGGATGAGCATGAGGATTGCGAGTTCGGCTACTGCGATCAGTCATCAGCTCACAATTCGCTAAACTACTGCAGCATGTACGCAACGCAATCTGAAGGCAGACGCAAATCGTGACCAGAAGCACACCGGAAGAGAGAGCGAGCGAGTGAGGCCAGTGTGGCTGGCGGACGGGCATGGCGAAAAGCTGTGTAGTGGAGTGAAGATGGACTTCGACGGCATGCATGAGTAGTCGAAGTGGTCATGCACCAAAGTGGAAGCGTGAGGGTGCGAGAGGAGTGTGAGAGCAAAACTGGAAAACTGGAAAGTGTGAGTCGCCCACGCTGTCGTGTTCCAGGTCTTTGCCGGCCCAGCGTTGCGATCCTGGCTCCACCAAGAAAAGCCACCAGGACGATCCAAGCACCGCCTGCGCTTCTTGCTTAGCTGCAGGCGCGAACTGCACCCAGGCTCTTTGCTCACTGGGTCACCCCAAGATTCAGCTTTTATGAATGTTCTCATCTACACGCTTCGGGCAATTCTGAAATTCCTGAATCATATATCCCTGATTTGCTTCCACAAGATGTGCAGATTGTTTGAGATGATGAGGCTGATGACTCAAGATTGATGCGCAAGCATTCTGCCTCGTCAAGGTATTGTTCTAGAAATTGCTCATGACTGGGTACGAGGATTGGAGATCACACACGAGGTAAAAGATGCCTTCCCAAGTTTTCGGGAAAATAGCCCCAGGCCGTTGGGACTGTCCGAAAATGGTACGGTACAGGGAATGCTATCGCGATAGCTTGCCGTAACACGAACTCATGCTGACCTCAAGGTTCTCGCGGCGACTTGCATCGTGATGTCGAGCATCTCGGTGCAGAAGCCTGATGAGGATAAGAGCACGAAGTCCTGGCCCGAGTCCTGCGCGCCATCGTGCGTTTTGACCATGGTCTCTACGTATGTCGATGGATCACCCAAGCCGCACGTTTCAAACATCAGCAGCAAGCCTACTTTGCCTTAAGCGCGCCCTGGAAACGTCAACTACATATGCCTGGCGCAAGCCTCATATCGAGAGTATGTTTCGGGAGGGTCAGGTTCTGCAGCTTCAACCACAGCGGTCTTCCGCCGATAATTGACTTCGACCACCACGCGGCGAGTATGTCCCAACAGGCTAAAGACCATGTGGAACACGTCAGATACGAGAAGGCCGAAAGTGCTTCGTCCAGTCCAGATGTCAGGCGGGCATATTCTGAACCGCCGCGTGCAACCGTGGTCACGACGAGCAGAGAAGCAGAGCCAGTCGTCCGTGTGACTTCTAGTGTGGACTGGCTTAGCTGACGGGAGGCCGCTGGCATGAACCTCGTCTTATGCTACCTTGAGCATGGGATTGGTGCAACCCAAAATCTTAGTTTGCCGAGTCTGATCTGACAACCCTGCTACGCTAGGTGATTGGGCAGCGGAAGACTGCCTTCTAGCGTATGACAAGATCATGTGATCACACTTTGTGCGAAACCTTGGCTGTGATGGCAGTGACACCATTACGTGCAACACCAGAGCACGAACCGGATATGTTTCAAGTTCACATGAGCTTGCAGGTCTTACAGTGCTAAACGAACAGTTTAGGAAGCTACAGCATATTGATCGGAACTAACGAGATGTTCTTGGAGCAGCTGTGGCTGAGCAGATATCTTTCGCAAGGCGAAGCGGAGAATGTAGATCTCGCACGCTAAGCCCGAAAGAGGAATGAGAAATCGACCACAGCTGAAACTCAAGAACGTGAGCCGATCCGGTCGACGAAACCCGTGGTTACGACGTAAAGATGGACGGCAATGTTCGCTATGGACCGGAATAATCGGTCGCTCTCGCTTCGATGCCGTGGCTGGTATCTTGAGAGAGGACCGAAATGTGGCGCAGACAACACCATATCACCATACGCTGTCGACCTCATCATCAGGCACGGGGCGTCCGCTGTCGCGTAGCGGAGGTCTGCTCAGTGACGCTCGTCGCTGCAATGACGGCTGCTTCTACAAGCTTGCCAGAGTGACCAATTTCCGAGATGTCAGCGTACCTGCAAAGCATAACTCAAACAGGTCGCGCCTTCCTCAGTCCTTGCCCTTGCACATCGCAGAATATTCTAAGAAACCTACTCGAAGCAAAATCCTTGCAGTTCGAATGTCAACATGCCAGAAATGGAACTTCAGTGATCTCATCACCCACGCACTCACGTGGTGCATGAATGTTCTTTGATCTCAGGGAAGCGACGTTGACACAAGGATGCAAGTCTATTCTCAAAATAGTCTTTTGTGAAACATTTGTTTCAAACAGCAGCAGTCGACAGCGTCTAGGTAAGCGCCTTTCGGAACCTGGGGTAAGTGTTTTGTGCTCGCAGTCTCAGGTGGCTCGGGCCAAAGTCCGGACGTCCATTCTTGATAACCGTCAGCTCGTCTTAGTATCGGCACTTCCTCGTCGTTTAGACCCAAGTCCCAGAACCATGTTGCGAAACATGCAAGGAACGTCACTCAAAGAGCACAAAGTCATATTATTGATGACTCGAACGATGTCAACTGACCAGCAGCACATGACATGTACCCACTCCTTCTCGAAGCGCCTTCACCTCGACAAGGATGTACCCTAGGGATACTCCTCGTACCGCTTTCTTCAGCTTCTAGAAGTCATATTCTTGTGCCATGCTCGCCTACACGTAGCGGCGGTATATGGCCACCAGCCGGAGCTTGCTACCACATGGACGTCATCATTTTACTGTACCTCTAGCTGCAGGCTCGATATCGGCCCTGCTGACCTCGTGGCCAAGGCCTTGCAATAGATCTGTACCAAGCTCATCGTCGCTAGCAAGCAGCTTGCCAGCCTCAGACATCCTTTCCTGTTTGGCCTTGAGCCTCAGGAAACGTACACTATGTCTGCATTGCCATTTCCCCCTGTGGTCATAGTTCTACCTATCCAGTACCCGTGCTCGTCTGATCATGCGTAAGCTCTTCGTAGTCCCAGCCGCGACTCCATTGTCACCAGGCCGTTGCCCTCATCAGGATAACCTGTTCCTTCTTCGACAGATAGATCCTATCCGCAACGTCGACAGCGTCATACACAGGTCGCAGCTCCCTATGCTTGCGACCCGTGCTTGTCGCAAGTATCTTTTTCTCCGCGCTGTATAGACGTCAACCATTCTTGTCAACCTCATGCCATAGAATTCGCTTCGCCAGTCCGTGATCCTAGTCATCAACATAAGTACCTGAATGCAAGCCGGAATGAAGTAGACAGTAGCATTGATTCCTCTGCACGCTTGTCATAGACGTAATCCCACCAAGCCTAGAACCAGCCCACTCCCACACTCGCCAAATAATCATGTTCGAGAAACCCGAAAACCTGCTAATGCATACACGCTCCAAAACCACAAACAAACCCACTCGTATCGCACTCACGGCAACGCCTCATACCCATCCATACCCTTTTGACCTCCCACCCCGCCTTTGCCCTTTTCCATCCCATCGACTCCAGCCCCCTAAGCCACAGCACCGACAGCCTGCCCACCACTTCCACCACCACCACCACCCCCCGTCCTCCCCTCCCCCTCCTCCCCCAACAACTCAATCTGCCTCACCAAAAAGCTCTTCTCATCCAAAAACTGATCATCATCCGTCCTCCCCTCCAAAAACCCCGGCAGAAACCTCAACAGCCTCCCTCTATTCTTCCCCAACAACCTCCTCACCTCCTCACTCTTATTCGGATTCGCGACAAACACCTTAAACACATGGAAGGCCTCATACTGCACCATCTTCCGGTCATCTTTGAGCAGGTTCATGGTGAGTTTCAGGTTTTCACCGCTGGCGACATACTGCGTCATGACGATGTAGTTTGATCTATCGAGGAGGAGTTCACCGAGGAGTTTGATGCTCTGCCGCTTGGTCACGTAGGATGGGGAATTAAGCAGGATGGGGTTGTAGAACTCGCCAAAGAACAGGTCGTAGTTTGTGGCTAGGTATTGGGAGACGAGTTGCTTGTGTTTCGTGAGGATGTCGCGGAAGGTGGTGAATGCGTCGGCGGAGACCTCGAAGCTGCCTTTGTTGATCCAGGTGAAGAAGGACCAGAATGTGCCGGTGCCGGATTGTTTCCTTCCAACGTCGACTTCTTTCAGTTGGACTGCTTTCTCGCCTGTGCCGGGCTGTGATTCGTCGTAGAGGATTACGGCTGCGATTGTGTCGTAGGCTAGGGCCTGGCGGAGGATCTGGCCGCAGGGCATGGCGCTGGTGGCGTGGTTGTAGCCGCGACATAGTTCGATTATGATCTCGGGCCGTTGGAGGACGAGGTAGGATATTGCGCTTGGGTCGCCTGGGGCTGCGTTTTGTGGTTTGAAGCGGAGGATGTGGCTGAAGAGGATTTGGGCGTCTTTGCGGGCTTCGAAGGGGAGCAGCCGTATTGATTTTGAGATGTCGTAGAGGAGGTCTTCTTGGATGATGGAGTGGATGAGGGCGTGCACGGCGTCGGGTTGGGGTGGGGTCTCGGTTGTGCCTTGGACGATGAGTTTCATGGCGGACATGGTGCGGGCTACTTCTTCTTCGGTTTTGGGGGTTGGGGTGTTGGTTTCGAGTTTGGGGAGGTTGTCTTTGAGGGTTCGTGCGAGTTCTGAGGGTGATTTTTGGCGGCCTCCGCGGCCGAAGAGGAAGGCCATGTTGGTTGTATTGGTGTTTGGGGTGGTTTGTATAAGTTGAGTATAGGAGTAGCAGAGCTGGTTGTCGATGAGGTGCCTGGAGCTCAAGTCGCCAAGCAGTGGTGTTCTCGTCAGGCGAAACTCAGCGAAGAGCTACCGTCTGCTGTTGCAGTGCTTTGGACTGGACGTTGTGAATCAAATTGGATGTGATCGTGTCTGCGATGCAGTGATGTTGACTTTGGAAATAAATGCGGGTCGATTGGGCAACGGAACGCTAAGTTTCAGGGTGCATACAGGGGTTTCAGCCTTATCGTGCTTATCGCTTACAGCCGAGGCACTCACTAAATGTCCTTTTGCAAACAGCCAGCACGGAGGGGTTATTGACGCGGGCGGTCGTGCTGTTACTGTGAGAAAACAAGAAGGCTGCTATTCATCGGGTCTCGACTCGTTTCAGATGTGTAAAACTTCTATGCACAAGCACGATTCGGCTTGAAAAGTTCGTCCTAAGGTTGTTGTTTTCTCTGCTCATTTTATTCACTTCAAGAAGCCCCTTTCGCAAGCCCTCATCACAGTAGACTTGCAGTATGCGTATACTCAACATAGAGTATACGAGATCCAGCAGCTGAGTGAGGGATTCATGTTCTGATTGTTGGAATGATGCACGAAGCAGCACAATAAGAGTAATCTATCAATATGTTACGTGCAGCACAATCTCCATCTAAGCTCATATATCCTTCCGCCTCTTATTAACCTCAGCACCACCATCCACCCCGGAACTCATGGCAACCTTCTCCCCCAACTCATGTCCCGGCGTAACCGGCCCCGACAAAACCTCGTGATCAAGCGTATCAGCCGCATGTTCAACAACACTCTTCCGTCTCTCTAGCGGCTTCTTGACATCCGGGTCGCCAGGTCCAGCCCCAGCCCTCCCATCAAACCTCTTTCGTACCGTCTCAATCATCTTTCCGAACCAATACCAATTCAATGCGTTCAACGTCAGATTTGATACTAAGTACACAGCCACGATCCACCACGGCACATGACTCTTCTCATTCACGAATTTCATGACTTCAGATTGCGCCGCGACACAGCTTGTATCGCCGAGACATAGCCCGCCATCGCGGATGCTGAAGAGGTTTGCCGCATTCTTAGAGGTAATAGGCACATCCGTACCCTGATGCAACACAGCCGCGAGATCAACCTTGAGTATCTGCCACACATCGGAGTAGACTTGGATACTCTGATACGTGCCCCACACCAACCGACAGCAGAAAAAGGTAACGAGTAGGATCATCCCGTTATACCACTGCAGCTTCGATCCCGTAAGATTTAGCTTATCGCAGAACCAATGCACGTTCAGAAAAGGACTGCTCAGCTCGTATAGGATGAAGACCGGACCATAGTAGTTGACGAACGGGCGCTATAAAGCATTAGCACAGATCTGCCAGAGCATACACGCCTCCGAGTCCTGAAGGAGCTTCAAATAGGAATATACTCACAAACCCAAAACTAAAAACCCAAAACGCAGCAACAGCATGCATCCAGATCCCCCACCCAAAAATCCCAATATACCTCGTACTCACAATCAAATCCCACAAAAAGTACCCACACGCCAACCCTTGTATCAGCCCGCTCGCACCCGTATACCCATATACCCGCTCAACCACACTCTCCCCCATCTGACGCCTCTCTTCATCGTTAAACATAACATACAGCGCCAGTGTATTGATCAGACAGCTCTGCACCATAGACACGACGTGTACATCCCAGTTTATGCGCGTGCGTTTGTTGAGGTTGCGGTAGATGTTTGGGAAGAAGAAGTTGGATATCAGCGGGGATATGATGGACTGGGTGGATTGGTAGAGGATGAGGGCGAAGAGGACTTCGTGGATGTGGTGTGGTAGTGTTGTTAGATTGAGTGCGTCGGCCCATGGCTTTGTGAGGGAGAAGAGGAATGAGGGCGGGGGTGGGATTGGGTCGAGCATTGTAGTGTCGGTGAGCTGTGCTGTAGCTGTATTCCTTCAGTGTCCGTGGTCGCTGACGTCGCAGTCAAGCTCAAGCTTAAGCTCGAATCGAGCACCGTAGCGTAGCCGGCAAGTACTGATGTCGGGTTCAGGTTCGAAATTGAGGGGACTACGAGAGCAGTATCGGTATCGCAACTGCAGCTGTTTCGCGTCGTCCAGCCAGGGATTGGCGTGACTTTGCTTCTCGTGCAGCAAGAAGGAAGAGCAGCTGTTAGAGCAACCTGGGTACAGCTGCAGCTGCCCCAAGATTCTGTTGGGACTTTATCTCTGTGCGACACGGCTATCGCGTGAGCATTGCAGGCAACCAAGTCGTGCCTTTGTGTGGTGAACCGAGCAAGCGAGTCTCGCTTCGACCGGATGACGTACGCTTAAACAAAGTCGGGAAAGGACGATCACGGGCCATTACCGCCCACGCTTGTGCCTAGGAGTAATAGATGGAGTAAAGTGATCAGGAGAACAAGTAGATGATACGATAGCAAATGTATTCATGCTATGTAGGCATGCCCTCTACTGCATGACAGACTATGGTATATACGGTGTCCCTTCAATGTTCCGAACAAACAAATCAAACCATCGCTACCAATAACCAAGCCCTAGCACCACACGCCGTGTTCCGTCATGTCGTCGTTAACCAAAATTCATCAAGTCGACACTGTACTCTGCCAACCCTTCATACTTTGATCCGGAGTCGGTGGCTCGGACCCAAGACCACTATCACTAGCAGCGGCATATTTCGACTCATGCTGAATAATGTCTGACGGAGCCGGCAGATCACCAATTGTGTCTGCATCCTCGAAGTCCTCCTCGCCCGATGGACTGTCCTCGTCTTGCTCCGGTTGAGCGAGATCTGGATCAGCTAAAACCACCGCTTGGAAGCCATCCTCGTGGTATGTCATATCCTCGATGTCATGTACAGAATCATCTTGATCGTCCATCCCTTCGTCTTCTTCCAGGATGCTTTCCTGACCATGGCCATTGAGTGTACCACCCATACTGCTGGCATAGCTGGTACTTCGTCGGCTGTCTCGGCTCAATGAGCTGTCAGTGTACATGTATGAGGTGCCCAGACTCGTTCGTCGCTCAGTGCCAGCATCACTCGACTCATCGAAAGTTTCATCATCGAGCGCAGACTGATTCTCCTTGTCTGTAACTGTCGAATCCATGCCGGCCCAGCTTGGCTTGCGTCCGCTCAGGTACGTGCTTGGGTTGCTCTTAACGGACTGGCTTCTCTTCAAGTTGACCAGACCGGATGCATTGCTGGGTGCGAGGACCATCGCACGGTTGTTACCCTTTGGCTGACCGTTCTGGACATGGCTAGTGCTTAGAATTCGGCGATCAACAGATTGCCGTCCTGCAGCGTTGGTGTTTGCCGCCACTGCAAGCGGTGCTCGCTTCTTGAGAGCCATACCGACAGCATTGCCGAGGTGGGACGGTGCCTTGACAGCAGAGGCTCTAGCAGTGCTGTTGCTTGCTGAAGATGGTACTCGCTTCAAGCTCATGGATGCGTCACGTTCGGCGGGCGACACCTTCTTCTTCGGTGCACTCTTTGCGAGTTTGGCCGTCCGAGCATGAATCATGACTCCTTCCAGTATTCGTCGCTCAAGAGTTTCCGCACGGTTATTCATGTCACGCATCTCTTCTTGTCGTATCGTGAGAGAAGTCTCAAGCCTAGCCACATCTCGGGTGAGCCGTCTTGTCTGAGAGAAGAGCTCTTCATGCTCTGCCTTCAATACAGCCATTGAGTCAATGAGAACATTTTTCTCCTCGGTCAGAGCCACAATGTCAGCCTCGACACGCTCTTTTTGGGCGGTACGCTTCTCGAGCGCAATTGCCGCTTCTCGAGCTTCTTCAGCCTTGGACTCATGATGCTCTGCCATTAGTCTTGTCTGAGTCGCTACCATCGCACTGATCTCTTCAGCTGTTGCATTGACTTTCTCGTGGATGCCGTCAATCTTGTCAAGGCCAGAAAGTCGTTCCAGAGTGTTGCTGTGGTGAGAGTCCATGGTTGACAAAGCTTCCTTGGCCATGGCCGAGTGTGCAACAAGCTCATCTAGCTTCGCTTGAACATCAGTGTCATCGTACTTCTCAACCACCGGAGGCTCGGGAATGATTGCAGCTGGTTCTTCGACCGCTGGTAAGGCAGGTAGCAGAGCTGGAATGGCGGAAGGGATCTCTTTCATCTCGGTCTTGATCTCCTCAGTGGCCTTGCTGAATTTCTCATCCTGCTGTTGGGAATGTTCATAGTGCTTGCCAACCTTCTCTAGGACCTCCTTGATGGCGGCCAACAGAGCTGGGTGCGGTTCCTGCAGGTAACCTTCAAGTTTTGCTGTGGCATCAAGTGTCTTAGCAATCTCCTCCCTGGTTAGAAGGTGTTCTTGGCTATTGGCATCGGTCAACTCGGTGAGCTTAACGTTCGACTGATCCACAACATCGAATACTGTTTTCGAATCGTCGGAGAGCTTCTCGCAAGTCTCGCCGACAGTAGTGCCTAGAGCGTCCATCAGGCCTTTCAGCTCCTCTACGACACCCTTGACAGTTGCGTTGTTCTCGGCAGACTCCTTGTCTCGCTCTTCCATAGCAGCGAGCTTGGCGTCATTCACGACTTGAGCATCATCATATTTGGTCATCAGCTCGTCAAATTTCTCCTCAAGCTTGCTTCTTAACTCGCCGTGGTTATCATCAACTTTCGAGAAAAGTGTAGCATCGCGCTCTTCTGTTGCTGTTTTGGCAGTCGACTTGTCCTCAATGTGAGCATCGAACGCCTTCGTCACAAGCTCACTAAGCTCAGTGATGCTCGCGGCGGTGGCGTATGTCTCCATATTGTCATGGTGCATACCAAGCACTCTGCTGAGCTCGCCAAGGTTTTCTTCATTGCCAGTGAGCTTGCTCAAGACCTCTGCTTTGATCTCAGCGACGAGACCTTTGACGTCGTCAATCTTCGTAGCGAGACCTCCATGCTCAATCTTTCGAGCTTCGAAAGCCTGGGCGGTCAGATCGTTGTCACCTTCAAACTGCTCTCGGAAAGATGTAATGCTGTCTTTCACCTCCGCAAGGTCATCTTTGGTTGCAAGACCATCTGTGCTGGGAATGGTCTGTTCGTCAAGCTTGGTCTTCATGTCTAGACACAAAGATTCGAGGACTTCCAGGTCAGTTTTGGTGAGCTTGCCTTCTGTTTCGCCTCCTTCGGCTGGACCTGTCATCTTTTCTTGCAAAGCTTCGATGCTGGAAGAAATATCTTTGAGAGTCAGCTCCATGATTGTGAAGTCCTCCTTGTGAGTAGGCTCCGCTGCCTTTACAGCCGCGTCTTCGACTGTGGTTCGGACTTCCCTGAGTAGTTCTTCCAAACCATTGATCTGGCTCGTCTTGGCCACCGGCTCTAGATCTGGCATCAGCATGTCATCCAGCTTAGCCTTGACGTTATGTAGAAGAGTCTCGAGAGCGTCAATGTCTTCTCTGCATGCAGCATTTGGCGGCATAACAGCTTCCGGAACCTGGATCTCAGGAATGGTGATTTCTGGCATCTCCCGGGGTAGTGTGCTGATATTATCTTGCATTTCCCTGATGGCCGCATGCACACCTTCGAGGTCGTCCTTGCGTACATGGTGCTCCATAGCAGCATGCAAGTTTCCGAGATCATCAGGGTGTACGCGCATCTCGGAGGGGAAGTTGACATCCGGTGTGGGCAGATCCATCGCCTCAACTTTGATGCCGAGTTGTGTGATCATGACTTTGAGACTTTCGATCTGCGCTTGAATTCCATTCTCATCATGAAGCATCACCTCTTGGCCCTTGACTGTCTCTGCGTCTGCGTCCTCATCTCTTTTGCTCTTCAGCTGCTCAATGTCGCTTCTTATGTTCTCAATGCCAGCGTTGAGGCTGTCGAGTATTTCCTGGCCGTTGGCAGACTCGTTTGCTGGCTCATTTGATTTGTCAACTAATTTCTGCATGTCGGCACGAATGTTGTCGACGCCATCCTGGAATGCGTCGAGCAGTTCGCTAGTGTTCGAGAAGATGCTTTCGTTGCCGTCAGCCTTTGGTAAACTGCGGCTATTCTCCATGCCTTCTCTGATGGCCTCGAGGATTTCATCACGATCAGGCCCCGAAGCGCCCTGGATGAGAGTGCTTGCGAGAGTTGTTCGCATATGTTCCAGCTCCTCCTTCACAAGTCGCGCAATGTCTTCGCCATTGCTGCTGACCGTCGAACCACGTTCATCAGAGATATCACGAATCGCATCGAGGATTTCATTCTTGTCAGCTGACGGGTCGGCTTGTGTCATCGATTTTCGAATCGTGTCTCTCAAGTGCTCAAACTCTTTCTCCATGGCATCGAGCAGCTCAGGAGTGTCCAATGACTTTTGTGGAGTCCTCGAGAACCCTTTCTCCATGTCAACTTGCATTGCCGCGAAGCCTGCTTTTACGGAATCAATGATCTCGTCTTTGCCAGTGACATCCGCAGCACGATCAACATAGGTTTCGATCTCTCCTCGCAGATCCTCAAGTCCGTCCTTCAGGGCGTCCAAGACCTGCTCAGTGTCTCTGCCGTTTGCCGCAGTGTACTCTTGAAATTCTGTCTTCATGCTGCCCAAAAACTCATGCATGGCTTCGACAACGCGCTCGCCCATGCCGCCCAGGGGATTTTGGTCACCCTCAAGACAGGCTTTGATTGCATCGAAAAGGTCTTCACGATTGAACTCGAGTTCTTTGGTAGCAGTCGGTTGGTAATGCTCAAGACCTTCCCTAACGGCATTGAGAATTTCGTCCTTGCTGAAGTCGGATTGTTCCCGTGGTGCTGAGACGTGCCTGGACATACTGTCATCAATTGCTTCCAGCAGAAAATCGCGCGTCACATCAGAAGTGTTGGCCTCTACTGGCACTGGTGCTGCGACTGGGAATTCAAAGTTCTCCAAGCACTCCTGAACAGCGGCTGAGATCTCTTCTTTCGTTATGGCTGGCGGCGCCTCAATTTGGGGTGGTTGGAAGTCTGCAAGACCTCTTTGAACAGCCTCGATTACCTGGTCATATGTTGCTCCCGCCGTTTGTTGTTCCAAGTTTTGAGGCTGGTATGATTGCAACCCCTCTTTCAAGGTGTCCAGAATTTCATCTCGCTCAAGGCCAAAGTGCTCCAAAGCAATTTCTGGTTTGCAGTCCTCCCATGCCTCTTTGACCGCGGCCAACAGCTGATCGTGCTCAGCAGCTACGTCTCGCGGTGCTTCGTGAGGTTGGTGCTGTGCCATAGCTTGTGTAACTGCAGCGATCACAGCAGTCGTGTCCACATCCGGCTGGCTTCTGGTAAGCTGCATGTCGTTGTTTTTGACTATCTCGTGCATATGCTCTTTCAGCTCGATCAAGCCCTGCTCAACCACTTGGATAACTTCTTCTTGTCCTGGGCCGCTGCTACTCAGTTCAAGTTCTCTGGAAGAAGCTGGTGCCTGGTCGAGCTTCTTAGCGATCTCTCTACCCATACCAAGCACTTCTCCGCGAAGTTCTCGGACCAAGGCTTTGACTTCGTTGGTGAGACCACCATGCTGAGATAATGATTGCTTGACGCTTTTCAGGGTCTTCACAATTTCCTCGTTGATTACTTCGAACGACCCGCCCTTCGCTCCTTTGTTTTCCGAGTCAAGATAAATGTCCATCTGTGACATGTTTCGATCTGTCTTTACACTTGGGGCTCGTACCAGGGCCTTACTGCCAGAGTCGGCCTTCATATCCTTCATGAAAAGCAGTATCTCTTCGAGCTTCTGCATCATGCTAGGATCCATGGTGTACCTGGCGCTTGGTGCTGATTCGGTGGCCCCTGCTTCTGACTTGGCCATCTCAAGCGTGTTCATTAACTTCTCTTGGCCGTCCTTTGTGGCCATTTCTCTTAGGACCTTTTCAAGCATTGCTATGCTCGCTGCTCCATCTACCGATACAACTGATGGAGATGCAGAAAGCTCGCTTGCGAGAAAATTGACTGGGCTCGAAATTCGAGGCAGGTTGAAGCTTTTGCGGGAGGGTGTCGCATGTTCCTTCTCTTCGAGAAACAATGGAAGGTTCGGTGTCGATCTGGACATGTCAGGAGCTCCCAGCAACCGGGAATCAATGTTGCCGAATTTCTGATCAAGGCCAGCTACCAAGTCTCTTAACGTCTTGCGAATGTCTTCATCTCGAACGTTCGTGGCTTCCTGTAATCTTGAAAGGTCTCCTGCATTGTCTTTGCTTCTCTTGGTCAAAGATGCCATCTCTCGCTGTAGACTGGTGGCGATGCTCGTGATGGTAGAGATTTGTGTTGATAGGAGGTCGAAGGAAGGAGGTGACTGCCGGCTAGCGCCATTGCTGATGTCTGAAAGTGGTTCATTTTCTTGACGATTGCGTGTTGCTTGAAGGGCCAGCATGCCTGACGATGGTGGTGTGTTCTCATCTGAGGCAGACTTTGACTTCTGTAAGGGTGTCGGAGTCTCTGTGCCAGCTCGTGTTGGACTCTGATCCGGGGTTCGCGAGGATGAGATTCTATCTTCCCACTCGGCTAGTCTTGATGTGCGAAAAGCTTTCTCAGGTGATCGTCTCTCAACTGCGTCGCTCAATCTTCCTGGCGAGCCTCCTATCTGGACACTCTGCATCCGACGGTGCTGTGGCCGCACTACGCCTTTCTCTGGTGATGGAGGAGGATTGCTTGTGTAGGCGCTTGGGGCGCTCTCTAGTGCTCTCGATGCTATCAATGCCGCGGCTTTTTCGATATTTGATGATACATTTGGTCTCGTGATAGGACTATTGCCGACGGTTGGGTTTAGAGGAAGTGGTGGTGGTGCTCTATCAGGATCTGAACTGTCCCACCTGTAGCAAAGATCAGTACGCGGCTCGACCGTAGGCTGGAGCTACTCACATGGGCACATTGGAGCGAGCGTTGCATTCTGAGTATGAGTGTGAATGCTTTACCATCCGTGATTCGCTCCTGTCGCGCGACCCATCCCTCGTGTAGGACGGAGTCGTCGCCATGGTCGATGCTGGTCAAAGCTCGAAGTAGAAAATGGTGAGGAATGCTGGAGAAAAGTCGACCTTATACAAACATTATCGAGCACATTCAACGCCGTTGCCAACATGCATATGCTAGAATGTGGATGTCAATGAGCAGAACAGCGCATAGATGTACAGAATTAATTCAAGTTCGTCGTCGGATGACCACTCAGGCAGTAGTAAGCTACTTTCGACGATGTGATT
Organism: Knufia obscura; assembly: GCF_036327395.1. Classification (NCBI taxonomy): domain Eukaryota; kingdom Fungi; phylum Ascomycota; class Eurotiomycetes; order Chaetothyriales; family Trichomeriaceae; genus Knufia; species Knufia obscura. The sequence goes on from NW_027042703.1 coordinate 282,683, forward strand.
GGCGTGCGTCAGAGGTAAACACAAAAGGAAGCTGCGAATCATTTTCTCCTTCCTCGTTGCCGAGCAACAGCCATGATTATTCTCGAGCGGCCGCCAAACCTGCCATACTTGTCATGGCCGTAAGTCGTGCCCTCGATGCCTTGTGCCTGAGGCATAGAGGAAGAACAGAAAGCTGGCCGAAGATCCTCCGTCAACTGCCAAGCCCGCGCACGAAAACCAAAAGTTGAGACTATCGGGCTTGCTGTCGCAACATCGAACGACCTGATCCTCTCGAACTGTACACATATCTTGTCGCCGCAACCATGAAGTGTAAGATGCATTGAATATGTTTCTGCTGCTTTCAGATCTGACAATTCCTTCTAGTCCTAAAGGTCGGCCGTGTAGCCATCATCACTCGAGGTCGATATGCCGGCAAGAAGGTACGAATTTCACCAGGCACCAGCACAAAGGTAGTTTGGGCATGAGAGAACAGGCCGCTAATAAGTGTTTGCGCAGGTGGTCATCATTCAGCCAGTCGACTCTGGCACAAAGCAACACCCATTCTCCTACGCACTAGTTGCCGGCATTGAACGATACCCGTCGAAAGTCACCAGAAGGATGGGGAAGAAGAAGGTTGAGAAGCGATCCAAGGTCAAGCCATTTATCAAGATGGTCAACTACAATCACATCATGCCCACCCGATACACACTCGAACTCGAAGGCCTGAAGAACGTCATTTCCAACGATACATTCAAGGAAGTCAGCCAGAGGGAGGATGCGAAGAAGAACGTGAAGAAGGCACTGGAGGAGAGATATACCAGCGGCAAGAACAGATGGTTCTTCACACCTTTGCGATTTTGAGTGTTTGCATTTGGTGGAGGAAGAAGGGAATTACGAAGTCGATGTGCCGAAGCATTATCCAGCACGATTTTGTGGCATGATGACAGTCTCAAGCAGTGTCAAGAGGCAATCTTTGCCAGCTCATGCACCTTTGCGCTCGGTGTCGGCGACTGAGGTGGGATCTTTAAAGGTCAGAGAGACATGAGAAGACACAGGCATGAAGAGAAAAAAATGCTTCAATCAAGATATATTTCGTCCCGCAGTTTCCGCAGGCCTCCGAAAAGTCCTCCAGCTGGCAGACTTGGTGTACCACTTCGAGATGGCTGAGCACTATTCCGCGCAGAGTCATATTGTGGCCTCCTCGTTCGGTTGTGCGACTCTAGCTGCCGCTTGCGGTCATCCACAATTTTTGCGAAGCCATCAACAACACGATTTCGTGCCTTCTCCTCGGCTGTCCCTTTCCATACTAATGCCAGGTTCTGCCACCCCACTAATCTCTTGTTTGCAGCTTCTAGGCCCGCAATACCGCCACCCTCACTGTTCAATAGTTCGGACAGCTCTTCTCGAAACTGCCTGATGGTTGCTCGAGCTTTGTCATCTTCCGCCGAGCTAGCGACTCCCAGTTCTGGCGCCGATACTGATATCAGGGTAGATGCAACCGAAACATCTGACGGAGGGATGGGCCACTTCAGCGCGTCGCCGAAGACACGAATGACTTCCTCCAGACGTGCTTTGACATTGCCCAGCAGTCGTAGCTGCTGCATGAATTCCGGACCTTTGGTGCCTTGGACCGGTGCCGTTTCTGCATCTCCTTCATTAGGCGTAATACCACTCTCGTCTGATACCTCCTCACGCACAAACTGCTGAATGTCCTCCTGTAGAGTCTCCGACAACAAATCGAACAGACTGTTCGCGTCACTCCTCAGCACCTCAACTTCGTAAGCCAACTTGTTCCCACTCCTCAGAATCTCGTCTGTCAATGTGGTAAGATCTGTCGATGCGCGAGCATTATATGCATTCAGCCTTGACACCTGAGACTGTATGTCCGTCGACGAAGATTGTAGCTGTGATGTGCGGTTCTGCTTTACACCCTGAGAGGTCAAATTCAGACTAGGTAAGGTGTCGTTGAGGTAATCTATGGGATCAAAGTCTGCCTCCAGCAGCCTCTCTGAGATCTCGTCCCGGACTTCAGACATCCTCGCGTTGGAAAGTATTATGGCGTACTTGATCAGAAAGTATGAAAACCGTCAATAGTGCTATACTATCATGCTTGCTGTGCTCATACACTGTAGTGCGGCAACACGATTACCTCTGATATCGGAATCACTCCCACAATCGGTTTATACTGGGAAGACGTACACCAGTCAGGTTATCCTCATGCGATGACCGACGGATGTTACGCGCGTGAGTATGCTGAGTCGTTCAGGGGGGTTCTTGAGTTCCCAATGTGGTAGATCAAGATATCTCGTTCTGGAAGTCCGATTTTTCTGGAAAAGAAGGCCTACCAGGGAGACTTGCAAGACTCAATTCCTCGACGCATATGCAAGCGACTTGTACAGGTCACTTTCGAAAGATTGGACATTCTTTACCAACTTGAACACAATCATATGGAGCTAGTCCACGATAGGCATGGCCTACATTTCTGCCTGAATAATGCCTTCCCAACTTCCAACTCTTCGCGTGCGCACACTTTGGTTGTCCTTATGAGCATTAGTGCTGTGTCTGCCTGCACACGACATGCAGGTACTACGCGACCAGATCACTTCTTCCTCGCTTCCCGTGATTCAATAATGCTTGAAGTCAGATACTGCCAGTCACAGAGTTTCCTCGTCCGGTGAAATCAGGTCTGTTTAATGGTGATCCCTTCACTTGGATTACATGATTCTGCTTGACTATCTCCCCGTCACTTACACTACCACTCTTTACTTATTTCACGGTTGACACTCGTTACCACAAACAAACGACTGTCTCCAGCCTTGCCATCCCCTTGTTCTAACCACTTTTTCTTCGTGAGCACTTCGTCGTTCTTCGCATTTCCACCATCTCCTGGTACAACCGTCCAGAAGGACTGCCTCATAGAAACCGGCTCAACAACCAACCAGCTCACCAGACCCTCCTTTGACCACTTCAAACCACGAATCGCCAGCTATCAGATCACGCCAGCAACTTTCAATTGTGATTGATGATGGGTAGGCGACAATTTCGACAGGATCTGGCGACTGCGGCACAACAGCCGCCAGCTCACATAGGCAATGTGAGAACAACTGACGATGGCGAAATTAGCTTCGACTACATTTACTCTGAGTTCGGGCGACAGCGAACTGCAGCTCTTCAACTACTGGCGCTGAACGTCGACGATTACCCTCACGAAAACGAGTACATGATCTTCGCACGTGATAACGATGTCCATCCTAAAATTGTCAACTCGCTCGAACTCCTGTGCCCGATAGTCAGAAACAAGACCATCTCAGACGCTCTAGCAGAGATCTCGAACTGTTTGTATCAAGCAGTTACCAGCGGCGAATCCTCAAACCCAATTGTACTCGAGACCAGCGACGCAGAAGAGGACGACTTGGCAGACCAAGGAGATGAAGACGATGAAGAAGATGGAGCAGACGACTGGTTTGATGACGACGATGACGAGACTTTCGGCTTTACCACGACTAAGAAGCCAGGACCAGTCGCCATTGGCAGAGCTTCCATCGCTCATCTCGCAGCCGAGGACAGAAAGAAAGTTAAGGCTGATCTTCGTGAAGCGAAAGATGCAGGTTTCAGGGTTGGCGTTATTGGCGACCTGAACACATCTGGCATTGTCTCCGTCTCTATACGCATCTCGAAGCTGGGTATCTCTGAAGAGGTCACGAAAGCCTGGGGCCTGGAATTCAATCAATACTTCGTCTTGCTCATCAGATGTCAAAATGGTTATCGAAGCATCGAGAATATCAAGGAGGAATCGACACTTTCTGGCTCTACAGAAGTCCGACTGGGTCTGTGCTACAGCTACAAGCCTAATGTGAAGAGCGCCTTCGATGCTTTCAACGAGATCACGCAGAGTCAAAAGCAACAATCACAAGCCTCACAGACCACTAGCTCAAAATCGTCGTCGGATACGCTGCCTCTCTTCATCGGTGGTCCATTAAACGAACTCTTTCTCGGTCGATTTTCAAGGATTGTGAAGTTCAGAGATGTATATTCCCTTGGCTGGGCTGGCGCTGAGCAGTTGGTGCATGACACTCAAGGAGCAATTACAGACACCAACCAAATGTGGAAATACGACGCAATGAGCGACAACGAGACTGGTCGAGCTTTACCAGCAATCGTCATGGCAGACGTGATGTCGGAACAACGCCTCAAGCACTGTTCAATGCCGCTTGTGGCGATGCAATTCGCTCTACGACACTTCGTTCGATGCACAGACTTCTGCTTAGTATGCCACTGTGCGTCAAGTTCTACCTTTGAGGCATTGAAGCCATATGTGTGCTCAAATCCTCTCTGCCTGTACCAGTACATGGCATTAGGCTTTGGTCCCAGCATCGAGTGGGAGATCCTGTCTCAACCCTGCGTGGTCGACTTGCTGATCAGCTTCTGCTATGTTCAGGCTCAAGCGGGAAGATTGAAGGACTTCCCTGTTGGAATCGATCTCAAAGTGCCAATTCTACCTCAATTCAACCAGGCCAATACTGCGCCATCCGCGTATCCGGCTTACAACTATCAAAATCCGCAACCAACAGCCTCGACAGGTCACTCACCGCCACCTGAGAAAGCCTTCTCTGTGCCTTACAATGCTGGTAAACATGATCTTCTCTTCCCTTCTGACCAGGTGTCCAAGGCCCAACTACTAAGGAAGGGTGATTTCATTGTTCTCACGCATCCGGTGCACTTTAGTGGAGCCATCTATCATCGAGTTGAGGAGGTCATGGCACCAAGTGTCAGTCTGGGTCCTCCCACACATGTGAACAATATTGGCAAAGATGATTCGAAGGCAAAGCGACTCCTACAAGAAGGCTACTTCGAAGTGGATTGCTATCTGTTCTCCCACAGTTTCGACGAGATGAGCAATGATTACAAGGCTAAGGCAATAATAGCAATGCTTGATACAATTCCACCAGTCAAAGAGATGGTTCAGTACCTACAGACCCATAGTTTTGGACAAGACTCGAGCTTACGTCAATGGCGGGACCGTATATCGCCATCCGCATTGAACATCCTAAGATGGATCATCGCATCCAATCGGTCGTGCATCATGCAAGTTGACACGGTCTTAGCACCCGATGCTGTGTCCAATGCCCAGTCGAGAGAAGATCGAATCACCGGCATGAATGAATACATGCAATTCCGCTTTGCTCAGGGAGCCCCCGACAAAGAGCAGCGATTCATCGACTGTGTCAAGAAGGAGACTGAGGGCAGTCAGTATCCGACGCTGTTCGCATGGCACGGCAGTCCTCTCCACAACTGGCACTCAATCATTCGCGAAGGTCTGCACCACAACGAGACACATCACGGTCGAGCGTATGGAAACGGCGTCTACATGAGTCCTCATGCAAACACAAGTACAGGATACTCGTCTATGTACGGCCCCTATGGTAGAGGTGGGAGCGCATCTGGTTGGCAGAACAGTGAGCTCATGATCACCAGCGCTCTATCCTTGAATGAGGTCGTCAACAAGCCTGCATCATTCGTTAGCTCAAGTCCCCACTATGTCGTCGCAGAGAACGATTGGATTCAGACCCGCTACCTGCTTGTAAAGACGTCCGCCCAACACACGAAGGGCAACCGACAGGGTATGGAGACCCTCACTCAAGACCCTTCTCGCAAGCCACTTGGTGACCAGGGTACCCCCGTTGAAATCCCCATCACGGCTATTTCTAAGTCCAGACGGCCAAAGCAGGATAGCGATAAACGAGACACTTCGAGAAAGCGCAAGTCGATCAGCTCAGGCTTGCCAAATGAACCCATTGAACTTCCTGATGACGATGCTGAGAGTGTTGCCACTTTGAACGAAGATCGTGAATATCTGCTGGACGATGAGTCTCATACTGGTCACACTCCGATAGTATTGGACTCTGACACAGAAATGATGCTGTCAGAAGATGAGCTCGATGGCATCGCTTCACCCAGAAAGAAGCTGCGTCAAGAAGAAATGCCCGAGATGTTACCTGTAGTAGACGGGTTCATGTTAGACTCGTCCAAGACCGACTTCGTGCCTGGAAAGCTAGACATGTCAAACATCAAGATATTGCCGCCTCCAGATGATGCCTCCAGAGCCGCGACCAATTCGCTCCTCAAGGCTTTCAACGCATTGCTGAAGGCGCAAAGCGTGACACCGGCACACGAGCTTGGATGGTACATCAATCCTAATGGGGTCGAGAATATGTATCAGTGGATCGTTGAGCTCCACTCTTTCGACAAAGGCATCCCTCTTGCTCAAGACATGACGAAGGAAGGAATCACATCTGTCGTCCTCGAGATGCGGTTCACCAATCAATATCCGTTTGCGCCTCCCTTCGTCAGAGTAATCAAGCCACGTTTCCTACCATTCAACCAGGGCGGTGGTGGCCACGTTACCGAGGGCGGTGCCATTTGCATGGAGTTGCTCACCAACAATGGCTGGTCTGCTGTCAGCTCCATCGAGAGTGTTCTTTTGCAGATTAGACTTGCAATGAGCGAGAAGGAGAGGCCTGCTAGACTGCCAGGATATGGGGGTCACGGATATGGTCGGGGTGGTGTGTATGGCGTAGGGGAGGCGATTGAAGCGTATGAGAGAGCTTGTCGTGCTCATGGCTGGACGGTACCTCCTGCATTTGCAAGCCTGCAACGAGGTGACGGACAAGCCTCGAGAGGGTACTAGGATACCGTATTGTTGCACAATTGAGCAAGGCGCTCCGGGCAAAGCTGGGTGGGGATGGTCGGCGTTGATGTTCTTGTTATGGGTTTACGCATTGCTTTGGCGTGACCGGTGAATACCGTGATTGGGTCTGAGCACAACATGGCGCTCGAAGGCAGTGGTCAGGTCCTCGAATGAAAAGCACGGGCGTTCGGCAGACGTGTAGGCTGAGGGAACTGCATAGAATGTTACACAGACAAGTCATGGTACAGGTCAATGAGCATATTAGAAGCGAGATGAGAACGAATCCAATAGTTTGTTGCATCCTAGAAGAGTGTTATCCTGCCACGCGCATCGAAAGGAGCACGAAACGGCACGACATATCGGAAGATAACATCCGGCCGCATCCTGACTACCAAAAACGTGCTCCATACAACATGTGCATCGTCTGCGATACCACATGCGTGAACGTGGGATCGTAAGATAAGCCTGTGATACGGAGAAGGGGCCATGAAGATAGTACAATGCTTGTAGTTAGAGATGCATAAAGAGAACCCTGACTCTCGCGGATACTACGCACGCGCTTGCTTGACCTTGTGATTTGATTTTGCGCAACGTCTGCAGCAACGAAAGCTCGTTTTTTCGAAAAGGTTGTATGGCATGTGACAACGATACTAGGTAAGCGGGAACATGTGGCACACGTGGTAGACATGAGGTTCGATGGTTGTACGAGGCAATCGGGATCCGTTGAAATCGCGTGAGCCTCACTCCGGATAAGCTCTCATGAAACAGGTACAGGTATCTTTGTAGCACAGTCGAGGATAGCTAACAACGCAGTTCTTGTTCCGCGACAAAGATCATCGCGATATTCACGAGGTTCACAAGCACAAAATCTCGAGCTCAGCTTTCACATGTCAGCCTTGGCATTGCTGTTCGTCATAGCGCAGTTTCTATTTCGCCTTCACTTTATCACAAGCCAGCTCCTGCCAGGCGTCTCTTGCTGCATGAGAATGCGCGAGGAAGTCGCGGACCCTTCTTCACATGTCAGTCACGTCAAGTGCAGTAAGAGTGCCAGTGCCAGTCCCTGGTGCTTTCCTCAAACAAAGTTGAGGTCTCATCAAGATGCAGCTTCTTCCAGCTTTTTCTCATTGCTATCGTTGGCCTTACTCCTACATCCTCTTTCCTCTTTGATACACGTTTCACGAATTTCTCTACACAAGCGCACTGTCGAGATATTTGCTGAAGAATAGCGTTCTTTGTAAAACTCGAAACCATACACGAAGCAGACATGGGCGAACCATCTGTGAATGGCGATATGCCTCACTCTGCCACCCTCGACGTAAGTACTCGGCGCCCAGCTTGAGCACAGATTCTAACAGCTCCCAGCACGTCACCAAATACCCAGTCGTTAGCGACTCCATCTCCGCCTTCCAGTCGAACCCATATGGCCAGAAGTCAATCGATATCACGAACTTCGCCTACGCCCGCTTCGTCAAGCCCACGTTCCCTTACCTTGAAAAGCCAGCCGCGTATGCGAAACCCTACGTCGCTAAGGCCGATGAGATAGGCAACAACATCCTAAGCAAGATCGATGAGCGAGTGCCTATCGTCAAATCCGAGACCAGCGACATCAAGAAGACGGTGGTTGACTACGCACACTGGCCCATTAAGGTCGCCAACGACCAGAAAGACTACGTGATCGGCACATACAGCGACGAGTACAAGAAGGCTGGCGGTGACGGTGTCGTTGCTGGTAGCAAGGCACTTGTCAGCGGCAGCTTTCTCATCACTAGTGATTGGCTCTCCTACTTTGCAAGCTTACTCCAGAAGAGTAAGCAAGAAGCAAAGAGTAAGGCGGGCGAGACTAAGTCTCAGGCACAGGAGGGTGCTGAAGCTGCTAAGGAGAAGACGAACGAGAAGACGAGCAACTAGGAGGTTGGCTCGTCGAGGACTAACGAAGCTGGATCCAAGAGTCCAGGCATACAAAAGCCCAGAAGATCCTGCCTCAAGAAGAGCAATGCTGGAAGCAAGGCTTGGTGAAGCGACAAGTCGGATGCATTTGTTCGCTTTACTAATGTCATGAAGTACAGAGTAACCGAGAGCTTATGTACATCATTACGAGTTGCATAGATGGCGCGCAACTCCCACTGCAAGGATACCAATTTGAGATCTTGGGGAGGTTCAAGGTTCGGATGGAGGATCGGGAGTTGCCAGTTGCTTTAGCATAGATTTGATGATTATTTGCATAGACAACAAGAAGACATTCTTATCAAATCTGCACAAAGACTGCCAGTGCGCATGAGATGAAAGGACGGAGTTGTCAAATCTCGAGTCGGTCATTCTGAGGTTGTGACGCTTACAAGACATCTCTCCCCTACCTACATTTCTGCTTGCCTATTCTTGAACCGTCTCTATCAATAAAGCCCTGATCGAACATCTATATGTCCTGCAGCTACCTTCCGCGTCGCTTCATAGTCCTCTGGCCAACCGAGCATTACCGATGCATCTTGCTGCGATACGTGACGCGTCGTGGAGACAATTTTGGTCGCTGTTTCTCCAAGACAAGACCAAGAGCTTCAGCCACAATAGTTGACCTGCTCGGGTTGAAACTTGGCATGCTTGCATCATCATATATTGGTGTCGAAGAATCACAATGAGACAGGCTAATGTTACTCGTATCTCATTGACTTAAGCCTTCTACTGCGGTAAGACCACTCGTGTCACTATCGAAGAACTTTGAGACAGCGACATAAGACTACTACACACTATATCAGAGCACCGAGTTCCAAAGTCTCAACTCAGCTAGTATTCTTGAATCTCACTTGAACAGATATATTATACCATACTATAGAGCGAAACACTACATCCCACCAAGCCTTACTACAACCACAATGTCGAACCGACCCATAGCAAATCATGACACCCCGGACCCCTGGCTCCTAGCTAGCCCCCTCCAACCAGACCTCTTCTACCTAACCTTCACCCTCGGCAACCGGATAGAGATCTGGTCCAGCCCAAACATGGAAGACTTCACCGATCAGAACCCGCATCTTAAGAAGAGCACCATCTGGCAACCAGCCGGTGGCAGTCCCTGGTCCGCCGACATCTGGGCACCAGAACTCCACTTTCTATTCGGAAACTGGTATATCTACGCTGCTGGCGCACAGCCAGGTCAGGGTAATCCATCTCATCGGACGATTGTGCTGCGGAACACGAATCCTACGCGGGATCCGATGGATAGGGCCTCCTGGGTGTTTGAGGGGCCGCTGAGGGGGTTACCGACTCACCAGTGGAGTATTGATGCGACTGTGTTTAGTCCTGATCCGGGTCTCAGTAGTAACATGGCTGAGAGGCAGGGCGGGTACCCGGATGAGCAGCGACGGTGGTATATTTGCTACTCTGGTTGGCCGCTGGGAGATAATAGTGATACTCAGCAGGATCTGTTTCTGGCGAGGATGAGGAGGCCGACGGAGGCGGATGAAAGGAGTTTGGTTTGTGTTAGTAAGGCGGAGATCGAATGGGAGAGGCCTGATGGGGGACGAAGAGGTGTCAATGAGGGGCCGAGCTGGGTTGACTTTGGGAGGGGTGGGTGGAAGGGGATCGTGTACTCGGGACATGGGAGTTGGACGTGTGAGTATAAACTTGGGCTACTGCAGTTTGTGGGTGGGCCGCAGGATGATCTTTGTAATGAGAGATTGTGGAGGAAGAGGAGGACGCCGCTGCTGGTGAGCGATAGGAAGATGGGTGGGCCGTTTGGGCCTGGTCATGCGTCGTTTGTGGCGAGTCCAAATGGTGATGGACAGGTGTTTTGTGTGTATCATGGCACGGAGAGAGATGATGAAGGGTGGAGGAATAGGAAGGGCAGGGTGATATGCATGTCCCAGGACTGCTTTCATGAGCATGCGAGGACGATGTGTTGCGCTTATAGTATATGCGGGCCCGTCCAGAACAATCATGGGGTGTTTCCTGGTCAGCCTATGCAGGGAAATCAGAGTTATGGGCAAGGCCACTACCCCGGACAGAATCAAAGTGTGCATCCTGGGCAGGTACCCGGGGGTCACGGACAGCATGGTGGGAAACCTGCAGGGAGCAGCTTTGATAAGTATGCCGGCGAGCTCGAGAAGAGGATACCAGCTCAGTATCAGGGGTATTTCAACAAGGCGAAGAAGTTCTTGAATAAGTAGAGATGGCCAGGAGCTTTGCTGAGGTCGGAGGATTATATGATGATCCTGTACATCTTCACCAACACGACATCAACGATAAAGAACATGTACCACCCGACTGTATAGCGCCCAGCGGCGCATCAAGCCCCCTTAAGGAACTTGACATGGCGTGGTGTTTTCTGCTATTTTGTCATTGCTATCTGAGCATATATGATCTGCCACAACTGCTAAGTTTGCTGAAGCAAGAGTCTATCGTGATGCACAAAGAGTGGTAGGCGTAGTAAGATTGTGGAAGGGGCTAATCGTATGCTGACTCCGTATCGATAGCCATGTCCTGCCTACCTAGGCAGTTTTATGCTTGAGAACAGGTGAGCGGGCCGGCAGGACGGTGCAACGGACTTGAGCGCCGGAGCTACGGCGAGAAGAGCTTGGCTGTCAGTCGGCCTAGAACGGCTGTCATTGGCTATACGTCACACGAACTGCCCCTCTCTGCTCCGGTACCTCGGCGCTGATTTGGCAGGCCTTTCCGATTCTTGGTTGAGTAAGGAAATCGATAACTTCTCCGCATGCTCAAAACCCTCGGATACCCGAGCTCGCACATCATAGCATCGACCGCAGCTATTTTGCAGCTTAGACGCGCCTGGACTGTTGGTATCGAGGCTTTATTTCGCAACAGGTGTTGTGCCTTCTAGTCCTGCAATACCACAGCTCTTTTCTCATCATGGCAGCTCGACGAGCACTGCTGCGTACGATCCCCACACTTACAACAAGAAGAGCTACACCACAACTCACACGCATAATACCGAGAATGTCAAACGAGACAGCAAGTAGACGGCTGTATGCCACGACCTCGCATATGCAAGCACAGGCACAAGCAGCGGGCGTATCAACAGCAGACTACCCTATGAACCACGAAGCACTTTCGAATCCGCCCGACACAGCAAACTTCATCGACAACCAGTTTGTGCCCTCCCAGGCCTCGCAATGGATCGACCTTCATGACCCCGCTACAAACAACCTCGTTACCCGAGTTCCGCAGAGCACAGATGAAGAGCTGAAGGCTGCAGTCGCATCTGCAGAAAAAGCCTTCCCAACATGGAAAGCAACAAGCATAATGCACAAGCAACAAATCATGTTTAAGCTTGCCTCCCTGGTACGAGACAACATGGACAGACTAGCCGCAAGCATCACCCTCGAACAGGGCAAGACCTTCGCCGACGCAAAAGGTGACGTCCTCCGAGGCCTCCAGGTCGTCGAGACAGCCTGCGGTATCACAACCCAGCTCACAGGTGAAGTCATCGAGGTCGCAAAGGACATGGAGACCCGCTCATATCGTGAGCCCCTCGGTGTCGTGGCCGCAATCTGCCCATTCAACTTCCCTGCTATGATTCCGCTTTGGTCCATCCCACTCGCAACTGTGACAGGAAACACACTCATCCTCAAGCCCTCAGAGCGCGATCCAGGCGCCGCCATGATCCTTGCTGAGCTGTGCAAGAAGGCCGGCTTCCCAGATGGTGTCATAAATATCGTCCACGGCAGCGCAAAGACCGTTGACTTCATTATTGACGAGCCAGCCATCAGGGCTATCTCATTCGTCGGCAGCAACAAGGCCGGAGAATATATCTTCACCCGTGGCTCAGCACAAGGCAAGCGAGTCCAGGCTAACCTGGGCGCAAAGAACCACGCTGCCATTCTGCCAGATGCGAACAAGAACCAAGCGCTCAACAGTATTTCTGGCGCTGCATTCGGTGCCGCTGGTCAAAGGTGCATGGCGCTGTCCGCTGCCGTCATGGTCGGCGACACCAAGGAGTGGCTGCCTGAACTTGCTGAGCGAGCAAAGGCCCTCAAGATCAACGGTGGTTTCGAGGCCGATGCTGACCTTGGTCCATTGATCAGCCCGCAGAGCAAGAAGCGGGTTGAGGATCTCATCGCCAGCGCTGAGCAGGAGGGTGCTACTATTCTGCTTGATGGAAGAGGCATGAAGCCGGAGAAGTATCCAAACGGAAACTGGGTATGTCCCGATCACACCCTTTCTCAGATATTTACTAACACAGCGCCCAGGTCGGCCCAACCATAATCACCAACGTAAAACCCCACATGAAATGCTACACCGAAGAGATCTTCGGCCCAGTTCTCGTCTGCCTAAACGTCGAAACAATCGACGAAGCCATCGACATCATCAACGCCAACGAATACGGCAACGGCGCCGCGATCTTCACTCGGTCCGGCGCAACCGCAACGCGCTTCCAGAAGGAGATGGAGGCTGGTCAGCTGGGTATCAATGTGCCCATCCCGGTCCCACTACCCATGTTCAGCTTCACGGGAAACAAGAAGAGTGTGGCTGGTACCGGTGCGGCCAACTTCTATGGAAAAGATGGGTTGAGGTTCTACACGCAGTGGAAGACTGTTACTAGTCTTTGGAGGGCGGAGGATGCGATTAGTACGAAGAGTGATGTTGCTATGCCGAGGTTGGAGTAGAGGGTGGAAAGCAAAATGTCAGGTAAATGTGCCAAAGTAGTAACTTAAGCGTCGTGGTACAGGTAGGAAGGAAAAGTATCAGGATATTCTGCGAGGCTCTATAGTATGAGATTTGTACCTTTTGTATATGCGAGGTTGAATCGATGGTTGCACGCGTTGCCCAAATGTTTTATACTTTCGCTCTTTGTGCCTTCTCCTTGTAACGTGTATCTAGTGGGTAGCACTAAGAGTCCTGATGCTAATCGTTTCGAGCGCTGGGAAGCAGGTACGACCGAGCGCATCCACGTGACAAAGCGCTAGCTTATCATGGATTAGAGCATTCCTGCCTCGACACGACTTCAGCTCTTTCGTGTCCTTCGATTCACTTTCGCTCTTCTTATGCAGCATTCGCCTCGACTATCAGATTGAGTCGTTGTCGTTGGGCTTGAAGGGTCTACCTTTCGAGCTGACGTTCTTCGAATTTATAGATACGTGCTATGCGTATTCTGCGTCGCTCGGTTTACAAAATTTGTCCTACTTACTGCAGGGCGTGTTAGTAAAACGATCACCGACTCGCCACAGCGACTTTTACGATGAATTGGAGCAGTTAAATCTTCTACGAGCAAAGAATCTGGCTTTCAATACATAAGGTCTTCCTATGCTCGGTATGAGGACAAGACGGTAAGGGTAGGTTGATAGGAAAAATGCGAGTGAGTGTGATGGCAGAAGATTACAGAGAGTGTGGTGATGACACAAGATCAAAGAGTAAGGTGTAAGGAGCGATGGCTAGAAACGAGAGGAACAGTCGAAGGTGAGGTGGTGGAGGAAGGAGAGGAAGTGTGCTAGGGCGATAGTGGTGATACGGAAACAAGGTGAGGTGGTGGAGGAAGGACAGGAAGCGTGCCAGTGTAGTAGTGATAACGCCGAAACAAGGTGAGGAGTGAGTGCTTTGAGGGAGACCCCGAAGAATCTGACTTACCGTGCAATTAACTATCTAGGACCTGATCACACTCCGAGTCGAACCCAAGTTGGGAGGACTTGGACAAAGGCATTCTCTTCACAGAGGTTCTCAAGCCAACCCAAATTCACAGGCACGTCCAAGCGAACCTACAGAGCCCACCCTGTAGATTCCATTTAGGCACACAACTTAAGGAGACCCTAAGCGAGACGCCAACTTGCACCTCACTCCACCAGAGGCAGCGTTCTTCTCGGAGTATGATCATTTCAGAGAACAAACTATGGTTGTCGATATAAGACACGATGTGCACCTGGCGCAAACCGCATCTAAGCGACGCCCCGATCGGGAATGAGGTTTGACACGCCTCAGTACGGCCCGTGTCAAAGGTCGGCTCAAGTGACGAATGTGCTTGCACCAATACCTCGAATGTGTCGATACGAGCTGGAGGAACACGACACAAAAGCTACAAACAAATAAACGCCGCCTACTTGCACTACTTTCAGCAATTCGCCACCAAGGCTGGGAGCCAAAATGGTCACTTTACTGCGATTCCCATTTCTCTAAACATCTGCAACTCGCTCACTTGCCTTGATGTGAAGTCTTTATCTGGTTCTCTCGCCAGAAACAAGGTTGCATGAGAGGCAAAATGGGGAAATGCGATCGTGACCAACCGCGTCCGAAGCGGCGCCTGAGCGCTAACAGTGAGGAAGATGTGAGCAAACGTTTGCGACGGGGAGCAAGATCCAAGACAACCTTGCAGACGATGAAGGCTTACCAGAAACGGCTTCACAAGAGGCGACTCTCCTCAAGCAGCGACTCGATCACACCAAGACTACCAAGCAGTTTGCCGACAGCAATGCACAAGTCGTAGACGCGACTCAGGCGGGCATGTTGGAAGCTTCCTCTATTGTCAAAGATCTATTGGCCGACGCACAGCATGCGCCTTCTCCTCAAGACTCAGCTACCAAGACGCAGCCCACGATCTCAAGAGACATCATCGTTCTAGACGATGATGCAAGCGGTTTGACACGTGAAACAGGAATCGAGGTAGACGACGACGATGAGGTTGACGGTACCACTCGTGGTCAAGGTCCACAACACGGTCATCTAGCATCTACAACAGGTGCTGTCAGAACGACAGACCGTCTCATAGGCACACAAAACGTTCAAGGCTCATCAAGTGACCTGCCAAGCGGCGGAGGTATGTGATTGCGCCTGTCTACCATCTTTTCTTCGATTGACTGACCATACACATAGTTGCGCCCATTGTAGCCGAACCCGTCAGTGCCGAAGCGCCGCAGCAAGTCGCTGAATCCCAGCCGGAGGAATATGATGAGTCCGATTTATCAGACAGCTCCGACGACGAGTACGACTCAGAAGACGACGACATAGTCAAACTCATGGCCAAAAATGCACCATTTGAGACATACAAGGATAGCGTCACGAATAACCCCGTTACCATACCTCGCCTATTTGGAGTGCCCAGACCGATGTCCTCGACGTCCACTGAAACCTGGATATCTATCGGAGATGAACCCTTGGGTCTTGGCCATAATCGGCTGCGCACTGGTTATATCGGCACGACTCGCTTCTTTGACAGTATCGACGGCTCTGGATCCTTCTCAGCTGACTTGATCGAGATAGCTCCTCCTAATTATGCCGCTCTTCTCTCGGGTAAGCTACAGGCTGAAAAGCGTTCTTCGAAACCAAGAACGCATCGTGTACCTGGGTCCCGCCGCAAGGGTAGACGTACGGTGGTTTTCCGATTGATTCGCAAGAAGCGCTCGCCAGGAGACTTGGTGCTGTATGAGAACAGCAGCCACAGCGACCAGCCTGTTCCTCGTTGCTGGTCAGAAGAGCCAAGAGTGCCACCACCGTCTCCTCCGCGATTCACAGCAGACAGCTCGTCATTATCCCACCAAGACAGTGATAGCGAGCCTACTCTCCAGTCTGGCGGTAACCTCGAGGAACACTCTGATGAAGACGTGTCGCCAGATCTCGAGGAAAACTCAGATCCAAGTCACATCTCATTGACTGACGACGAAATCACGCACAGCGCTCCCGAGCAGGTTGCGACTGTGCAGCCCATCAACAAAGGGTCTGGCCTCGGTGTAATAAATGACGATGTCTCCACTGCCGAAGACTCCTCTACCGTTCCACCACCTCTTGTGCCTGAGCGGGATATCCCTCATAAACCAGTGTCACTTGCGACATCCTCTCCACAGGGCTCTAGCAGTTCTATTCCAGTCGTACCTACAGAGTCATTGCACTCGAGTAGACCAGGGCCAGTCCGAGGTAATATTTGGCACATGCCGCAGGTTACACCCGCTACACTACCTCCTACTTCCGGACGGCTCAAGGAGCTTCAGCTGGATGCATCCCGGGCTGCAGCTGCAGCTCTTGATCAACTCAACTTCAAGTCTACTGACCAACATAACCAAGCAAACCCGAGACAACGTGTCAGCGATAGAGAAACTCCCAAATCGGCAACAACGAAAAAGTCCGGCAAATCAGTCGCTTCCAAAACAGCCACGAAACAGGCCACTACTAAAAAAGCAACTCATCCTGCACGAAAAGGACCGGCCACGAAAGCGTCCAAGCCTCGACAGGCTAAGAAGAAAATAACGAGCCCCAACAAGGTCAGCAAACCGCCTGTACCGAGCAGCTCGAAGGAAGAAGTTCACCGATCTCGCCGATCAACATCGCCAATGTGGTATGATGATGAGTACTTGTTACAGAAGAGTCGCAGAAATAAGATACTGGAGGACAAAAGAAGAATGGAGGACGAAATAGAAACAGCCCGTGGTATTCAGGGCGTGAACGTCTTCTACATGTCTGACATAAGTGAGGACGAGGATACGGGTGCAGCTCCGTCTGGTGACTCGAACGATCAGCACGATCGTCCCGATCGGGCTGTAACACCGCCGTCTCCTACCATCTCCAACTTCTCAGTCGATATCCACGCCGAAGGAAGCAACGAAGACTCTCAGATAGGCGCAGCTTATGAGAAGCTACCATATCAAAACAACACAGTCACAGCCACAGCGCCAGAACTGACCATGAATGAGAACAAGCCTGCAACACAACAACTTCACAATGGTGCAGCATATCAGGGCGAATTGAACGTCAACCAAGTTCAGGAACAGCGATCTGAGAACATTCCGAGCGAGGTCCCCACCCTTCAGCTGTCAAGAGCAATGGGTAGCGATTCAGCGCATGATATCCAACCCAGTCAAGCTGAAGCAGGATCGCGGCTTCCAGCAGTCGGATTGCCCTCCTCTGTCAACAAGCCTTTGGGTCTAGCGCAACAGACGAGTAGAATGCTCCCACCCAACGGCTTCGCGATCTAACAGAACCCAGTTGCTACCACGTCTCAACCACTTCCACCACCTGCGCCGATCACCCCAAGCATTCGATTCCAATTCTTCCCCAGAGGCAAGAAGAATATCTGTCATAGTGCTCCCATCGACGAACTTACCAACATCATCACCCTTTGCGTGCGGGCAAGGTGATATGGGGCTCGCGTCAAGGACTCCACTGAGGTGAAGCTCGCGCTCTTTGTAGGCCCTGAGGACCGTGCACGTGTGACTGCCAATCCATGTATCGATCATTATGGCCAGGGGATTTTGGACAAGTTCCTGGAGAGGTGTCGAAAACTTGTTCGCAAGGAAGGAAAACGTGGTGTCATTGAGGTGAGAGGCTGAATGGATGGAGGTAGTTGTAGGGAGTTGTTAGGTGGTTCATTTGTGGTGTCAAAAGGGTGAGAGGCTCAGGGAGTCTCAAAGTGTTCGGATGAGACTTGTCAGATTCGATTGAGCGATGATATATCCAGCCTGGCTGGGTACTTGTTAGGAGCGAGATACTTTGCGGTGAACACAGATGCTTCTGAAGGGTGGTGAGTAGACATAAAGAAGTGGATGAGCTGTCATACGCTGGTCAGGTAGGCAGTGCTGTATATTTGTTTGGCGATTTTCGTGATATCGCAGAATTGCACTGGTGCTCTTGCATCGTGGTATTTTCACTGACGGGTCTTTCCTCAGCGTGAAAATGTGCTATCAACGAAGGAGCGTCATGCCACAAGTCGAGTGTCGTCGACGCTATCGTCGGGCTGGAATAGAGTTGATTCGGGTTCATGAACCTTGCCATCGGCCAGATCTATTTGTGGCCAGGCAAAGCATCAACAACGATATTCAGTTCCTTGACGGACGTCGGAAAGCCTATGTAGCCAACAGATGCTGACCGGGAGTCATCATTATGAGATATCGAAGAAGTCGCGAGAAGTGTTGGATTTGTAATGTCTGGCTCTATGGCTAGACACTGTCTTGTAGCACCAACCCTCTGTTCGCTTGCAAGTCTCGCCCATTGTATCAATACTCCACCAACCCAGACTGAGGGCATGGACAATCCTACCATTAAAGCAACGGAAGTATTAAAGCAACGAAAGTAGAATCAACATCGAATTGGGACGGTCCAGTTCCTGTTCGCCCTCATCTTCCCAGAACCCTTGACAGTTTTCCTGAACGACCTCAAAGTACTTCTGCCCTGCTTCTGACACCACCTTACATATTCGACTACCAAGATCTCCGTACCGAGAAGGAATCCTCTTCCAGATGAAACTCCGTCTTTCAACTGGGATCAGTAGATATCTGGGACGACATCGATCCGAATCTGGCCAGCTCCATAAGGCATACGGCTGACTGTTCTATGCCAATTATCGAACGTTGCTTGGTCGTTCTTGAACGCAATGCACGTTCGATTGACCGACAGATCGTGTGGCTCTGGCACCAACATTGCTAGAGTTCTGGCCTCACTAGTCACAATATTGGCTTGCACGGCAGGCCCGAAGAGGTAAGTGATCTTCGTGCATCGTTCAAGAGGCTGGATGTAGCGGCTGGAGCTTGCGACATCCTTTTTGAAGACAAATACAAACCGGCCTGCAAGGGACCGAGCCGCTTGCTGGGATTGGACTGACGAGGGAATGCTAGTGTTTGCTACGAGACTTGGTGGTGGTTTTGCCTGAATGAGCTGCAACTGAGTGTTGGCATTGATCGCCGGTCGCGACAAAATCGACGACAAGTGTTTAGCGGCGGTGTCTCCGGGGTGTCTGTAGTCACTTGTGATACTGTGTTGAGGTGAGCTCGAGGTGATCATTGATTGCTAACCTTTCAATGGGATCCACTGAGGAGCAAAGACAGATGGCCGCCTCGCAGGATTCGCGATTTGAAAGTTGACATCTGATACTCGTGCAGCCGATTGTTGTCTAGTTCGGGAAGAGTTCATAGAGCTCTTGACCTGTGCTTCGAAGTCCTTCTGTTTCTGCTCAGTCTGTTCAAGTCGTGCTTCGAGGCCCGTGATTCTGCGGTCCTTCTCAGCGAGTTGTTCCTCCTGTTCCTTGATTTTACCAGCAAGCTCTTGTTTCAAGGCAGTGATATCATTGTTTGCATCAGCAACACCTCTGTGGATGCGATCATAGTATCCCGCAGTGTTTCTGCCAAGTTGTACCGGGGCCCCAACGATACCAGGTAGAACATTTCTGCGGCCCTCAAGAGCAGACATCTTTCTTGAGACAGCATAGTTCGCATCTTGCGAGCTCTTCATTTTCAAATCTGTCGCCGTCTTGTAACGCTCGAAATCACGCGAGATACCCTCAGGGCCAAAGGGACCAATTGAAAGGCGAGAGGGAACTGGACGGGTCGGGCCAACAGCACGTCCTGTCGGGTATCGCTGTTCAGTCCACTGAGTAGCACGCTGAAGCCCATGCTGGCCGTTCGCCATCAGAACACTCGTGCTGCTGACGCGAGATGCAGGTCCTGCCTCTGTCGGCTTCGCCACAGCGTCATCTGTCAGGCCAATAAACCGATAGCCTATACGCTTTCGTATCTCAGCCGTAATATGGTCACTTCGAGTGTTTGAGGAATGCTGCGGATTTGCCGTGACGCTTTCGCTGCGCTCCGTATTGCTAGAAGCGGCATTCTCACCCTCGTCGCTGAGTAGTGAAGTCTCGAATCTGTCCAACCCTTCGGTGCCAAGATCAGCTTGCTCATCCTCCGAGTCTTCGCCCCGCTCAAGGTACGGGGATACTCCCCGCTCTTGCTCCTGCTTGATGTGGACAGACTCAGCGTCGCTTTCCGGTAACTCATCATCATGCTCATCCTGGATAGAACCTTCAATTCTTGCGGACAAAGAATCTGGGCTCACAGTATTCTGTCGCACCTCGACTGACGTAACACCCTTGGCCTCAGTCAGCTGATCTGGTGGTTCGGTTTGTACATCTTGCGTCAGACTGTCGGCATCGGCATGAGCATCACTGGCGACGGGTGATGGCTCTCCTGAACTCAGAGCTACACTCTTACTAGCGTCTCGAGAGCCAACGTGTGGATTGGCTTCGCTGTCACTGTGAAGACCATGTATATCGTGGTCTCTGGTGGGTGGTTCAGTTTCGGTAAGTGTGTCTGAGGTTGGAGGGACAGCAGCTGATGCGTCAGGGCCGTGTGCCAGTCCATTGTTCGTAAGGTATGCAGCATTTGGACTGTTGTCGTTTGATATGTTGGGATCATTGACGTTTCTGAGACCGCTGGTAGTAGGACTTGCCACCGAACCATCAGCGACATTGCTCGTGGACACTTCTGTTGGTTCGGCTGGCTCTGCTCCATTGCCAAAGTATTCAGCAATGACTTCATAGCCGCCGTTCCTCGCCACCAATCGCAATGCAGCCACAGTATTCAAGCCTCCTTCAGTTTTCTCGACGTCTTCAATTCGTTTCGGGACCCATCTGTCTACGTAACTCAAATCCAGGATGGTAGCCTTGTAACGTATAAGATCGTTTGGGACGAAGCCAGAACGAAGACGATTTCGACCTATCTTGAAGAGTCGTTCACCGGAGTCATGAACCTTGCATCCTCGTGCAGGGACCATGCAATACCCAAGCTTGGACAAGATAGGCGTGACAGCTCTGGCCATTTCGTACGATGCTGGCTGGTAAGATCCTGCGGCCGTTGGCAGACCACCGAATCTTATGAGCATATCAGCCTCATGTCGTAGGTCAGCTTCCTTCGCTTGAGCATCGATCACACCCTTCTTCGACATGATGGTTTCAAGATCTTCATCCTCTGACTCGGAGTCGTCGCTTTCGTCACTTTCGTCGTCGCTTAAGCTTTCGTATTCATCGTCTGAGCCTGCGGCGTGTTAGTTGTCGTCTTTTACTCGGACACAATGTACCACCATTGAATGAAGTCAGGTCAGCGGCCTCAGACTGATTTCCGTTAGCTGTCGACCCCAAGGTCTCGTCACATGCGGCCAGGGGACGTGCGCCAAAGGCAGTAGTGGGTAGCAGACTCTGAGGCAGCGTGGGAGGACTCAACGGTGGTGTGGCACAGCGCTCGTGATCTACCAGCTCTGTCTCCTGTCTACGCCGCTTTGGGGGCCGCTGTTTTGGCTTCTGCGATTTGGGTATAGATTGAGTTGGATCAGAAGGACTGCTTGTCTCCTCACTGCGGAGACGCTTGGCGCCATCATCTTGCGGGCTTTCGCTAGCACGACGCTTTTGCGCAGGCGCTGAATTAGGCCGAAGCATGACGACAAGAGGTGTTGAGCGTACTGAAATATGGGAAACGAAGTTGACAGCGCCACAACTTGCGCAAGAGGGTTTGTGGAGAGGATGTCGAAGAATGTCGAAGTGGGACAGCCTTGTCGAGGATGAGGTTCGCAGATCATTGAAAGGAGCTAGCTTGTTTGCGAAGGATTGTCAGTGACCGATATCACTGATAGGCACTTCGGAGTGAGAGCATTGATGAGGCAGCCCATGGTGATAACTGTCACTCAATTCCAGACCCAAACCACATAGGCAGTGATAATCTCAACTACCACTGGCTAGTACTGCAACTCAACGCACCAACAAGCGTTCCCAATGACCTACTTATGATTCAATACAGCCAAAAGTCTCTCAATAGGTCACACTCGTAGAAGAATATTGCCTCTTGGCGAGGCCTATGTCGACGCTCGTCTTTGGAGGAATTGCTGGCCACAGTTCCGACTAAAGGCGTAGCCTGATGCGATCTGGAATGGTTCATCCTAGCGGATCGGCTTGAGTGATTCGTTCACAAGCGATGTGGTACAAAACGTTTAAAGACCTGTGCCATTTAGCTTTCAAGTACAGCGACATGAGTTCGACTCCGGGTGTGATCATCTGAAAATACTGCGCACGTACAATTGTCAATAAAGTTAAGTTCCTGAGATCTCTCCCTTACCTGCCTTGCACACACGATACCCTCCTCGAAATTCTGTCCTATCACCACAGTCGCTCCAAGCGTTAGTCATGAAATCCTTCCAATCCAATATGAAATCTTCATTTTTTGCAAATTCTGGGAGCCGATTCGTTCTCGTTGCTCCAACTTCATTCTTCATTGTACTTGCCTACTACTCACGATGCCACATATGTCTTCCGCTAGCGAGGCAACATATCTGCAGAAGTCTCGCGATGTGACATAACGGCTGATATGGTGCATGGACACCGATTGCCCTTGCAGCTCGATCGCTAGACTCGAGTCATACTCAGCAAGGTCTATCCCTTCCGACGAACAGATGTGGTCCAGCTGGAATCAAGAAGGATATTGCATCTTCAGACAAGACATGCGTCTTGGCTAGTACCATACCAGGTGTGAATGGACGTTCACGTGTACAGTAATCTGGCAAAAGCAGATATTCGGCATCGTAGCTTGACATTTGAGATTTCTGAGGTGGTTCGACGTAACAACGTGAAAGTGAATTGAAAGAAGTTGAGTTGTCTCGGCGCGGAAGATGAGCTCAGAAAACACACTAAGCTGATTACGGCATCTAAGTCGTCACGTGAATACGCTTCCTCAGGATCACTTTTCTAGTGTAGTCTTGCCTTCGAGACTATTGACGTGCTGCCATGTAGCTTACCGGGAGCAGATTGCATGAAGGTCCAGGTATTGTACAATATGATCAAGCTACAGTCGCTACTGCCTCCACGATTCCCAAGTGGACAAGAATTCAGCATCTGTGCTTGTCGAACGACATCGACCTGACATCGCCAGAGATCAGCTCGTAGCTGAGCGAACACGCCCTACCTCTTCCTACCCTTCAATGTTGGCTTTGATCCGTTCGCCTTGCCAGCTTTCTTCTTGTCTCTCTTCCCAGCATCTTTGGCATCTTCCTTGCCCTTCTTCCATTGACGTCCCTCCTTCCTGTCACGTGAGAGGTCCAACTTCTTCTTGTCCTTGTTAGACAAGTGCTTCTTCTGCTTTGTTTGCACCAGTGCCTGCATCTCAGCCTTAGCACGATCCTTATTGGCCTGTTTCTCTTTCTCTGATTCGAACCAAGTCCTCTTCGGCCGACTCATGATCTCATCCTGATGCTTCATGATATTGTCCGCCCTTTGCACCTCGCTCTCCATCTGCTGCAACTGTTTCTCCTGCTTTTCTTCTTTCAAGATTTCACCAACCTCATCATCTAGGCCATCCAGTTTCTCCTTCATAGCGTCAATAGCAGACGCATCGAGCGTCCGCGATGCCACTTTCGCGCCTTGAGCCCGCGAAGATTTGACCGCTGCTTTGACGATCTTGCGGTCTGGTTCTGCTGCGAGAGTACAAGATCGGCCAGTCTTGCCGGCTCGGGCTGTTCGACCAACCCTATGGAGGTAGATCTCATGTGTCTGTGGTGCCTCGTAATTGATGACCGTGTGTACATTCTTGATATCGAGACCTCGGGAGGCAACATCGGTGGCTAGCAGATGTGTTGTCTTGCCGTCTCGAAACGAGTTTACTGATGCGATACGTTGATCTTGCGTCATGGATCCGTGGAGTTCTCCTGCTTTCAGACCTAGTAGACCCAACACTATGCGAATGCGATGGGCAGTGGCCTTGGTGCGCAGGAAGATGATGGTCCTTTGTTGGTAGTCTGGTATAGTCGTAACGAGGACGCACAGAGCTGCAAGACGATAGTCGGGTGTGTCTCTCCCCGGTCGCAGCCGGAGAAACTCTTGTGTGAGGCCGGATACGGTGGAATGTGTGGAGTCAACCGACAGCCGAACAGGTTTGTTCATACCTATGCGGACCAGCTTGTCGACGCTAGATGTCATCGTTGCTGAGAAGAGCATGGTCTGTCGTGATCGTGGAATCGTCTTGAGGATTTCGTCCAGCTCGTCTGTAAAACCCTGCTCAAGCATTCGGTCTGCTTCATCAAGCACTAGAATTTCGAGGTTTTCAACTGCAAAAGAAGCACTATTGCGCATGTGATCAATGAAACGACCAGGTGTCGCGATAACCACGTCTGGCCGCTTCTTGAGGATCGTTTCCTGCTCTCGCAGATTCATACCGCCAATGACTTGCGCAAAAGTGATGTCTGTGAAGCGGGCCAATGCAACTGCGACAGCGTGGCACTGGACTGCCAGTTCTCGCGTGGGCATCAAGATGGCGACACGAGTGGTCGGGATCTTTCGTGGTCTATACAGCAGACGTTCTAAGATCGGCAAGAGGAAGGCGGCCGTTTTGCCTGAGCCGGTTTGCGCTGATCCTACTACATCGAGGCCTCGCAGTGCCACTGGAACTGTTCGTACTTGAATAGGAGTTGGTATCGAGAAGTTGAGTGCGGCTAGAGCTCGAAGAAGTGGGCGGGACAGGGAGAATTGCTGGAAAGTGTCGGCGTCAGAAAGTGATTTGCCAGATTTGGGAGCCTCCTCGTCTGCGAAGAACGCTTTGCGCTTCGCTGCTTCTTCTGCATCCTCCTGTGAAGTCTGTGAATCGTCGTCAGACCCGGCATCACTGGCCATGTCGTCTGGATGTCTGACTGGCGAAGCGACTGAATCATTGTCTGAAGCAGCCTCGTCCTCATCTAACTCAGCTTCATCTTCATCCTTATTAGATCCTTCTGTGGCGGCTTCATGCTCATCTTCTGTATCTGCACCCGCTCCAAAAGTGTCCTCGGCTAGATTCTCATCGTCGAACTCGATTTCATCAGCATCTTCCTGAGGAATGGCATCTTCCTCGGTATCATCAGGCTCGTCCGCAGATCCAGCATCTTCTAGCTCTTTTTGTGCTTGGTTCTTGTCCTTGCGCGCGGCCCTCCTTGCGATGATTTCGTCCACGTCAACTGCCTTTTTTGCTGGTTTTGGCCGCAGCGTAGTCGACGAAATATCACCATTGCCCCATCCGTCGAAGTCCTCGATCGTGTCGTCTGCGCCCACACCACCTATGTCGAACTCGAAATCGCTGTCAATGGCTTCATCTTTCACACCAGCCTCTTCCTCGAAATCATCTTCCGAGGCCGCCGCTGGTTCCTCTTTCTTGTTCACTTTCTGCTTCTTCGAGCGTTTTGCGGGACCGCCGCCAGTAGCTCGCTTTCGCTTCAGATTCGGTACTTCGGGCTCACTGTCGGCTTCACTAATGCTCAAGTCGTCATTATCGGAGATAGTAAAGACGAAATCGTCGTCGACGCGGGCAGGTGCCATTCTGCTTATCGAGGTGCTGACCGGGTCCACGAATTGTCAAAGCACGTTGCTCAATTCGCAACAATTTTGGACTGGGCCTTATCGATAAGCCATCGCCGGCCCTTAGCGCCCAGTTCGCATCGAGCCGTAAGTTTCCCATGAGGGACTGGCGTAGTTCGGCAGAGTTTCCAATCGTTCTCATACCGGGCTTGGCGTTCTGGGAGACGTCGGAAAACCGATACAAACTGGCCAGATCAAGACGCGATGAGTTTCATCAAGTCGCTGTGCCTTGTCAGCCCACGCCAGCGACGGATTCGTTCGCCTTCTCGTCAAGCAACACCTTCCGTTGGCAATGTTGACGTCGCAGCACATGGCCCCTGCTTACATGACACTGATCTTGAGCCCATCGGAGACTTTTCGAGGGATCAGTCGCCGACCACGAAAATGTGCTCATCGTTGCCAGTGTGGACCCTGCACGTCCGAGTCCCTCATAAGGATGGTCCCGAATACTTGGTAAGATTCATTCTTAAACCTCCTTGTCTGATATAGTCCATCCTCAATGCTGCTGCTCTTCTTAACTACTGTGCTACTTGTCTGTTATACCGGCCACGCAGCAACCCTGAACCATGACTTTAACCTCACATGGACACTTGCCTCCCCAGATGGCTTCACCCGCCCCGTTATTGGCGTCAACAATATCTGGCCACCTCCAACAATTACTGCCACATTAGGTGACACTGTTGTCATCAATGTACACAATCAGCTCGGTAACCAGTCCAGCTCTTTACATTTTCACGGGCTGTTCATGAACGGTACAAATTCTATGGACGGCACGAGCGGCATTGTGCAATGCGCGATCCCGCCTGACGGTCTCTTCAAGTATGAATTCACGGTCGATCAAGTAGGGACCTACTGGTACCACTCGCATCAGCAATCACAGTATCCTGATGGTCTCCGAGGCGCCCTGGTGGTCCACGATCCAAACTCGCCCCTTCGAGACATGTATGATGATGAGATCCTGCTTACCTTGTCAGACTGGTATCATGAGCAAACGACGGAGATACTGCCGAAGTACATGCGACCTGACAATAATATGTTGACCGACCCGAAACCAGACGCTTACTTGCTCAACGACACCCAGGACCTGAAAGTTCATGTACAGCCTGGTAGCACGTACCTAGTGAGACTGGTCAACATGGGCGCCTTCGAAGCGCAGAAGTTCTGGATCAACGAACACGAGTTGACGATTGTGGAGGTCGATGGTGTGTACACAAAATCAGCTAAGACTAACATGGTGTCCCTTACACCAGGGCAAAGATGTGCTTTCCTGGTGAGTGTGAAAGATATGCCAGGAACAAACTATGCATTAGCAGCAGCAATGGACCGAAGTGCGGATCGGCACATGATGAGCCACAGCAGCAACCCAGAAGAAGAAGTCCCTTCAGTTACCGGATGGCTTGTCTCAGACCCAACGGCACCACTCGCTGCAATGCCTACCGTGCCCAGCATGCCACCAATCGACGACTTCTCTCTCGAACCCTACGATGAGGCCCCTCTCCAACCCGCCGCGGACACAACAATCAATCTCGTCGTCGAAATGAAACGAGCCGCCGACGGCCTCTCACACTGGATGTTCAACACAACCTCGTACATCCAGCCGAAAATCCCAACTCTATTCTCCGCCGAGACATCCGATGACTACGACCCCAGCAGCATCCCCATTGTGCTCCCCCACAATAGCATCATCGACCTGATTATCTACAACAAGCACATGTCTGGCCATCCCTTCCACATTCATGGGCATACCTTTCAGGTCGCGCATCGGTCGGCTAAAAGTGCCGGACGGTACAACCCCAATACCACGGATCTTGCGACAACACCAATAAGGAGAGACACGATCATGGTGCCTGGGGGTGGAAGTGCGGTGTTGAGGTTCCGGGCTGACAATCCAGGTGTCTGGTTCTTTCACTGCCATATGGAATGGCATGCGCATTCTGGCTTGGCATTGACGTTCGTGGAGGCTCCTGAGATGATTAGGGCGAGGGAGCCATTATCGGCACTTGGGCAGATGAGTTTGACGAATTTGCGGGAGTGTGTGCCGGAGGTTTTGTGGCCTGTTGATGCGACTGGAGAGGTTGAGGCCGTCGAGGATGAGGACGCTGAGGAGCTTAAGGAATCGGAGGAGGCCTACGACGAAGATGGTGGTGCTAGCGGTGGTAGCGCCACGACGTTCCGATTACTAGCATATTGTCTCGCATTGTTCATCGTTAGTATGTCGATCGCGGTAGCATTCTTGATGTGGAGGCGCTCGCAGACAGGTACGGGGCCAATAGAGGAGAAAGTACTCAGACGGCATAAACAGAATTATAGTCTTGTCCCTTTGTCGGAGGGGGTTGCAGTTGACCACAACCATGGTGACTTCAACGAAGAGCACGAGAGCATTGATAGCCATGAGAGCTCGAAGGAGGAGCAAGTGACCGCTCGACTGTTGCCAGGAGAATGAAGCAGGGACGAGGTCATGTTGATGGCCGCGAAGATGTGGTGGCTTGCCGTTGGAAATTCTCCGTGATGAAACATGTTACTGGCAAGGGGGGGAATAAAGATGGCTGAGGGCGGTGTACAGGCATGCACCATGGAGGCCTCGAGCATGGAAACCTTACCCGCCCGGAGATGACCGCCCCTTGGTCCAAGTTGGTGACTGGGAGGCCGCCTTGACAGTCTGGACAGTAAGCCTATCGAAATACAGCTGAGCGCAGCAGAATGATGCCTTAAAACGTGTGGTCAGGTCAATGTCGTCCCTGCTGATATCAATGGTTTGCGGAATGACTCAGATTTACCATGGAAGTCTTCAAGCCTGAAACATGAGTGCGAGTCCCATGAAGCATAAGGACGGATCAACTGGGTTCAGAGTTGATTGCAGATTTCATTGCCGTTGCATACTGATGCCGAGGATCTACACATATGACCCCATAACGGTCCAAGTATATCGCTGCTGCACCACAAGTGGCAAGTCGGCTCATATTTACTATCCTCGCTTCGCACAGCTCTCCACCAAAAACTTGACTCTCAAATCAGGCCCCGCTAACAGTCCAATCCCCATCCGGCGTGCAACCATCCAGCAACGCCCTCGGGAACGAAATGCCGCAATACCCATCATTCGTAGCATAAATGCCATAAAACCCAGTGTCCGAATTTCCATCAGCGGTATATGTTATTTCGCCAGCACCAACGGAACAACTTGCTGGGTTACCGGAGAACTCAGAGGCGCAGGTGAATTGATATGGGACACCTCCGAAGCACGATCCTGTGAGTGTGAAGGTGTGGCCGCCCGATTGGCAGGGTGCGTAACCGTCTGGGTAGGCGTTGTGGTATATTTCGTTGCCTGCTTCATCGGTCAGGGAGAAGCCAGAGCCGTGCGTGATCTGGTTGCCACCTCCAAGGTCGGCGGTTATGATGTCGCTGTTGGTCCAGATTGCGTTGACGCGGGGGTGGTCAACTTGGGCTTGACGTTTGGCTGGGGTGGCTGAAGTGAGGACGGAGAGTGCAAGGCTGGTCAGTGCAACCAGGGTGGTGCGGCTAATTGGTGCCATGTTGAAGGAGGTGAAGCAGATGCTGTGATTTCTTGAGTTGTATGCGGATGTTTGAAGGTCAAGAGGGCGCTGTGCTGTGTTGGACTTGTCTTTGTTTGGCGATGTAGGCTTGTTATATAGCTACTTCTCCGTGGAGACTTTTCCGTCTGTTGTATCGAGATCGAAAGCTGTCTTCTGACGTCTTCATTCAACGTTACATCGTCGAGGTCAAGCGCAGTAAATTGAGTTGATCTTCATTGCATTGCTGTACAACTTACTAGGGTTGAAACTTACAACTATGGCAAACCTTGTCGTGACGGGGCCATGGCCTTGGAGCATCTATTTCAGCCGACTTTCAGCCCTGTCACACAGGCTCGAGCTGTCGAAGTTCGAGTTGCTACTTGAGTAGAGACACCATGTGGGACGGGACCAGCAGGGGAGATGAGTCAGTACGCGGAGCTGTGTAAGTCGATAGCGAGGAAGATGCCGCGAAGGAAGTGTTCGGAAGGGCGCAATGTGCTGGAAGATTCAACGTGTTGAGTGCTGGCTGCGATACAGCGCAGCATCCAGGTCGCTGCCGCACAGGCATTGGCAAGTACGTTAGACGTGGCTCCACGTCGTTGCCTACTAGCCGTACTGCTAGTGTTTGATACCGCTTTGATTGAAAGAAGCCGCGTAGATTATGGCGTGGCTTGAGAGACTTGGACCTAGATGATCGTCACAGTTAAGGATAACCTGTCAGGACACGGCAATTAAGTGCGCGGCTTCACGTGCTCGCAACTATCTCCGGCGTCTCTCTGAATGAACCTTCAGTATCGAGGATTGCAGCATCCGCGCCCCATCTGTCCGTCGACTGGATACTGGAACTACATCTCCCGATGCCGGTTGAGGCCCCGTCGTGTACGGCAAATATGTTGTGAAGACGTTTGAGCAGAACTACTTACGTCAGCAATTCGTTGATCTATGGGGTATTGCGCTCTGTGCCCCTGGTTCAAAACAGTGGACCGAGGTCGCCGTCGGCGCACTGGAAGGCCAAAATTGGCAGATCTTCGGCTCGTCGAGCTCTTACTGACTCTGTCTGATGAATCAGAGCGCACTAAGGCCACATGGTGCGCGGAACCAGGTCAGGGAGACATGAGGAATGGCGGGAGGGTAGTATTGAAGTGTTTACCCCATAAGTCTTATGCAATTCATCAGTGCCGCAAACCCGGGGCGTGGGAGTAAAGCAGATTAACGGCTCGACACCGAGCATTGAGGACGGCTTGGCGATCATAATGACGTCATCTCTGTTTTACCGCTGTAGCACCCTCCAGGAACTCCTCATGGCCGACAGACCTACCCTAAGCGGTTGTCGGTGGACTGTAAACACGGTACTCAGTGGCACGCTAACAAATGGTCTTCACTGTTCATCGACAACCGCTGAGCTGCCTAGATATCGCCGAGCGAACCGACCTTCCTGAATTTCTGAACGGTGAGTAGCTGGCAAGGGTGGGGGAGTACATTGACCACTCGAAGTAACCAGCAGTGTGGTCCTAGCAATACGCGCCCCGTCAGCACCAGCTTAGATAGGTAATACGTGAGAAAGCAGACCTAAAGCAAGATCTGAAAACCTAAGTCTCGATGTAATATACATGTGAGACGTAACAATATCACCGGGGCCAACAGTGACTTGCTCAGTACATCGCTGCCCATTTTCGGTGATCTTTGCGCAGTTGAGCGTTCGGTTCTCGTTTACACCAATCATTGGCATTCAGTTGACCTTCGACTCGTAGATGCCGGTGTTTCTAGGCTTCTGTCCTGCGCCAGAGGTAAAGACTGCTGTCTCATGTCTGGCGATATCTGTCCAGTACCTCACCGGAAAGCCTGATCGCCGACGACAACTGGCATTGTGTATTTGCGTCTCGCAACCGGGGTGCGTCAAGTCTCGGTAGCTTGATTCGGATGTTGTTCCTCGGACGGATCAGTATCATCAGCTTGTTGAGGATCAAGTCATCCGTCCAATACAAACAGCCGTAATTTCAGATATGGCGGCCGTTGTTTTGAAGGAGCAAGTGTGAGTTGTTTGGGGGCGGAAGAGACAACATGGCCTGTACTACGTTGCTCACTGTTCGGTGAACAGATTGATGTAGGTAAGTGGTGGGAACTAAGAGAGTGCTGGGTGATGCTCCTGCTCTTGTACGAAACGTCTCGAACACCAGATAGCGATGGAATTTTGTGACTGCAGCGACATAGTCTGTGTGGTGTCTTTTTGCCCGTCAATCAACAAAAAGCGCAAGATCGAAGGACCTTGTTTCAGACCAAATTCTGCGCTTATAGTTCCTCAAGCCGACGTCCCAAGGATTTCCGCCATCTCGGCTATTTCGACCTGCCCGACACCAGCCTTCCTTCCGCTACTCTCTTCACTACTGCTCTCAGGTCCACCCTATGTCTGACCGGACCAAGTTTGGGGCTTCAAGCCTGAGCTTCAAGTTTGGCAGGTTATTGATGCCTGGTGTGACACGTGTTTAGTGCCTGGGGCATATATGAGCCCACCAGGCCAACAAAGCCAAGCACAGGATTTCTAGAACGATTTCGATCTTCTTCTTACTATATATTATGCTTCAACATGCAAGAATACCAGTCTTGCCTGCGAGTGGTAGAGGACCAACACATATTGTTTGCAAGCACGCGCAGATCGGCATTATCATTATGCCTGGCTACTCATTACATGTTCAGGCGTCTGCTACGACGACTTTCTAATGGAGAGCATTCTAATGTTTCCTGCAAGTTTAGCATGACTGTCTGGCGGTGCGGAACACCGTGAGAAGAAGCCTGTTCGATACAGACTTCTGATGCAGTGCTACGCTGTTTGACAAGTATGCTACTCGCGAGATTCGCGTAGCCTTCCTAAGCCAGGACAAAGATATGCTTCGCGGCCGATATGCAGACCATGCAGGGTGCTGCCGAGCTCACAAAGCAAGATGACAACCGTTCCGGAGGCGTTCCAATCAGAATCGCATGTCGAGTAGCGGTGTAAAGCACGCCGTGGAAGAACTTCACTGATTCGCAAGAGAAGCCGTCTTCTGTCAACGTTACTTCTTACGGAGTACGACGCGGGTGGAAATGTGCTGTCCCTTCCGGCCGTTTGAGACGGCTGGTCAAGATGGACGGCGGAACCGTGGGATGCTGTCTAGTCTTATCGAGATCAGGATATGCAGACCACTACTGTAAGCCAGCTCTGCACATGCAAATCGCCAAGCAGCCACCCTCGTTGACTTGTTCACCTCATACGCGTCGAAAATGACTCAACTCCAGTTCCTAAAGATACTAAGAGTCGGACTGTTGTACTCAGCTTGGAGTCTTGTGGAGAGCGAAATCTTAGACAAGCTGACAGTGTAAGACAGGGCCCTTTACCACGACAATGCCTGATCAATCCTGTAGCTGTGGGAGCGATAATGTCAACGGAAGGATGACCCCAGAGTACGAGCAGTACATTAGTAGAGAATCTTCCATCTTTCCAGAAGTGAGGACCAGACGCGCACTACGCCGATCAGCCGCCGAGAAAGCTCGGTTGGCTACCACTAGAGTAAAGAGCTTATTATCTGTTAGATCATTTTGACTTTTCGATGGTATCAATGTGGATAACACCTTCCGCACGCAGTGGGCAGCAATGGAGCGCGCATCGGCGTCGCAACGAAGGATGCAAAGAGCAAGAGCGCTCTGAGGTGGCAGTCTTATCCCAGCAGTGTGGTGTTTTCGTACTGTGAGCAGTCAGGCTGCCTACCGGGATGAGCAAGCCACATTCCTCGGATTCCAGTTCTTGGGCCCACCGAGTTTGGCTTCATGTGCACAGTAAACACTGCTTACTCCGTAACACATGCAAGAGTCCTCAACAACCACAAGCGACTACCACAAAAGCATCAATCAGGTGTAAGAAGCTCGTTTTAGCCGCAGCACACCATTCCCACCAGAACCCGACGGGGAGTTACTGTCAAATGCATGCCACCGAAGTGTGGACCTTGATTCGTCCATGACAACTCGAACAATCAGCTCTGACTGACACTTGAAAATTTTGGTTCCATATTTATTCTGCCTGTACAGTATATACTCCCACGCGCTGCCTGCCCGGCCCTTCGCTTCACCATGAGCAACTCTACAGTCGTTACTGACCCTGCTGCTGACCAAAATGGCTCCTCGCGACTCAAGTCCGATGCCCCCGCCTCCAGTAAGTCAAAATGCCACTGATAGCGATCAGAGGCACTAATTCGCGTACTACAGCCTCCAAACTCTCCAGTAATGAAATAGAGGCAATTCAGAGAGAAAGAAAAGAGAAGACGGAGTACTTTCGACAAGCCATCTCTCAAACACCTGATTTCCCGAAACCTGGTATCCTCTTCGAAGATATCTTTCCAATCTTCACATCTCCCTCCCACCACGAAGCCCTGATCCGAGCCTACGAACTGCAAATCCAAGAGCTAGGCGTTGGCACACCAGATGTCATCGTTGGTCTTGACGCTCGTGGTTTCCTGATTGGCCCGACGCTCGCCCTCCGAGCTGGCAGCAAGTTCGTGCCTGTTAGAAAAGCAGGCAAGCTACCTGGAAAACTCGAGACAGTGACCTACGAGAAAGAGTACGGAGCCGACACATTCGCCATACAGACTGCGTCTATCAAGCCTAGCGACAAGGTTCTTGTCGTGGACGACCTGATTGCTACTGGAGGGTCTGCTGCAGCTGCGGGAGAACTCGTCAAGAAATGTGGTGGTCAGCTGCTTGGTTATGTCTTCATCATTGAGCTTGTTGGGCTCAAAGGCAGGGATAAGCTTGATGCACCTGTTTATACGTTGATTGAGAGTCAGGCGTAAGGCGCGTGACACTCGATACCATTTTACGATAATTTTGCGGAGCAGCACGATTGGGAGGAAATATTCATCAAGCCTCGGTATGCATGTGCAGCACGCCTGACACGGCTACATACGACTGGCGGCAGAATGTGCACCTGTTCAAGGGCATCTTCAGCTCAAGCCTGGAATCAAATACGATTGCCGACCACAACGTAAGACAAGCATTATACGGACTGAGCGCGGACTTCCTACTGCAAACACTAGAGCTGAGCTCGCACAGGTGCTTTGACTGACCTCAGTGCCTGCGCGAGGTCGCCCAAGTCGTCCGACGTTTGAGCTCTATGAGAATATGCAATTCTACCATTAGCATCCACTGCGAATACCCCAGCTTCTTGCCATCGAGATCCCGATTCAGTTGGCCGAACGCCATAACCTTCGGTCTTCCCTAGATTGATAGCAGCAAACAAGCTGGAAGGGTTAAGCACGGCCCACAAGCTGGAAAGGCCTAAGCCATATGCCGAAAAGGACTCCTGATGGTCGTCGACCACTACTTGGACTCTAGCGGCACCGCCAATATCTTTGAGCCATTTTTCGGTCGCTGGCTGGTCACTGTGGGAGACGCCAATGAAGTGAACTTCTGGGTTCTGCTCAGCCATTTCTTTCAGCTTCGAAAAGGTTTTCTCTGCAACTGCCAGAATTAGTACAAGGCTTCTTGCTGCGTGTATAGATAGACAGTAATGAATTACATGGGCAACCACAATGTCTCAAGAATGCCATGACCACTGGTTTCCTATCACTCCGTGGCAGCTTCAATTGAGGTGTGGAAGGTGCCTGATCGCCAACGTCAGGTACCTTCTGTACGGGATGTTGAGGCGTCGAGAAAGGGTTCCACGAGGAGAGCTCTTGTTGGAAGGTCATTTCCGCTGGGCTTCGATGACGGCACTAGAGAAATGATTCTGATGATAATATATTTACTACAATTTGAGGTCTATTTATGAATTTCTCTACAATGACATTTTATGCTTTCCACCCGCCTATTGTATGACATCGTCTAGATCTGCCGTACCCGTGCTAGAAACCTTCACACTCCTTTACTCCCATTGGTGAGACGCCGATGAGGGTAATCCCCACTTGTTCATCGATCCGCCTGCGCATCTGCGGCTACTGTGCACAAACCATGAAGTAATAGCACAGATCGATTATACGACATTTTAGCATTTCAATAGCCTTCACAGCGCTTGCTAGGTCACTCGTTTGGCTTACCAATTCCGAAGCACGAAGATATTGCCGATGTGGTGATCGGCAGAGATCGGCGCACGACCTCGACACAGAAGCGCCAGCGACAGCGAGAGCGATCCCATGAGGCGCAGACGACGAGATGGCGTCTATAAGCCCTGAACTCGAGGAAGAATTGCGCGAGCTCGATCAGGAACTCGAAGAAGGAGATATCACAAAGAAGGGCTACGACAAAAGAAGAACTGCCATCCTTTCGAAGTACCTCGCGCCCGCACCACAGCCAGCAGCAGGACCGGGATCCTTATCGACATCAGAGCGGAGGACCGGTCTGCAAATCCACCAGCCAGACGACAGCGCTCATCCTGCTGCCTCTCGAGATGACCTCCGAGCAGACTCGCTTTCGCGCCTGGAGGGCTCCGGCCGGAGGAACACCAATGGTTCCATTAGGAGTGCTACCATGACGGGCACTAGCACTGGCACGCCCTCCAGTTTCAATCGTCAAAGTACAATCTACGACGAACCGCAAGTGCAGCCTCCGAGTCATGCCTCGCGCTTCATACAGCAGCAGGTTGGAGGCGGAGGGAGGCATTTGTCCATTGCCTCCGTTGATGATCGCAGAAACACCATCTCTTCGATCTCCGGCGACAACTCGAGGACCCAGACCCTCATGCACCAGGACTATGCTTTCAATCCAGATCAGCAGCAGGTCTACAATGCAGGTCCAGAGACTCGAACCTCTACAATGGTTGGTACGGAAGGCTACTTCTCTGACTTTGCTGGCCAGCAGCGCGAAGTAGAAGAGCAGGACTACGGCATCGGACATACGAACCGCTATTCACAGTCCGAAGTCACTTCTCCCACCACCCAGGTCCCTCCTCCTTTTCTCTCCTCTGGCGAACTTGCTGGCGGCGCCGCAGTCCACCTTATGCCCCTCGAGCCGCGCGATGTTCCCTTCACGATATGTGACCCACACGACAGTAACACAGAGATGACCCGCTTCGAGAACATAGCCATGATTCTGAGACATAGGGCAAAAACAACACCAAAGCAAGCGGCGTACTGGGTGTTGGATCAGAAGGGCAAAGAGCTGGTCAGCATAACCTGGGAGAAACTCGCTTCTCGTGCCGAGAAGGTCGCCCAGGTCATCCGTGATAAGAGCAGTTTATACCGTGGCGACAGGGTAGCATTGATCTACACCGAGTCCGAGATCATCGAGTTCGCAGTTGCGCTACTGGGCTGCTTCATTGCGGGTGTTGTCGCTGTGCCGATCAACGATCTCAAGAACTATCAACGGCTGAATGTGGTGTTGACCTCGACGCAAGCGCATCTTGCGCTGACGACAGAAGCAAATCTAAAGAACTTTCAAAGGGACATCACAGCTGCAAAACAGAATTGGCCGAGAGGCGTGGAGTGGTGGAAGACAAATGAGTTTGGAAGCTACCATCCCAAGAAGAAAGGCGAGGAGCCGCCGCTTGTTGTGCCTGATTTGGCCTACATCGAGTTCAGTACAGCGCCTACGGGCGACTTGCGGGGTGTGGTGATGAGCCATAAGACGATCATGCATCAGATGGCAACGTTGACGGCCATGATAACCACTGCAACGAGCAATAGCAGGAGCGATACCTTCAATCCAAATCTGAGAGACAAGAATGGGCATGTGGTTACAGGCACACGGCATGGCGAGACGATTCTGTCCTACCTGGATCCACGGCACAGTATCGGTATGATCATGGGAGTTTTGCTTAACGTCTACGGCGGACATACGGTCTACTATATCGACCAAAGAAGCGTCGAGACGCCGGGTCTATATGCGCATCTGATCACGAAATATAGAGGTACTCTGCTGGTCGCAGATTATCCAGGCTTGAAAAGAGCGGCAATCAATTATCAGGCAGATCCGATGACGACGAGAAACTATAAGAAAGGCATGGAGCCAAATTTCAGTGCGGTCAAATTATGTTTGATTGACACGTTGACTGTAGACCCAGAGTTCCACGAGGTGCTGGCGGACAGATGGCTGCGACCACTCAGGAATCCCAGAGCTCGAGAAGTGGTAGCGCCGATGCTGTGTCTTCCTGAACATGGCGGCATGGTCATATCTATGCGCGACTGGTTAGGCGGCGAAGAACGGATGGGATGCTCACTCATTCATGACATGGATCGAGACAAGTTTGAAGAGGAAGAGAAGAAAGAGGATGGCGGCAACACCAGCAAGCCTGGCTTTGGAAGCAGTCTCATTGGCGGCGGCAGCAAGTCAAGTAAGAAAGAAAAGGTCGTTGATGACCTTGGTGAAGTGCTTCTGGACAAAGAGGCGCTGAAGACAAATGATGTCGTGGTATTAGCAATGGGATCCGAAGCACGAGAGAAGGCTGCCTCGTACCCCAATGCTGTTCGATGTGGCGCATTCGGCTACCCGATACCTGATGCCACGCTGGCTGTGGTTGATCCAGAATCTGGGCTACTATGTTCGCCGAACAGTGTTGGTGAGATCTGGGTTGATAGCCCATCGTTGTCCGGCGGGTTCTGGGCGCTGCCTAGGCATACGGAAATCATTTTCCATGCACGGCCTTTCTGCTTCAAGGAAGGTAACCCGACACCTACCGCGCTTGATATGGAATTTCTGAGGACGGGCTTGTTGGGATGCGTGATTGAGGGCAAAGTCTATGTTCTTGGCCTTTATGAAGACAGACTAAGACAAAGGGTCGAATGGGTTGAGCATGGCGTTGCTGTGCAGGAACATCGGTACTACTTTGTGCAACACCTCATTCTGAGCATTATGCGAAATGTACCGAAGATTCACGACTGTTCAGCCTTCGATTGCTTCGTCAATAACGAGCATCTTCCAGTTGTGCTGTTGGAAACGGCATCAGCATCGACGGCACCACTTACTTCTGGCGGACCGCCTCAGCAACCAGACATACCACTGCTGGACTCGTTGGCAGAGCGCGCTATGGACATTCTGTTGCAAGAACATCAACTGCGGGTATATTGCGTCATGATCACAGCTCCTGGTGTATTGCCAAGAGTAGTCAAGAATGGCAGGCGCGAAATCGGCAACATGCTGTGCAGGAAAGAGTTCGACCGTGGGTCGTTGCCTTGCGTGCACGTCAAATTTGGTGTCGAAAGAGCAGTGCAGAATCTTGCCGTCGGAGAAGATATTGAGGGCGGCATCTGGTCACCTATTTCCAGTGGAATACGCGACGAACTCCTCTTCGAACAAGAAAAGCAATGGTCAGGCGCAGACTACCGTGAAGTCGTGATAGATGACCGTACATCCACCTCCCTTAGCAACTTCACCAACATCTTCGACCTAATGCAATGGCGAGTCGCGCGGCAAGCGGATGAACACGCATATTGTACCGTCGATGGCCGCGGCAAAGAAGGCAAACCACTTACTTGGAAGAAATTCGACATCCGAGTCGCATCCGTCGCAATGTACCTTAAGAACAAAGTTAGGCTGAAACCCAGCGACCACATTGTTCTGATGTACACTCACAGTGAGGAGTATGTCTTCGCTGTCTACGCATGCATGGTATTGGGGCTTATCGCCATCCCTATTGCCCCAATCGACCAGAACAGATTAGCAGAAGATGCACCTGCATTCCTGCATATCGTTGCAGATATGAATGTCAAAGCTGTAATCTGCAACACAGAAGTCAATGACCTCTTTAAGCAGAAAACCGTTTCTCAACATCTCAAGCAATCGGCTCAATTTTTGAAAACACAGATCCCACCTGTGTACAATACCACGAAACCACCGAAACAGTCTCATGGCTGCCGCGATTTAGGACTCACGATCAACAGATCGTGGATAAGTCCTACGAATCCGATCCTTATCTGGACCTACTGGACTCCCGATCAAAGACGTATCTCCGTGCAACTTGCACATGACACCGTCTTGGGCATGTGCAAGGTCCAGAAACAGACGTTTCAAATGACATCGTCGAAGCCTGTCCTCGGGTGTGTCAGAAGCACGATCGGAATTGGCTTTCTACACACTTGCTTAATGGGTGTCTACAACGGATGCGCAACATATATCATGTCCCCGCTTGACTTTGCGCAGAATCCAGCGCAGCTCTTTATGGCACTATCGCGGTACAAAGTGAAAGATACCTATGCAACAACACAGATGCTCGATTTTGCGATGGGCAGTATGGCAGGAAAAGGATTCAGTCTTCATGAGTTGAGGAACTTGATGATCAGCACTGAAGCAAGGCCGCGGCAAGACATTTTCGCAAAAGTCCGGCAGCACTTCGCACAGACAGGACTGGATAGGACTGCCATCAATACAGTGTACAGCCATGTCTTGAACCCTATGATCAGCAGCAGGAGTTATATGTCCATTGAGCCCATCGAATTATGGCTTGACACGAGGGCCTTACGAAGAGGTCTGGTCTACCCAGTTGATCCAGACTCCGACCCCAGCGCTATGTGCGTGCAGGATAGCGGCATGGTTCCTATAAGCACACGCGTCGCTATCGTGAACCCAGAGACATGCGCGCTTTGTCACGTCGGTGAGTACGGCGAGATTTGGGTGCAGTCCGAGGCATGCGCGAAGTCGTTCTATATGTCCAAGCAGGTCTTTGACGAAGAAAGGTTCAACGGTCGACTTGTCGGTGATAACCCCAACGAAACGTATGTGAGGACTGGGGATCTAGGTTTCCTGCATAATGTTACACGGCCGATCGGCGCAAACAATCAGCCTGTTGAGATGCAGATACTCTTCGTGCTGGGCAATATTGGCGAGACTTTCGAGATTAACGGCCTCAATCACTTTCCAATCGACATCGAAAACAGTATTGAAAGGTGCCACGGTAACATCACACCTGGAGGCTGCGCTGTCTTCCAAGCTGGTGGCATGTCAGTCGTCGTCATTGAGGTACGACAAAAGTCCTGGCTGGCATCTATGGTCCCAGTCATCGTCAATGCTGTCCTAAGCGAGCATCAAATCATCGTTGATATAGTCGCATTCGTCGGACCAAGCGACTTCCCGCGCTCAAGGCTTGCAGAGAAGCAACGTGGTAAGATCCTCGCTTCATGGGTAACAAGAAAACTAAGGACAATCGCACAATTTGGCATTCGAGATCCTGAGGGCGACGCTACATTCATGGATCAAATGTCGCATCGTCGGTCTACAATGCTCGGTCGAGCAAGCAGCCAGGAACCAAGGAGCATCGCCCCGTCAGTTGAACAGAGCCCTGCTCCTGCATCACGCAATGATACAATGAGCCACAGGGGCAGTATCATGCCCGAGATCCCCCTCAACATACCATCATCCCAACCACAGCCACAACAACAACCGCAAGCACAAAACGATTATCAGCCGTTGAGCCTGCAATTGCAACAGAATGACTACACAATCGATACATCAGGCATGTTCGACCGTCGTTCCTCAGCAAACACGCACCGGACTCCTTCTATTGCTGACCCACACACGGCCGAGACCCCAGTCGTCGCTCTAAACGACCGACCCTACCGCCTTGGCAGCGAACCAAGCAATTTTTACGAACTCCCCACTGAATACCACGAAAATAACCCCTACCAAGGCAGTGACGCCAAGTTCTTCGATCCAAACGCCGACCCCACAAGACCCTACGGCGACTACAGCCCCATCAACTCCTCCGAAGACCTCCACGCACCGGAGAACGGAAGACCAAGACTAAGTCTCGCGAATCCCGACAGCTACGGCGGCGACGATAGCCCCGCAAACTCGAACACACCAACCACAGCCACAAATACCCTCACACCAACCAGTGCATTCCCACAGGGCCACGGCCTCCTAAGCCAGGAACAACGCGACGCCTTCGCCAACGAATCACCCTACAACGACCGCGGCAACCCCTTCGTCGAACATATCCCCCACGGCGCCGGTATGCCAGCTTTCGATATACCCAGCCGAACACGGCAGTCATATGCGCCGGCTGCCGACCAGGGCCGAACTGAATCGCCCGTCACGAAGGCGCGCGCGCTCCTGCCGAGTCAGATGCGGAATACTATGAGCGCGTCGAATAGTCCGGTGCCGCTGAGTCCGGCGTATGCGATGAGTAATCCGGGGTATGACCCTAGTAGACATCAGATACGGCGGAAGCCGAGTCCGAATCCGGTGGAGATGAGGGAGAGGTTGGAGCAGCAGGAGAATGAGCTGCGGCAACAGCAGGGGTTGGCTCCAAATGCTAATGGGGCAGGAAGAGATTCGGATGTGCAGAGTGCGTTTGGGAGTGTGAGGAGGCGGTATGATGGGAGTGCGTATGGGGACTGGGAATATTGACCGGGCTAGGGAGGACGAGACAAAATGCGAGATATGATGCTTGAGTACAGCAAAGCGAGCATATTTGTTCATGTAATTAGCGACATCACGATGGCATGTACATGAACGAAGTTGACGTAGGACTTAGCTGAGTCCGACTATGAATGTTGTGAGCGTGCAAGCGGTCTTCTCCGGACGCGCCCTGTCTTGTATATAAGGAGAAGCCAAAAGGTTCTAGGCGACATGACGACTTGTGTAGATCAAATTACGAATATACTGTACATTCCGTCGGTAGTTAGATGGCACAAACAACGAGATCTTGAGATCGTGTCAATTGCAGTATTACTGCACCCAGGTATGTCAGGTATATAGGTCGTGGACTTGTCCGGGCGTATCCTGTGAGGCTTGGGGCAGGCCAGGCGACTTTCGGACTTCAGCGTGCATGCTAGGTATTGGGCTTTGGCGGCTTGCGATGGTGGCAGATACGGCTCCTATGGCACGCGTCGACGGCAAGCTCGGGACATCGAAATGGGACAAGCCAGTACTATGTCTAGGCGTGGCATGCCCTATGGCCACAGCTGAAATTATGCGAAGTTATAAAGGTTGAGCAAGTCGGCCTAGCAAGTCCTATGGGCGTCGAGCAAGCCCAGAGGTTACGCCTGGCCGCCTGGGACTAGAGAAGTGCCCCCTAACAATACCTAGTGGCTACTAGCCCTAACGACCAATTGTGCCAAATTTTATAAATCCGAGATATTTCAGCCGCGGCCACAAGGCAAGTCGAGCTCTTCCCGCCTTCCTGATTCACTCTCGAGCATCATCCATTGTCATCGAAGCTTCGTCTCTACTACACTGGCGGTGCTCACAACATGGCAATTCGCCGCCTGCAATGGACTGTGGATATCCCTGCAGAGATCAGGCTCATGGTCTACGAGAACTACTTTGAGTCACTTACAATTTACGCACACAGTCCTGCTTGTTCTTACAAGCAGGGAAACTGTGCAACTGGTCATTTCTGGAAACACCAGAAAGAGCGAGCAGAGGCAGAGCCAACATACGCTGCGTCAAACCTGCTCCTTACCTGCAAGCTCGTTCACGCAGAAGCTGAGCATGTGCTCTTCAACAGAGCACGGTTCGCCCCGATGGCTTGCTTCAGTACGCTCAGATCCAGTAGAAGCACACCTCTGACACTCAGCATCGTCGCACAAAGAGCATTACAAGAGTGGCAGATTTTCGAACCCTTCTTGGAAGCATGCGACGAAGGTACCACTGGAAACACGAGCAGGCTTCCTGTATCTGGACCGAAGGCTTCACCAAGCTTAAGTTCGCCTCTTCCCTAACTATATACAATATCAACGGATGTAAGCGCTCACGTCAATTGTTGCAAAAGCATACTGACTTCCACAAAGTAGTTGATGACACCATTTTGGTCCGGAAACTGATGCAATTGAGCCTTGACGCTATCCACGAATCGGAATTCTTCCTCCACG
Source organism: Knufia obscura (assembly GCF_036327395.1). Lineage (NCBI taxonomy): Eukaryota > Fungi > Ascomycota > Eurotiomycetes > Chaetothyriales > Trichomeriaceae > Knufia > Knufia obscura. The sequence continues at coordinate 325,709 of NW_027042703.1, forward strand.
AAGTAGCAGGGCACACCAAAAATTATTGTGTACGCCTGTCGTACCACTTACTCGGGAAGCTCTATTCGCTGACATTCAATAGAGATGTATGGTGAAGGTCACTATCTCCTTTGATAGAACGATCACGTTGTCCGGTCATCACCTTGCGGCTAGGGCTGAGCGAATCATTGGACTGATTGACAGTTGCCAACGTGGCATCAGACGGAAAGCAGGACGACACGCAGCTGAGAACAGAATCTTCACGATTAAGGTCATGGAAACAAAGCAACCATACATCTCTGGTGAGGTTTGAGCCAAAGTTCGCACATAATAGTGCAAGTCATGGCTTGAAGCAAGCAGTTTCTAGTCATCAAAATATCATTTCCGACTTTACAGATCATGGCCATAGGTTTTCCCCGTGCGTGGTAGAACACGGGGGAGAAATGGTGAGTATGCTAGCGCTTCTTGAAAATGCAAGCTCCCGTGCTGATTCTCCTCGTTAGCCAATTTCCACCACGACTCACGAGCCATCATGATGTTTTTCAAACACTATTACGCCAGATCTACTCCGCTTTCACTATCATGATTGACACGTGACTCTTGCTGACGGCTACTTGTTTCTTCTCATACAGACCTTGTACTGTCTTCCCGACAACTCTTCCATCTATTGCTGCTTCTAAGGAAGGTTGTATCCACCTCCCATCATGGTCAAAACCTGGATTCAGGATATCCCTGCCGAAATCAGACTTAAAGTCTACAAGCACTACTTCGAAACAGCCATTATACTTATGCACAATCCTGCCACGGATGAACACTACAGCTTGTGCAATAGAAGGAGGCCACAAAAGAACCTCCTCAACCTCCTCCTCACCTGCAAGACGATCAAAGAAGAAGCATATCAGACATGCCTAAAGGTTGCCAGCTATGTCCCAACCAACTGCTGCATTCTGGCTGAAGATGACACCATGGCATATTTCGAGAATATCAGTGAGCAGTTGTTGTCGCAAGCGTCCAAAGCAGCAGACATTGAAAACTTGAACCGTCGAAGGTCCAGAGAGGTCTACACTGGGAGCAACCGAAGTACAGCGATCTTTACGAAAGACTTCCAGAGATGCAAGCTCACGAACTGGTTCAGGTCAGACACTGCTCGAGGTACGTATAGTAGCAATAATCGCATGTAGTACAAGGCCTTACATTATACAGATGCCGATTTTGCTCGCGAACTCATCATCCTCGGTGGGCATCATAAAATGCAGCTTCAATTCACCTGTCGCCTTATATCAGCACCTGTCTTAGGAGGGCATGGCCATTTATCGGCTCCAGGTGATTCGACCTGCATTACAAATGAAGAAGACTACCGCGTCTTCTCGCGGCCCAACAGAGTTATCAAAATAATGGGAAAGACTGCTGAAGGCTGCAACAAAGTCAAAGACTGGCTAGTTGATACCAAGCAGGAGTTGGTGGGATGGGACAAGCAGAGTTTGCCATGCGGATATCGATTCGAGATACTGGTCAAGGGCGAAAGCGCTGGTTAGCCAATGGAGCGATGTTGAGTGACAGCAGATGCTCTAAAAAAGTGGGCTGCTGGGTCATGGAACATCGCCCACAGTGGCTTGCTGCAATGATGGCGGCAACAAGGATGGAGTGTCAGCTAGTATCTGCGGGCGATCATTACCAGTGCGTGGCTCTCGGTAGACACATAGAACTTGTAGCCAACAACTTGTCGTCCACTTTCTTGAACTTTCTCTCCTTATGCTTCCCTGGCACGTGACACCCAGGCAGCCTACACAACCAATACTTGCGAGATTTTGTTACCAAGCACTTAAAATCAGTCTTCTCCCACGCAAATTGTTCGTCGATCCGTATAACGCCAACATGGTCAAAGAGTGGCTCCAAGACGTTCCTGCCGAGCTCAGACTGAAGGTCTACGAGAGTCTCTTCGAGTTGATGACAGTGCTGATGCACGACCCGAACTCCAAAGCACACCGTACAGCCTGTTCCCAAACGCAATCCAGCACCTCGACGAGTTTGTTCCTCACATGCAGAACTGTTTGGGACGAAGCGAAAGCGCTTTTCTCAAGAAGACCAAATTCAGACCTCAGAGGTGTTTTGCAGCGCAGAATGGTCCTCTGAACTATTTCAAAGACCTCAGTCTACCAATGTTGTCAATAGCGTTGAAGGTCGGAGATATACAAAAGGTGTTGAACGAATATTCGCACATAAATCGTGACGAGGGTCCAGTACCTACAGATATTGCACAATGTTCGAACGACTTTCAAACATGCAGATTCGGGAGAAACCCTGACGCAATCCGCATTCTCGGTATGCCTTCGTTCCAGCCTTCGTACACGCACAAAAGCTGACATGATAGGCGTTACACGTCGGACCATGGTAGTCAAGCTCCTCAATCTAGGCTGGTACCACCGACTAGAGATTCGTTTCACTGTTCGACGACTCCTACCGATTTCGGCGTTTGTGTCATCAGAGACTGAGGATGTGCCGCGGGTCTTAACGGGTCGCATTCACTCGAAGGCTGACAAAAAGACCCTCATCTATGGCAAGAGTATGGAAAAGTGTCGCCAGATTCAGGACTGGCTTTTGGAATCGACTATCTCATCTGAAGGCAAGTTATGTCATAACGCCGAGATGCAGCTCATCGTCGAGACATAGCGTCAATGGTCGACATCTAAACAATCGAAATGCAGGATAGAAGATGAAGCCTGTATATTCTTGGCGTGATTACCGTCTCTCGTGGAACGGGTTTCATCATATCGCAGAAGCCATCAACGAACTCTGGTGCGGTGGACACCCCATCTGGTTTGCTCATCGTAAGTGCTTTAGCGTCAGTATGCTAGCCATTGTTCTTATATAGCGGATTTGCTTCAACCTCAGCAACCCACAAACCCCAAGGTCGATCGATGGTCCCATCGTTTGAGCTTTGTGCTGCAGCTGCCTGCTCCGCAGTCAAAGGCTCGAAGTCATTGTTATACAGTGCATCTTGGCCATCTGTACTTGCCCATGCATCCATGTTCATACCCGAGCCAGACATACCACTAAATGCGTTTCTCAACAACGCAGAATCAGTCTGCACCCTCGCATTCGTAGCGGTAAACACAGCTCGAAACACCGCAGTCTCGATGTCAGGACCCCAAGTCGTGAATCCATGCTTCCGCATCAATACTACCCGCCGATTCGGTGCACTCGTCGCAGGGTCCGCCGTCTGATTCTCAGGCGCAACGAACATACCCGCAAGACTTCCACCTTGCCTCTCATTCCGCACGAGCATGTCGTGCTTGTCGGTCTCGTTGTAAATAGTCTCGATATCCCACACTGGCACTTCAGTCCCGAGGAAACCCGGAAGGTGGAATACAGGTCTCAGCGGCACACCACTGGTAGCATACGGCAGCACATCCGGCGCGTGAGCATGAACGACGCAGTTTACGTCGTCGAAGCGTTTGTAGATCTCACTGTGGATGTAGCGCTCTATGTAGCCTTTTGGTGCATCGGGTTCGACGGCTGATGCGTTGCTGACTTGGTATGTGACGAAGTCGTCTGGTGATGAGACGAGGGCGGGAGCGCGGTTGCCGGACATGATGAAGTGAGAGCCGTCGTCGGGGTGGCGGACGCTCACATGTCCGTATGCGTCGACTATGGAGTGGTAGTGGAGGATGTGGTTTGCCGAGATGAGGGTGGTGAGGAGGGTAGTTAGGTTGGCCATGGTTGCGAGGTGTTCAATGGGAGCAGATCAAGAGTTGTGTGATTCTAAACTGGTGCGAGCTCGAGATCTTATCTGGGAGGCTGTTGAGCTTCTCGATATCTGTGTAAGTGATAGTCTTCATTTGTGTCGGGTCACACAAGACAGGGAAGCTGACAGCTCTCAGACATGTCAGTTGACGTCTCTTATTCTCGCCAAGTACATTTTCTCGAGACTGATTTCCTCATGTTGCCGGACTCGATGACGATCACCGCGACAAGGTTCTCCACGTCTTGAGGATTGACGTACAGATGTGATTGGGATAGGATCGATCTTGCATGAATCGGAGCACTTGGAAACGTCGAGACGTCATTTGATGCGCTGCTGGCGACTTGGAGCGACCGTACATCATGGACATACCCATGCGAGCCACAATACCAAACGCTGCGCGGACTTATGGTATCAAAAGGATCTGAGTTTCCAGTTGGCGCTGCAACTACGGTATCAAGACTATGTAGACTCTAGCACCTTCTCACTGTGACTTTGCTTGCGGTCATTGACAACTCTGGTCAATAAGGTGAGAGCGGCCGACAAGACCAGTGCTGCTCCTGCGAAAGCTTGCATACCAGACCAGGACATCCTTTCGATCGCACCAGCCGAAGGACTTCCGATAAGCACACCTAGCGCACTGAAAAATGCATTGATGCCAAATTTCGTGCCAATCTTGCTGAAGTCCGTGGTCAACTTTGCTACTGAAGGTGTTTGGAGCGAAACGATCGCGCCTGAGAAGAAACCGTACAGCACACTGAACACGATCAGTCCAGCAACAGACTCCTTGATCGCAATCCAGCATAAAGACAGTATTCCCGCAAGACCTGTGCAGGTACTGAGGACCAAGAGTGTACGATCAGCTTTGTCGGCAATAACAGATGGAACCACACGTCCAAACGCAGAGCCAGCTGACATGATCGGAAGCATGTAGAAGGAAATCTCGGGCCTGACACCATGCGCTGCGGCATATAGTTCGATGTAGAAGAATGGGATCTAGGTAGCCGAGGTTAGTGCCATATTGAACACATCGTTCCGTTGACTCACATATTGTCCCATAAAACCGAATAAAGACGCCAGGTTGAAGGTGTTAACGGCGCATCCTTCATCAACTGCGAGTCAAACAAGCGGCGTGTACCTGCCGGCTCAACTCGAAGCTTGATGAGAGCACAGGGTACAATAAGAGTAGCTAGGGCAATGAAGCCAATGACTCGTACAGCCCATCCGAATCCGATACGTGGTTGCAGCTCGTGGAACACGATAGGATAGATCACGCCGCCTATACTAGAGCCGACTGCACCTCCACCGACAGCGATGGCTCGTTTGGTCGTGAAATAGCTGGGCACTATAGCGACTGCAGTCAAGAACAAACAGCCACCCCCTAGACCAACACAGATGCCTTGAGCAAGGATGAATTGCCAGAACTGCGTGCATAAGCTCGTCATCATCAGTCTTAATACTACCAGGAATGTGCCAAGAATGAGAAGGAGCCGTGGATGTCCCTGGTCAAATACAGGACCCCAAACAATAGGACTCGCTGCGATGAGGAAAGTTGCAAGGGAGCCAATCCATGATATTGTCGACTGACCAGCTTCTGGAAGAAGAGACGTCGAGTAGTACGACTGAAAGACGCCGAAGGTATTGGCTAGTCCCCTGTAATGAAATACGTCAGCAACAAGCTGAGCACAGGGTAGTCTTCACGGACCAGGAATTGAAGAATAAAAAGAAGCCGGCGAGCACCTGAGAGTAGGCTGTCAGACCTCCGTTCGGTGGTGGACTGGGCTTGGGTTCCTCGGCTCGCATCTCGTGGTCGGAATTGGACGTCATGGGTGTCTTTGCAATCAATATCTGAGAAGATTTTATTCCTAAGATGTCCAACTCAAGAAGGACATTGATGATGGACACTGTCGACCAGAAGAATTGGAAAGAGCGAACAGCTGGCTTACGCAGACTCAAAAAAGCTCTCGAAGCATTCCATTATTGCGAAGATTATGTAGCAAGAACTCATCTTGATACAGCATCGTGACTGGAGACCCAAGATGCAGCACTACAGGAGGTGATCCGGTCCACATTGCTGCGGGTACGGATAGTCAACGTGAGTAGTACGGGACTGTGGAATCTGTTGAGAACGCGGCTCACTCAAAGATTCGATGTCATGCAGAGCTTGTCAAGAGCTGGAGAAGTGAATTGAAGGATGGAGAGAAGAACTTGTTGTGGTGTGTTACACGCAACAACTCGCGGTAACACGAAGTTCTTCTCTTATCGTACGATCAGCGCAGGGATGAACGAATCGATGGCGCTAGTCTACGTCGAGCACCTGATATGGAGCCCAGGTGCCAAGCACCCCGATACAGTTTAGCAGGTACACTTACCTAACGTCATTTTGTTGAGTTCAGCTTCGAGTTGTTCTTTTGCTTCGCTCAGGACCTGTACGACTATGTAAATGGTTCCTGCCAAACCAATATAACTCCCATCAACCCCTCGCGCAGAGCCCGGAACGTCCTCGCGGACCTCCATTCGGGCTTGCCAGCGGAACGCTAAAGACCCACTAGATGATGGATGCAATCGACGGAGAAACGACAAGGTTCTAGCTGCTGTTTTTACGTGAAGCTGGAACCTGAGGGCACAGCCATGTTATCATTGTGGGGCACACCAGCCGTCGACAGATGCTCTTTGGCTTGTCTGCGAGCTTCTGATCGTCAAGTGCACGTACCAATAATGTACCAAAACTTGGGACCGCGATGCAGATCCGGTTGACTTCATCGGATGTGGTTGCCTCTAGCGGTATCCAATGCTCGGTACCACCACAGACCTTGACGCAGACACCCTCCGTTTTGACTGACAGCGGATATCGCTGGAATAGTCATGCACAATGAGCAGCGATGTTCAAGTTTTTGACCCTTCTGCAAGTACTCAGCGGCAATTGACGGATCGCTGCTTGAGTACAGGGTAACCGTGAGTTGTGTAACTCGTCCCAATCCATGGGACCTTATATATGCGTGGCTTGCGACCAATCACTCAGTTACAACGAGTCGCCTCTGCGAAACAGAATCCCAAACTGAATCAAGCTCAAAAACATGCTCTTTACACCACCACAAACGAGAGACCACTCCCCACGAAAGCCAGAGGGCACTACTGTCTCCAGCACTTGTTCATATGCTCAGTACGCGCTGGCGGCCTGGAAGAAACTGCACAGGAGACGAAATGGATCGATCTGTCTGCTTGACGGCGACTTCCTAGATATCCCAGACGTTGTGGCCGTGGCGAAGTGCGCCTCTAACAGCATCTTGCATGTTTGGAAGACGATGCTAACACTCAGGCAGATATAGCGCGCAAGTAGCCTTCTCCGAGGATCCGAAGATCTCTCAACGTATCAACAAGAGTGTTGAGACTTTACAAAAGCATCTAGATGGCGGCCACTTGGTCTATGGTACACATTAATCGGTCACCCTCAGGTGTTTCAATGGCTAATCTTGATTAGGCGTGACGACAGGTTTTGGAGGATCAGCCAGCACCAGAACTACAGACCTCGAATCGCTCCAACGTGCCCTAGTGCAACATCAGGGTTCGGGCGTTCTCTCCAGCAAAGACATTGGCCGGCCACAGCAGACAGCCGTATTGCATTCAGTGTCAGATGTCGATCACGATATGGACTTCGATACTCAGTCACAACCGACGGCATGGGTCAGAGCGGCGATGATGGCACGATGTAATTCAATCATTCGAGGTCACTCGGCTGTACGGCAGGATGTTGCGGAGACTATCCTAGCTCTTCTGCAACGCAACATTACGCCGATAGTACCACTCAGAGGATCAATATCGGCGTCTGGAGACCTGTCGCCATTATCCTATATTGCGGGTACCATTGAAGGAAACCCGGACATCTTCGTTCGCGTAGGTAAGGGTACCAGCAACATCATGACAGCACGACAAGCACTTGAGCAGGCCGGCATCCAGCCTGTGACTCTTCATGCGAAGGAGGGTTTAGGCCTGCTCAATGGCACCGCCTTTTCCGCAGGCACAGCGGCTTTAGCCCTCAGTCAAGCTCAAGATCTGACCATCCTCTCCCAGTTCTTACTAGCATGGGTGTTGAGGCAATGACTGGTACTGCAGAATCATTCTGGCCAAAAATTGCAGCCATGAGACCCCACCCTGGGCAGATCGACTGTGCCGCCAATATTCTTGCGTTCCTAAGCGGGTCGAAGCTGGCAAGGTGTGTTGACAAGCCGAAGGATACTCATATGACGGGCCTGTTCCAAGATCGCTATGCTACACGAACAGCGCCACAATGGATCGGCCCGCAGATTGAAGATCTCGCCCATGCCATAAGCCAAATCACGCGCGAGCTAAATTCGACTACCGACAATCCTCTGGTTGATACTGAGGATGAACACATTCTGCATGGTGGCAATTTCCAGGCAGCTGTCGTTACATCCACTATGGATCGCACAAGACTCTGCCTCGATAAGCTTGGCCGTATGCTCTTTGCGCAAGGTACAGAGATCATCAATCCGATGCTGAATAACAGTCTCCCAGCAGACCTTGCATCCGATGATCCATCGTTGTCGTTCACATGCAAAGGCATTGACATCAATTTGGCATCATACGCTTCTGAGCTTGGGTTTCTTGCCAACCCAGTGGGCAACCACGTCATGTCTGCGGAGATGCACAATCAAGCCATTAATTCCCTTGCTTTGATCTCGGCGCGCCATACCTTCCAAGCTCTGGACGTTCTACGCATCTTGTCGTCAGCTTACCTTTTCGTACTCTGCCAGGCCCTGGACCTGCGTGTGCTTCAACTTGAGTTTCAGAAGGTTGCCGAGGTAGACGTCCGAGGTCTAATACCAGAACACTTCAACTCCTTGCCAGAAAAATCATGCGAAGCTCTACACGACGCGGTGTGGACAAAGCTCATGTCTGTCTGGCCAACTACAACAAGTCTTGATCTCTCCGAACGCTGTTCGAAGTCTTCGGATGCCGTTATGGAGAACGTGGTCAAGTATTTTGCCAGCTCGGACGACCCGACTCCCGATCTTTCACAGATCATGTGCTTCAACAAGGCTCTCAAGACCGCTCTGCAGTCCGAATATGATCGCACACGCAACACCATGTATGCCAACCATCTCAATATCACCACATCATACCTAGGCAAAGCCTCGCGACGTATGTATACGTTTGTTCGTAAGGACTTGGCTGTACGTTTCCATCGCGGCCTGATTGAGCATCCAACTCAACCTACAGAAGGAAAGATGAGTAATGAAGAAGCTGCACAGAGGAAAACCATTGGTGGTCAGGTCAGTATCATCTACGAGGCATTGAAGGATGGAAGAGCCACGGACACAATGATGGTCATTATCGAGGAAAGCTTGAAGCTGCAAGAGCAAAACAAGACTACGTGAAGGTGCACATAACCGTATTGGGCAGGTACACACTGCTCATTCATGATGGATTGTCGTCCTTGGGAAGGAGCGTTTTTCGATCGCTTCGTCACACCTGCCTTACAAAGTCGTTGCACAACTCCATCTTCACTCTGTGACTCTGATCTCGACCTTTCGACACACGCAGACTTCGGTCGGAAGTGGTCACCGCGACATGGCTATCCAGTGGCTGCATGATATCCCGCCGGAGATCAGATTCAGCATCTATGAAATGCTCTTCAAGTCACTTGATCTCATCGTGCACAATGGCAGAAATTGCGTGCAAGATTGTCGAACAAGATCTGATAGGAACACACCAACCAACCTGTTCCTGACCTGCAAAGCAGTAAAACACGAAGCAGAGCCAATATACATGAGCAAGACCAATTTTCGAACATCTCGCTGCGTCAATGGCAGTGTCAACAAGTTCGGCTTTGTCAAGACCTCGGGAATGCCACCAGCCTTAACACTCGACCTACAGCTCTATCATGTCTGGGATTACCCCCAATTGGATTACTGGCTTTCGAGCTACGGAATACGCAAGATCGCTATCACACATTCGATTCGTCCTGACATGAAGTTCGGGTTCATGCTGATGTTGCTCTACAGCCTCACTCCTCCTCAAGCGGAGATCGCAGCGAGATTCGGCCACAAACTTGAGCCAGTCAGAAGGTTCTTGGATCATCTCAACGGCCGCGTCAAGACGATTGAGCTGAAAATCCAACACGAAGATACAGTAGGTACCCAGCCCTGTACCAAGTTCCAGTGGCTAATACCTGCAGCCTCGACCATGCACAGTTACCATCAGCTCCATCAAGGAAGGCACCTATCATGCCCTTGTCGACAACTATTACGATGAGGACTTTGAGCTTATCAAGAAGGATTTGAAGAGAATGGGTATCAGCAAGGGGATGATGGCATTCAAGAAAAGCTACAGTGGTCCAGCAGGGAGTGATGCGGATTCGACGTAGGAGGGATGGGATTAGTGTCTGGTCGTGGCATTCCGTGATGCTGACCGACTCTCCAGTAAGGAAGGAGAACCACAGTGAAGGCACTGAGAAGTTGAGCATGGCTCACTCACAGCACACTTTCGGATATCACGTTAATCGATGTGAGGGAATGATGAGATCGTCTGACTGATCGCTCACCGAGCCCATCGCTCTTGCTCGGGGTATACCCAGTTTACATCTGCTGCTTTCTAACGCATCCTTCCGCTCATCTCGGTATCTTCGTCGGTCCAACCGCCAGATCTCCAGTCTCGTTCTTCTCTATCGGTTCACTGAAGGACAATGACTACTACTTGGTTGAATATACCAGCTGAAGACAGACTCAATGTCTATGAACAATTGTTTCGCTCAATCGCCGTGAAGGTGCATGGTATCTGCACAAAGCAAAGTACCGACAAGCATGAAAGAAACACCACTCACCTGAACCTCTTTCTGAGGTGCAGAACTGTCAGGGACGAATTTCGACAAGTATTCCTGCGCTGTGCGACCCTCAAACTCTACAGGTGCATGCCGTTCGAGGTCGAAGAGGTGTTCTTGACTGGAGCGACCAAAGGCGGGACTTTCGGACTCGACTGGATCCTGTCTATGGGGGAGTTTGTTTTCCCAAGTTTTGACCTTCGTGACTGGCTAGGCGATCTCGGCATCCGATATCTTTGCGCAGCCCGGAGGCTCATTGTGCCAGGTACCATCCGCATCGTTCAGGAGCAATATAGCAAAGGCAAGTTCCGGCGCCTATGCACATTTACGATGCTGACATGTTGCAGACCTTCAACGTGTCATCCATCTCATCGATGATGTTGCAGAAACACACAGTGTAAATATGCCAGGTGGATGCGAGAACGGGGTATGGTTCAAGGTACAGGTGGCAGATATGGTAGGACTACACAACACTTCACGACCTAATACTAACGTGGGTATAGGCAGAGCCATATGCAGTAAAATGTGAACGTGAACACTATGGTAATAACGTGCGAGGGCCAAGAAAAGAAGGATTCGAGCATATCGAATGGAAGCTGGCTCGATGTCAAGAACCGAAGATAGCAAAGTTCAGGTACATCGAGGAAGATGAGGTTGATGCTTGATCTAGCAAGCAATGAAAGGTTGGGCTAATACATTGCTCGAAAGCACCGATGGCTACTCTGAGACTTCCTGCACGCGGAAGCTTGGTCACGTAATATCCTCCTCCTTAGATCCATTTCATCGTCGCGCCTTAGAACAGCAACAATTGGCCCCAACTCCTTGATGCTAGATGCATAGTGAGCCGTGCTTGACACCAATAAGTTAAACCAAGCAAATCTTTACATATGCGCTCGTTGCTGCCACAAACCTGTGCCGCGTCGTTGACGTGCTAAGTATGCGAATTGTGATTCCTACAGCTTCCTCCTACCATGCGACTCGTAGCTCCTAACAAGTTAACGGCCCTCAGTACGTCGTGTAGGACACTGATGAGTGTGTGGTGGATTCAAAGTCGTGCCATTGCCACTCATTGCTAATTGTCGCGGCTGCTGAGCTTTGTAGAAGGTCACGTCCACTGCATTTAAAGGAAGCTTGCCTGCTTCCTTGTTTGCATTCACTACATACCTGTCGGTACAGCATAGGAACAGATAGCCTGTTTCGACAGGCCGACAAACAGCTGTATTGTCAGTGCTGGTGGTCAGTAATGCGACTTCTAGGACTCTGGAGCTTCTTGTGTCCGACTAGTTCCTCTCACCCGGCAACAGATCATTGCTGTTTGTCGTATGGAGGGGGCTAGTCGCACCTATTTGTGCTTCATGAAGCTCATAAAACAAAGCTTACGACAGTAGCGGTTCCTTATTAAGACAAATGTGCCAAACGTGCGCGGAAGGTGCCTATAAGCTGGTTAGAGTCGCTCCTTCTCCCTGTCATTCCTTCCTAATCTTTTCACTGGCGTTGATGACGTATATGCTATACTATGTGAGTTTCGTCGGCTACAGACATTGAGATGGATGAGGACTGGTGATATACTGCTGAAGTGACGGTGTCTGAAGATGGTCAAGGAACAGATGAGAGTTGCAATGTCATGTTGTCAAGGTCAAGAAAAATTGTTTGAAACTTCTTGCAAAGTGCTTGTGCTCGCAGACTGACCTGTTGATCTACCAAGGTCCCCTTAGTTCCGACTTTGTTGCTTTGCGCTTCCGGTCCTTTATCGAACAACTGGTGAAGTAATATGTGCTACGTGTTGAATTGAGTTATCACTAGTGCTAGCAATATGAAGCCGTGCCTCAACTTAGGTTCTTTACCTACAGCGGCATTTGCTACATTGAAGACATAGGCTCACTGAGATCACTAACTTTCTGTAGAGGTGTTGCGATCTTTAATGTGGCTGACGGATATCACACGTTTGGTCAGAGAGACTGGTCAAGGTCAGTAAACGATGCAAAACGCAGCAGGCTCGGGAATCGCCCACAATGGTTCATGGGTGGTTGCAAGCAAGAAATTTGAAGGCAGGTTTCAAGCCAGAGACACAAAAAGGGGCGCGCACGGCACTGCATATGCCCGGTTCCGTGTCCACGTGATAGGTTGAATCCGGCTTAGTCTAAGCTTCAGGCTTCGCGTACGTCATACTGTTTTGCTGAAGAGGCAGCGATTTCTAGGCGTCTGGTCGTGTCGCGCTGGGCTCCCCCACCATAGCACGCAGCCATGTCCTCGAATATATTGGAAATACCCTTTCGACGCACACAGTCTGTGAAACTGTCTATTGCCATCAAGAGCTATATTGAGTCGAAGTTTGATCAGCAGCCTGCTGCTTTCGACGATGACTGCCTGGCAATCGAGCGGCTGCGGGAGGATGCCATCCATACAGTTGAGCCGCATAAGAGTGGTATCCAGAAGCTCACTGCCTATGCTGCTCAGCTGAGGTATATGGTGAGTTGTTGAAAGCAATGCTGAAAGACAGCTAACACTGTGTAGAGCAGCAAATTCCCTCTCGAACTCGGGGTCGACTTCTCATGGTGGCCAGCAATAGGCTACCACACCACCTCTCCCATTACCCAGAACAATATTCGATTCGAACTGGCAAACGTCCTCTTTAACCTCGCTGCCCTCTACTCGCAGTTAGCGTTCACGAACAACCGTACCACGCCCGAAGGCCTAAAGCAGTCAGCACAGTATGAAGTGGCAGCCGCAGGCACCTTCTACTTTCTCCGCACCGAGATCATCCCTGATATGCGATCGACCCCACCAGAGGATATGGACGAGTCTACGCTACTGAGCTTGGAGCAGATGTGTCTGGCTCAAGCGCAAGAATGCTTCTGGGGCAAAGCAGTCAAGGACTCCATGAAAGACGGCACAATCGCTCGGCTAGCAGCATGTGTCTCAGACTACTACTCAGCTGCTGGAGACTGGGCTATCAAATCGGATGCCATCAGCACTGAATGGATACATCATCTGAGCGCAAAGCACCATCACTTTGCGGCTGCCGCCCAGTATAGACAATCTATTGACTGCCTGGAAAAGAGAAAATATGGTGAAGAAGTCGCAAGACTACGAGATGCCCTGATATGCGCGGATGAAGGGCTGAAGGAGAGAAAATGGATCAACCGGGTGGTGGACGGTGACCTCAATGGCTTGAGGAGCCGTGTCAGAGAAGAGTTAAGGAGAGCAGAGAAGGACAATGATGTGATATATCTTCTACCAGTCCCTCCGAAATCCGAGCTCAAGATCCTGGATAGAGCCAACATGGTTGCGCCTAAACCACCCAAAGAGGTCAATGAAGGCATGCATATGCTCGGCCCGCACGGTCCTTTCGGCCGACCACTCTTCGAGAAATTGGTTCCATATGCTGTCCACCAAGCAGGTCAGGTCTATGCCGAGAAGCGTGACAGGCTAGTGAACCAAAACATCATAGCTGATCTAGAAGCCATGACCACAAAACTGAAAGAACTTCTGGCCGACCTCAATCTGCCGGGCTCTTTACAAGCGCTGGAGAAGCCACTTGGCTTGCCGCCCTCACTAATGTCCAAAGCTGAGGAACTTCGCCAACAAGATGCTCTCTACAGATTGAAACGCTCTGTCGAAGACACGACGAAGATCAAGACCAGCGATTTCGCAGTCTACCAAGACGCAGTGGCCCTGCTCGACGCGGAGAAATCCGAGGATGAGCGCTGTCGCGCGAAATATGGCACTGACAGGTGGGCAAGGCTGCCCAGCGAACAAGCTTTGTCAAAGTGGTGGAAGCAAAGCACTGATTTGCTGGGATACCTCAATAGTGCTGGTTCTTCGGATAATCTGGTTCAGACCAAGATTCGGGAGAACGAACATGTCCTGCGTCTTTTGACAGGTCCTGATCGCGACATTGAGCGATATGTGCCCAGCTCGCGCAACCTGTCTATCACTCCTGCCATAGAAAAGGCGTCTTCCAAGCTACGCGGGGTCCTCAACGATGTTAGCAGACTCGAGACGAAGCGGCGGCGCAAGATCGAAGCAATACGTAGTAAAGCGAAGAGCGACGACATCAGTCCTGCTCTGCTTACTGAAGCAGCCCGGCTAGAGCGAGAATACCCTATGCAGCCGATATCGGCATCTCAATTCGAGCATTTATTCGATGAACGTCTTGAAGCGTACGAAGCAGATCGTGATGCACTGACACAAGATCAAGAAGACCAGGATCAGCTATGTACTCGGTTACGGGAAGCGAACAAGGTCTTTGTGCAAGCGCGCCGCGGTGAGACGGAGCAGGTCACAAAAGATCGAGAACGTGCTTTGCAGGAGCTGGAAAATGGTTATGTGAAGTACAAAGAGATCGTACAGAACTTGGAGAACGGCCGCAAATTCTACAATGACTTGGCTGGTCATGTCGCACGCTTCCGAGATGGTGTGCGTGCTGCGGTGGCACAAAGAAGGCAAGAAGCATCCGAATTTGAGGCAGAGATCGGCGTTGGTGGTATGCAATTGCAAGAGCGGAGAGAGTTGAGGAGTCAAAAGAAGAAAGAGAAGGAGCAGCAGGAGGCAATGGATCCACCTGCGCATAGAGCGATGGGCATACCTGATGCACTGCCGGCACCTACTCCGATACAAGGAAGGCCAGGCAACGCAGCTCCGCCCACGCCCCCAGTCATTGCAGCTGCGGCACAAACTCCGCACACTATGTCTATGCCAGGAATGCCGGTGGCCAACGGTAGTGCGCCAAGGAACGCTGTCTGGGACCCAGCTATGGGAATCAAGTTTGGCGGACCGCCGATGGCGTCTCAGCAGACCCAGAATCGAGGCAGATAGTATCGGGAGCATGTCTCATGAGCGTTACTATCTCAAGCGGCAAGTACAGTGTTTGACTGTTGCGTCGCTCGCGCTTTCCTGGTATTCGTCGGTACACAAAACCTGCCTTAGGCGCTCTTACGCCAGTTGATAGCGCTTGTCAAATCTGGAATGCCATCAAGACGCGATGCTGCACAATTGGGAAATGTTCGACGCTTCATAGGCCAGACACGCTCCCGGGCCTGCGATTTCACGTGTCAAAAAGTACCTGAAAGCTAAATTCGGGAGGGCACCAGTACATCAAATCCGAGTCACGAGATGCATGCAATCTCGACCTGCGCACCATGGCTGAATCCACCTCGATGAGCAAGAAGTGAGCGACAGTAAAGGTCTTCCCAGTCTCATCACGATATCTGCGACGCTTCGAGTACGGCAGTACCATTCTCCCGGATCTTACCCTGTCGTCTCAAGTCCTCTATGCGGTCCAGTATACGCTGGCATTGCTTCCAGATTCTTTCTCTGTTTTTCAGCCCTTTTATTCCACCCTTCTCGTCCGCTTCAGTCAGGCCAACGACGAATCTCGCAAAGTCGCTATTGCCGTCCTTGAGAGACGTAACAGATTTCTCCAGGCACAGATCTCCCCAAATTCTCTTATGTCTCTCCTCAAAATTGTCGCTCCAATACCGTTCACAGCATTCCCGCTCCTCTTGGCGGTCCTCCTCATCAAGTACTTCGACAACATGCTCGATTTCCTTCTCTTCGCGGTAGAATGCTTCATCAGCTGACCCAAGTTCACCAGCGGTGGTGCCGACCCATCTCGAATATGGTTTGTCGCACCATAACTCCCACAAGTGGGGGTATACGGATAGCAGTCGATCACGGAGGACGTCTTGTGCCAAAGCACGAACACCGCCGACTGCTAAGCATATTTGGGCCACCTCGACCATACTGAGGTAGTCAAATATTTGCCTATGGATTTCAGCAGGCAGTGACTCGAATGAGCTAGACCTCGACACCCGTGGTGGACGTGCATCACCGACCTTCTGTCCACGCGCCGACTCTAAGATCGGCTCCAGTCGTGGGATGATACATGGGTTGGCCGCCAAATACTCGTCTCCTGGACCATGATGCCAGACCTGGTCTTGACCCCTCATTACGTCAGCCGGCCATCCTGAATTAAACTTCTCCCAGCTTGTTGTGAACAACCACCAGCTAGCAAGTGCTTCGATCGCGAGACTTCCGTATCTCTTCAAGCAAGCTCGCTTGTACACTTCCAAACAAGTCGGATGAAACGGCATCCCGTATTGGCTGCCGTCGGCGTTTTCACCAACGTTCCACCTCACGTTCTCCGCGTCAATCCCAGTACAGCCATTCCGCGCCGGGAAGTAGTCGGGGCTACTAATGTCTCGACTCGGCATCTGGTCATTCAGTCCACTGAGAAAGAACGAGCAGTCCTGCTCCCATGGCTCGTCGCCATCTTCGGGCTGCCAACCATCTTCTATATACGCTTTGGGTATCAGCGCTTGTGATGTATTGCATCCCTGCATCTCCTCGACGCTGATATGGTTGCCGTTGTACCCCTTGTAATTGAAACAATCAGGACCAGCAACGTGTTCCCAGATATAATCGTCGCAAACCTTGTCACCGTTGAGAGGATGTCCCCAAGACGATAGTTTGCCGGTCCACCAGTGATCAAGCTTGTCTCTCGAGCGATTAGGTCCCTCAGGCTCATCGTTTTCGAAGCTGGCATCGCTACCATGCAACGATGCAGCATCTTCGTCCCTTCCTGAGAGTGGCCGGAAAAGTGGAAGTGTGACCTCGTCTTCAGGCTTCATATGTTGTGCTTGAAACGTACGGATCTTCTTTACCTCGTCGTGATCGAGGTCCGAGAATTTGCCAGACAACATAGCGTAGGGCTTGCGAAGCCCGTCAACGAACTCGCGGTACTGGATATCGGCCTCGGCGTCATCAATCGACATTTCGTCGCTATCCTCGCTAGTGTCCGCACCACTACGACTCTCCGGCGGCGTCTCATACTCATACTCCATAGCCTCGTCATTTCTCACGTCCGTCTCATCGTTAGACGTGCCTACCACATAATCTTCATCCTTCGCATCATCATCATCGTCATCCTCCTTGCCTGCGAGCCTTTTGTGCGATAGCTGATCCCCCCGATACACAAGCATGCACCCAGCTTGACGTTCACACTCGCCTATCCAGCTGTTTCTCCCACCATCGATGAAGCTTTGACCGTCGCGATATCCGCTGCTGTTCCATGCTGACGTGCGTGGTTCGCCTGGTGCGCGGAGACGACCAATGTTGAAAGAGACGCCGCAGATGTGGCATAAGATTTCTGAGTAGCCCATCACTCTGCATCTGCTACTGCAAATCCGGCCATACAGAATTTAGAGGTACTTCACAGATCCTCTACGTTGGGAAGAAACCTTTCGAGCATATATGCCCTTTACGCCTTCTTCCCCTATCTCGCGCGCAAAGAGGACGCGCCATGTTGCATTGCACTTTCGCTTTCGTTGTGGCTTTCGGCTGCCCGAAACAGGTCAAGCTCAAGGCACATCGAGGCTAGCCCAGGCATCACTTCCGCTTATAAAATCAGGCATGCATGTTTTTAGCGCTCTTCTTAGCGTACTGTCTATAACTTTTTTTTTAGCGGTCGGATTTTAGTAAAAGTAGTATCTTTATAATCCTAAGAAAAAGGAGATTATACTAATATATAGAAGTATAGAATAATAGTTATTATAGTTTGATAATTAGTACTTAAAAGCCTAAGAGTAAAATCTAAGAACTACTTTTAATTTAAGTATATTAAGCTACACTAGATATAAACTTATAGTTTTTAAGCTTTAGATATCTTTATATACCTAAGAAATAATAGATTATAAGGCTAAAAGTTTAAGTATCCTTTCTATTATAATCTTATATTAGTATAAAGTTACTATCTTAAGAATATATTACTTAGGTTAGTTTTATATATTTATATACTAGACTTTTATACTCTAAGCTAATAAAGTACTATTATATACTACTAAGAGTAGATTTATATAGGAAACTTTATAATTTAGTAGCTTATTAGATATCTATAGCTTAATTATATAAATGTTACGGACCACATTGGTTAGGCCGTCCGGCGGCCGGACACAAGAGATATAAGGAAGGTCTTGCGAGGAAGCCTGGCACGTAAAGGACAAGGGACCTGTTACGCGACTTCCTAGAAAGGTAATAACTAGTTATATAGGTAATTAGGAGGAACGATACTAATTAACTATTAAACTAACTAAGACTTCCTATTCGGGACTATAGGAATAAGTATATAGATTACGGCTCTTCTTTAGTATAGTTTATAGTTTCGTAGTTAACCTAAGTTATACTAGAACCCTACCTATATATAACTTAACCTTATATTAAATACTTACTAGCCTAATATCCTACTTAGCTTACTTAAGTAGAACTACTAAGGTTCTACTCGTACTATTACTAGTTACGTAGAGATACTAACCTTATAATATTTTAACTACTATACTCACTAAGTACGATAGCCTATAAGTATAGGTAGCCCTATTAAGTTTACTTAAAGAGAGCTTAGTAGTAGACTATAATTACTAATAGGAATAACGGATAGCTTTTAATTATTAAACGTATCATTACTAAGGATATCTTTAATAGAATTAAACAGTAGGTCTAACGCCTTCGTTACTAACCTTATATTATTAGGAACTAAGAGCGGTAAATTAAAGATTAAGGAACCTAAACCCTTTAATAGGGATCCTATAAGCTTTAAAGGCTTTAAATAGTAGGTTAGAGTATACCTTCGATTTTTAACCCTTTAGAAGTAAGAGGACAAGGTCCTTTAGGTTATAAATTACCTACGAGATAGAGCTCGGAAATAGCTTAAGCTATATCTAAACGACTTCTTAGATTACCTTAATAAGAACGACCGAAAGCTACGAACTAATAAGCTCTTTAAGAACGTTAGTATACTCCTTAAGGATATAGAAAAGTTATATAGTAGCGTTAACGAGCTTAAGAAAGCTAAACGATAAATACACAGCCTTAGGTAAACTAAAGCTATCGCTACCTATACTACTAAGTTTTAGTAAATTACTAAATAACTAGAATAGGACGAATCCGCACTAGTAGCTAAGTATTACTTCGGACTTAAGGACTTTATTAAAGATAAGATTTTAGAGCGTAAGAACGAATTTAACGGACTTAATAGACTTATCGAGGTCGCTATAAAGATTAACTCTCGCGCTTAGGAAAAAAAGATAGAGAAGTCGCGAAACACAGAGTACTCTAGAAGGAGGTTTATAAGTAAAGGGAATAACAAGTAATCCTATTAACGAGACCCCGATACCATAGATTAGTAGGCTAATTAGGTAATTAAGTTTAATAAACGGCTAGAAAGAAAGAGGATATTTACGCCGCAACAAAAGAAGTTTACACTAAAGAAAAGAACTATAACGGATACGTAATAGAAGCGATACCGTAACGGCGAATATCTCTAGTATAGAAAGAAAGGACACTATATACGAGAGTATCGAAATTTAGGGAAATAAGTTAATATAACTAAGAAACAACCTGTATAAGAGAAGACCTCCGAAGGAGATAGAGATACCTTACTTAACGAGTAAAACGAGGAACTCGATATAAGTAATACCCGATATCCGAAGTATAACTATATATCGTAAACTACGTACTATAAGGATAATTATTATATCTATATAAGCGAGAAAGATAGCTCTAGATAGTATCTAAAGAAACCTAAAAAGGCTAAAATACCTATACGATAAGCGAACGTACACTAGGTACTAATTCCTATAGATAGGGACCCGAAGGTAGTTATAAATAACTCTTAACGAACGATTATTAAAATATAGTATTAGCGATAAATCCGGATAGAGAAGGATAGCGCGTTCTATAGCGCTATCGCTTATTATCCTAATAGAGAACGATAATTAATCCTAATATATATAGTGTAATAGCACGAGTTCGATAAGTAAGAACTTAAGGAATACTCCTTTAGTAAGGATAAAGTCAATAGAATAATCAACGAATATACGAAGTATATAGAGAAATTAGCTAAAGAAGTTAAACGATAAGCTAATTAATTAAAGAAGCGAGACTCTCTATAAACGTCTACGATTCTATAAGATAATAAGTAGATCATTATATAAACTAATTAGTAGGTATATATAAATTATATAACGTTTAAGAAAAGGATACTAAGAGTATACCGTTATAAGAAACCGTAAATAAGGGTTTATATACTAAAGGCACCTTACGGGTAAACCTACGACTATATTAAGCTAAATATCCGAGGAGGACCCGTAGTATAGTAGGGACCCGATAATAGGAAAATAGTAGCTTAATATTTACTTATAAAACTACGAATACTATTATATATAGGAAAGAAATCGAGGCCAGCTATAACGTCGGAATATCCCGAGTTAGAATACTCCTCTTCGGAAGTAGAGACTTTAGATAAAGAGAAGGATACGACTATAACGATTATAGAACGATATAATAACAGAATAATAATCCGAACTAATTAATAGTTCTAGAATTAGTGCACGAATCTAAACTATAAGTAAAAGACTTAGCACCGACACAAGTATTTTAACCCTAATAGCCTACTAAGAGGAGAATACACCGAGAGTATATAGAGTATCTATCACTCTAAGGACTATAGGAAGGTAATAAATACTCCTAGTCCCTATATATACTAGATATATATAGTATAGAATAAATAGACTATACCGCTATCTTACTTTAAATATCTACTACACTAGGATACACCTAAGGTAGAACGATACGCTAAAGGATTAAACGCAATTAATAAAGTAATATCGGACTTCGAACTAAATAGTACGTTAAAAAACAATAAGGCCGTCGTAAGCTAAGATAACTAGTGACGAGGCCGTAGAAAGTCTGTAACCTAACAGCTAAGAAAAAGAATCTTAAGCTAATTAAGGTTACCGCGCGTATAAATAGAAAGACCGTTAGAGTAATAGTGAATACGGGAGCTAATATAAGCTTAGTATCCTAGAGCTTCGTTACTTAATACCTACGAGGCATAAGAAAAAAGAAGTAAGAGCCATACTTATTAAAAGGAATGAATTAGAGCTATAGTAAGGTATCTAAGGAGATTTAAATAGCTTAAGTACAATATTAGAATAGGTATTATCTTATAGACCTAGATATTATTAAGAACCTTAATACGGAATATATATTAGGACTAGATTAGCTAGACTAAACAGGATTCCTAATTAACCCCTTAAGAAGGTAATTAATAAATCGATTATAGTTCGAATTTAAATAATATATAATAATAGTCTAGGTAAGGCCGCTCTACCGTAATATAACTACTAAGAAATAAGTAAATTGAACGGCTAAGACAAACGATTAAAAATAGGAAATAGAATAAGCGCTAAACGAGCTAGAGATACCTTATAAGTACCGAGACTATAAGGATCTATTTAAAGATAATAAAATACGAATCGTTTTACTAAAATACTAATCGTAGGACCACGAAATACTATTAGTTAAAGAAAAGAACTTAACTAAAGAACGTATCTATCCTCTATTACGAGCATAAGAGATAGAGCTACGAAAGTATATTAATAAGAATATAAAAAAAGGATTTATCTAACCCTTAAAATCACCGGCTAGATACCCGATTCTCTTTATACTAAAGAAAGATAAATCTCTTTAACTATACGTTAATTACCGAAAACTTAACGAGATCACCATTAAGAATAGTTACCCCTTACCGTTAATATCCGAGTTATAGGACCGACTCTAAGGAGCTAAATAGTTTACGGCCTTAGACCTTCGCAGAGTATATAATCTAATCCGCATAAAGGAAGGTAAAGAATAAAAGACCGCTTTTAGCACTCGCTATAGACACTACAAGTACTAAGTAATACCTTTCGGCCTTACTAACGCACCTATATCGTATTAAGTACTTATTAACGAAGCCCTATATAAAGGACTTAATATCTTTATAATAGTATACTTAGACGATATATTAGTGTTTTCTAAAATAAGAAAAGAATATATTAAGTATATTTAGTAGGTTATAGAATAACTTTAAGAAAGAGAATTAAAGCTTAAACTAGAAAAGTGTAAGTTCTTTAAATATAAAGTTCTATTCCTAGGATCTATCGTTAGCGACTATAGTATTAAACTAAATCCAGCGAAAGTACAGTCTATACTAGATTAGCCCGAACTAAAGAATATTAAGGAAGTATAGAGTTTCCTTAGGCTAATTAACTACTACCGATAATTTATTAAAGGATTCTTACGAATCGCTTTACTACTATTAGTATTAATAAAGAAGGGACTATAATTTACTATAGAAACCGAAGCATAAGCTGCTTTTAAACGACTAAAAGAGCTATTTACTAAAGCACCTATACTAGTCTACTTTAATCCAGAAAAAAGAATAGTTATTAAGACCGATACCTTAGGATTCGCTATTACTGTAGTTATTAGTTAATCGAATAATAAAGGGAAAATATAACTAGTTATATACTACTCTAGGAAAATATTACCCGCTAAGGCTAATTACGAGATTTACGATATAGAGTTACTTACGATTATCGAAGTAATACGTAAATAAAGAGTATACTTAAAAGGATCTAAATACCTTATTAACGTATATTCCGACTACTTAAATTTAACTTATTAGACTTTATCTAAGAAACTAGGTAAACGATAAATTAGATAGGTTAAAACGATAGTACTATATAAATTTAAGATCCACTACGTTAAAGGAACAGAAAACACTAGAGTAGATGCTCTTAGCCGGAGACCTAACTACACTAAAGGTAAGGAAAAAACGATTAAATTCTAACTCTTTAAGCAAGAAGGCAATACACTAATATATACCCAGCTATAGGTTAATTAAATAGAAAAGGTTAATAATATTCTAACTAAATAGAAAGGAAAAGATTATTAGAGTATATTATAATAATCGAATCGTAGGACATTTCGAAGTTAATAAGATAATTAAGTTAATCACTTAAAATTAGACCTAGCTAGGATTAAATAAAGACGTTAAGGACTATATTAGTTAATATAACGTGTATATAAGAACGAAGGCGTTTAGATATAAGCCGTACGGAAAACTCTAGGCTCTAGAACCACCTTTAGGTATATAGGAAGAAGTTACGATAGACTTTATTAAACTATTACTAATATCTAAAGACCTAGTAACTAAATAAGGATATAATATAATCTATATAATTATAGATTAACTTACTAAATACGCCTACTTTATACCTATAAAAGACACTATAAAGGCAGAAGAACTAGCGTATATATTTATAAGATACGTATTTACGTCTTATAGGATACTATTAAAACTAGTAACCGATTAAGATAAGCTCTTTAAATTAAGGTTTTAGTAATCGTTAATGGACTAACTAGGAAGTAAGAATAAAATATTAACTGTATTTTACCCCTAAACGAACGAATAAATAGAACGAACTAACTAAACCCTAGAATAATACCTTAGAGTATATATTAATTACGAGTAGGACGATTAGGTAGAACTATTACCTTTAGTATAGCTCGCTTATAATAACTCTAAAGTTACTACTAGGATATTACTATTCTATACTAACTACGGATTCTACCTAAATATTTAATAAGAACTATTAAACCTCTACTCTACTACTTAATAAGCTACCGTAAAAGTTACTAAACTAAGGGTACTTTATAAGGAATTATTAGTAGAACTCGCGTTTCTAGCTAAAAGAATAGCTAAATTCGTAAATAAAGGAAGATCTAAGGGACTAGACTTTAAAGAGGGGGGTATAGCCTACCTCTTACGATATAATATTAAGACTAGAAGACTAAACGATAAATTAGACTTTAAGAAACTTAGACTATTTAGAATTAAAAAGAAATTAGGACTAGTAACGTATAAACTAGTACTACCTAAAGATATAAGGATATACCCGGTGTTCTATATAGCACTCTTAGAGAAGGTATCTAATAACGTTAAAACTCAAGAATCGCTACTACTAGATAAAGAAATAGAAATATAGGTATACGATATCGAAGCCGTTCTTAGTATAAGGTAGAAAAAGGGAAAGAAGTTATATCTAATTAAATAAATAGATTATAACGATTCGGATAATATATAGGAACTAGAGGAATACTTAGACCTAGATATAATTATAGAACTTCGAATATACTATCTTAAGTAGATTAATACTACTAAACCTAGAAAACGACTAGTAAAGTACTAGGTTAACTATAATAAGAAAAGATTAGCTAAGCTAAGAATTGTACTATACAAAATAATAATAAATAAATACTAAGTATACGGTAACGGCGACTACCCGTTTACAGGAATAGGGCTAGGCGCGAAGTCCCTCGCCGCTTATTTTATACCAACTACACTTCGATCAACGATGAGACTATGCGTAGCTAGGAGAACGATTAAGAAGTTTACGTATCGAAGGGCTAAGGCTCTAACGTCGCGATATCCGACTAGGACATACCTTCCGTTACTTTAGAACCCTGCCATATAAACTTAGGCTCTACCGGAGCCACCTGGCTATCTTAAGGCAGCTTATTTAGAACGCCTAGAGCTAGTATCTCGCGACGAATCATCCGAGAAGAACGATCCTCTAAAGCGGTGATCGTCTCGTCTAACTCAACCGTTTCTATTTCCACCGCAGCTAAGGCCTGTTAGGCCTTAACTAAAGCTTTACGTAACTCAGCTAGCTTACGGGCTTTTTCGCGGCGTTGCTTCTTAACGCGCTCCTTCTCCTTAGCTACTAACCGTAACTCTTAGAGGGAGAAGGTCCCGTCGTATATCCGACTAGACTTTAGGTACTTAGCATACTTAATCGATTATTTACGATCGTAGTAATAAATAAGGTTACTATTAATATAACTACTATAAGCTATTATAGCGACGTTTTATTCTAGTGAGATTACCTCTATAAGTTTAACGAATTAAAGAGATTTAGAACGTTTAGGTTTTAAGGATTTTCATTTATTAATTTAAAAGACGCTACGCGGTATTGTTAGTTTATAACGAGGAGAAAAGGAAAATAAGACAATAGGAAAGGACTCACTAGTTATATACTCGCGTGGACGCGAGTAGGCTAGGGAGAGGAAAGTGTTACAGATTATATTAGTTAGGCCGTCCGGCGGCCGGACACAAGAGATATAAGAAAGGTCTTATAAGGAAGCCTAGTACGTAAAGGATAAGGGACCTATTACGTGACTTCTTAGAAAGGTAATAACTAGTTATATAGGTAATTAGTAGGAACGATACTAATTAACTATTAAACTAACTAAGACTTCCTATTTAGGACTATAGGAATAAGTATATAGATTACGACTCTCCTTTATAGAGTTCTATAGTTCCGTAGTTAACCTAAGTTATACTAGACCCCCTACCTGTATATAACGGACCTTGCTTCGACTCATCTGTAATATATCTAGCCCAGCTTACTTGAGTAGAACACAGAGGTTCCACTCGTACCCTTACTGGTCACGTAGAGGACAACAGCCTTATAACACTTATCTTTAAAGTTACTAATATTACGAACTTTCGGACTATAAGACCCGCCTCGTTAATACACTTTAACGAATCCTTTAATAATAGACCTATCGAATCTATAGTAACGCAGTCACTTTCCGTAGTACCATATAATAATTATAAAAGACTCAGAAGGCAGTACGGGAAACAGCTACCTCGGTACGACTTATATTAGAGAACGGGACGTAACTACGAATATTCAGAGCGTAAACGCCGAGCTCCTTAACCTAGAAAGCGCCTCTAAGCCCAGCACACGTTGATATCTACTTATCTTATAAGCTACTAAAGCAAACCCACCTTATCGAAAAGCCTCGTTCTCGTTAATACCTAATAGCTTAGTAACACTCTAAAGATATAAGTAAGTAATTATAACTGCGTAACCAGTAATTAAGGTTAAAGGTATTCGTTACGTACCGAGCCTAAGAAACACTTTTATACTCCGCCCTAAGCCGAAGTATTAGGCTCGCGAGTATAATACGATCTAGTTAGAAAGCTAGAACTAAGGATTACGACTACCTCTATTAATATACCCTTAGAGTCTAGTACTAAGCCCGGTATTCATTCTATAGCTTCTACCCTAAGCGATACTATAATATACACATCTATATATTAACCGGCTATATAAGACCTAGTACCGTCGAGTAGAAAGAGGCGAGCTAATACTAGAGTAGGGGTTTAACGCCGTAACAAGAAGCTACGATAACTATAAGCAAGCTTAAAACTAAGTATTAAAAAGATACGGTGGTAGGAGGTAAAGCCTAGGTTATAGGTATATAATTAGTCGAACCGTAGAAGGTAAATAATCGATATACTTAGGAAACCGCGATACTAATACTTAGTCTACGTCGGAGTCGATTAATTAATCGAGGTAATAAATAGTGCGATACCGGCTATAAGGCTAGAATAATTTTGCACTAGATACCTCTCGCTATACTTAGTATATAGTAATTGTTATTCTTAACAATACTATTATACAGCTTAGGGCACTAAAGCCACTAGGGTCTTTAATCCTAATACCCTTAAGTATTCCCGGTTTTATTTATTATAAGATCTTTATCCGCTAATAGTTCTACGACCTTTTATACCAGCTTTCTTACTTCTTAGGCAGTTAAGCTATACCCATCGTATTCCTCTATAAGGAAAAGTAGATATTTAAGGTGTCGCTAGACTTTATAACGAAGGAGATCCTTCTACTATATAGGAATCTACTGCTCGCGGGGGTATAACTACTTATTAAATAACTGGCCTTTAGATCGAATACTAGAGAGGAGATCCCGTAAATAAGCTAGGGCAGTACTAAAGTTATTAGTATAGTCTATTAGTAAGGCTGTTTTATTTATATAACTTATCTTACGTCTTAGAGTTCTTTAATAGCTTAACTTATAAGGCACTAAGTAGTTTTATCTTCGCTATTAAGCATTATCTTAAGGAAGTCTACTGCTTCGCGTTTCTAGAGCGTTTACCGGTCGTTTATTCTGCGTTACAGGTACTATATTAGATCCTATACTATATAGATTTATAGGTAACACTCTAGTATAGTCTTAAGCTCTCTATAATATACTATATCTAGCCTATTAAAGTCGAAGGATAATTCGTTTTACTAAGCTAAACTAGATATATCGCTAACTTAAAGCGTATCGAGAATTATCTAAACCTTAAAGATTTAGTCCGCCGGGTTAATAGGTACGAAAACGGAATCTTAGATACGTTTATACCTTATTTAGGTGTGAGTAGTGGCTACTAGGAAGTTTCTTAATCGAGGACTTTCTAATATACGTCTAGTTTAGCTATAGTAGTTAGTTTTATAGGTTATATACTAGCGTATACTATATACTAAATAACCGCGATCGACTACGTACGGCTAAATATATAGGCCTATATCGAATTCTTATTCTCCGCGTATTTCGCGATACTACTACTACACTTTTCAATCCTAGAAATCGATCTCTACTAAAAAAAACTTATACACCCGTATTATTCTTAGGAAACTACCGACTACCTATAATAGCATTAAGCGATTAATTTACTCTATCTAATCTTCCTCTCGGAATCCCTTATAAGTAGCTAAGAATAGTTCGCACCGAATCGTCCCGAATCTAGGCGTAAAAGAAGGTCCTAGACGCTAAAGTAATTAAAGCTTACTTAAAATTCCTATTAGCCTATCGGCGCGCTCTTTCTTGAAATCGTTTTAAGATTTCCCTATTACTAGTATATTTACGGCGTTACTATAACTTCTACCTTTAACCTTACCTTCCTTATAGACCTTACGCATCTCGCTTATTGCCCCTATATATAGTTCGAGACTAAGGTATACCGTTACTAACTATACTGCAAGCCCACTGAGTTGTGGTCTTTCGCGATAATAGCTCTTAGTAAGGAGTACGAATAGTAATATAGGTATTTAGTTTATAAGCTATCCACTAAGTACGCTGATGCGGTATAACCTCTAACGATCGTCTATATTACGCTATTCCTTTTAGTCTTAACCAGTTCAGTCTTCTAGACTTTATAAAAGCTCCGGTACTTATTTAAGTCGCTATAGACTCTCTATAGTAATTATCGCCTTCCTTAATAGCTATAGTAACGTTAGGTACACCTATACATTATTAATACTGTATACTATAGCTTTTAGATAAGGAAACTAACTCTACCGTAACCTTTTCTATAATAAATATCAGTTAGCGCCATTACGAACACCGTAGCGTCTAAGAGCTTATAGTTCCTACCTCCGACTAAAAGGCTAATATCCGCTAATCGCAGCCTAGTATTATTAGTAATATAGTAGTAATTACTTAGTGTATTACTTCGAGATTTATATAACGCGACTATATTAATTAGACTCGTAACATCTATACTACGACTTTTTAATCAACGAAATAGTTATCGCTACAGACTTATTAAAGTAGCGTATATTACTAGCACCTATATAATTAATATTATAGTTGTCACGGCTATTAATAAAGGAAGAGAGTTAAAGGTGATTTTCGTATTATTATTAAAAAACTATATAAAGGACAAAACCAGGACTGCGACAACGGAAAGTCGTAGTAGTAACTATATAAAGCGTTTTACAACACGTAATCCTTCTTTTAAACGCAGTAAATTACAGTAAAAAGTACATTTAACGCAGTTACCTCTGTAACAGTAGTCTTAAAGTGTAGGCCGCTATTGAATATAGATTTAAAAGCCGAAGGATAGGGGTACGCGTCCACGACCGAGCCGATTCCCTTACCGCTCTCTAAACATTAAAGGTAAAAAACGAAAAGACACGTAGTTTAGTCTAGTTTCATTATCTAAAGGCTAATCTCTAAGCTCGTTACCTTAAGCGCGAATTATAGGACCCGTCTATATATAACTAATACTAAGCTTATTTAACCCGAGTTATATAGTAAGTTATATAACTAGGTAGTGCAATATAGTATCCTATAGGGAGCTGAGTTATTATACTTAAGGTATTAGCAATTAGAGCGGTTCTTTAAACCTACTAGGCTCTAAACGTAGTCGCGGCTAACAAGAAGACCTTCTTACCTTAACGCTCTTTATAGCTATTATACCGAGCTAGCCGCCTATCTTAATACTGTCTCGGTACAATAAGGTTTCATTATATAGCGACCGCTAAAACGGACCTTAGCTAGAATCTACGAAATATATACTTAGAGAGGGACTCTTCTACCGGATTAGAACCGTCCTATAGTATACCAGTAATACAGCTAAGCGTTAGACCCTAGCTACTTTATCCGGACACTATAGACCGGAAGGTACTAAAAGCTAAATATTGCACCGAGCCGTACTTACTAGACCCTAATAATATATTAAACTCGAACTTACTAGTTATATTATCTCGGCGATACTTAAAATCAAGTACAGTTTATTAACTAAAGGAATATTAATACTTAGTTTCGTGCTCCCTATTAAATCTATAAGTATTACACTAGTGTTATTTATCGGTTAAGAAGCCGATACTCTTAGTATAACCGATAACCTTAGTATAGGCGATAGACGCTTAGAGCTCTTAAATAGTATTCGTTAGCTTAGGTACTAGCTAAAGACTACCTTAGGCTATGTATTTAAAGCACGTTTTAAGTACTTTATAGCTAAGGATATAACAGACTTTATATTTAGAGTGGAAGGTACCTTAATAGACTACGCTCTTTCTAGTTATCCGTTAGATATAGAATCTATAACTATAAAAGATAGATTATCTCTCGTGCTTAGTAAGCGACCTAAA
Organism: Knufia obscura; assembly: GCF_036327395.1. Lineage (NCBI taxonomy): Eukaryota > Fungi > Ascomycota > Eurotiomycetes > Chaetothyriales > Trichomeriaceae > Knufia > Knufia obscura. Next base: position 355,878 of record NW_027042703.1, read on the forward strand.
GCTAAGATCTTTAGTCTTAATTATAAGCTTATAGGCTATACCGACGACCTACGTTCCGAGAGAGGTAAAGCTTTTAGCTTTAGGATAAACCACAGTAAGCGATAAGAATAATATACTGCTTTTATTATATAGAACCTTTCGTCGCCTTACCTACTAGCCTTAATACCTCTTTAGTATCTATAGAGTATATATAAAAAGTATAAGGTTAACTATATAAAGATAGTAGATCGAGTAGGTAGTTAACGACTATATATTATAAGTTTAGTAATAAGGATAACCGGTTCTCTATAGGAGCCTTTCCCTATTAAGTGGTCGCTAATAATACTAGACTTTAACTTAGTATAATAAGCACTTAAATCCATAGGCTTACTCTACCGTACTTATAATACCGAGTAGAAGAACCCGTTTACTAAGCTTATATGTAAACAGCTAGTTCCGATATCCCTAGTACCTGTAACCTAGCTATAGCCCGCGATCGAAAGCTACCTCTATAAGAAGGGGGGTCTGCTTAGATATATATAAAAAGCCTTCTCGTAGTTCTTATAAGTCTATAGAGTAGAGGACTTCTCTATTCGGCTACTCGTTAGAGACTTCGCTATTTACTATATACTATTTAGTTTACGGGTAACGATAGAACTAAAACGTAGTATATACTATATATAGAATATAAATATAACTTTAGCCTATTCTACTTATAATCGGTAGAACCCCGATATATTATTATTTTTAGCCTTCTGTTTATAGAATTATCTTCTAACGACACTTTCTAATTATCTAATAGTAGTATTCTTTATTCCGTAATACTACCTACTAGAGAGCTAGTTCTATATAATAACGCTAAACTAGTTACACTATCGTATAAACACTGAATAGCTAAATTTCTATTAAGTAACGCTTAATAATCCCTATAAACTTATTAAGTAGATGTTACGAATCTTAAACGCGTCGCTTAAAGAAGGCCGTTTTCCTTAAGCTCGGCCCCCGTTGCCTTTTAAGAACGTAATTAACTGTATAGAGGACGCTAACGAAGACACCTAGGACACCGAAGCAGCGGAATTAGTATATTCTTCTTTAGATAAAGAGGCAGAGAATAAAGAATAAGGATTTTCTACTCCTTACTCTTTTACCGTAGTGGAGTACTATTATCTCCTCTAGTAATATCGAGAATAGAAAAGCGAGTAGATATACGCTCTTGGGCACAAATATTCGTTAGCTACCTACGTTTTTATACTAGGAGTTATATAGAATTAGATATTTACGGAGCTGTACCCTTATACGCCTATACTCTTACTTAATTTTATATAGATTAACTAGTTAGATCGGCGCTTTATATCTAATAATTATAGGTCTAAGGTATTACTCCGAGCTACTTACGGAATTACTTCTTTAATATATATCCTTTTCCCGATTAATAAGTATATGCGACGACCTAACCTTAACTGCTACCTTATATTATCCGAAGTGTTAGTAAGTACCCGGCGTATAGAAATATCTAAATAAGTCCTAAAAGCAAAGAACTTCTATAATATAAACCGAAACTATACCTTTATCTTTAAGACTATAAAGTAGACTCTAGATCCTTACGCGTATCGGTAGCGTAATATTATATAAGCGCTATAAGAGATATATTAGAACGCCTAGCGAGAGCTTAAGCTAGTTATAGCGGATAAAATAAACACCGGACTCGGTAATCGCATTAACCTTAGAAAATATATAACGATAAAGAAGGACGTTATTAAATAGTATCTTAGATACGTATAGAGCCTACTATTATAGTGTATAGAGCCTAATAAAGAGGTTGTAGGAATATAAGGGGGCTATATATATTAGCGTGCGTTATCTAATACTAAAGGTAGAAAGAGAGGTATAACTAGTTAGTAGTTATAGTAATCTTTAGTGAAACGAGCTAAAGGTTTAGTTTACTTAAGTATCGGGATTACGAGGTAATCGTAGTATATTGTACTATCGAATAATATATATATTAGATACTAAATATATTCTAAATCACAATACTTATAGCGATTAAAGAAGGTCGAAGTAGTACTTAGAGTTTTATAGAGCTAAATTACGCATAAATAGAAAGCGTCGGCGCCTATAAGATATCTAAAGTTACGATATAGCGAGCCTATATTTAGTCCGTAATAGAATCGTAGATAGAAACGCTATATATATACCGTTTAACTAATTCTCTAAAGAGTAATACGAAGTCGCTAATATTATAGGAGATAAGATAAGAGCTGACGTAGTTACTAATAATTTAGGTCGTAGCTTAGTAGTAGAAAGCCGTAACGTCCTTAGCTCCTATTAGCGAAGCGATACTTAGACCTTAATTAGAATTCCGCTGTATACTGCCTTAAAACTTCCGTAAAAGCCCTATATAAAGAGAGCTATCTTAGGCCGTATCGAATATTAATATCTCGGTATTATAGATAGGTTATCTATATATAGTCTATACCGTATAAGACCTTTTTCGGAAGCCACTAGGAAATCGCTTTAGGCAGCGTGTACGTCCTGATAGTAGAGAAGATTAGATATTCGACGTTATATAGCGTATCCTATCCGCGTCCTTCTATCGGAGCACTGCTGCTACTGAATTATAATGTATAGCAGGAAGTAATGTTAGAAAAGTCTTCTCAGCGCCGGCGGTAAGTGGGAAGACGCTAACTGTATTAGGTGAGACAGCTGCGGCTATAAACCGGTACTTAAACACTACTTCACGTTTATAAGCTAGTAACTTTAGGCTCCTTATGCGAGCACGTAAGGCTGCCTTCCCTTATAATAATAGTAAGATCTTATACTGTCTATAACGGAGTAGCTAAAGACTATAGGTTATCGTATAAAAAAGACTAAGCCTTAATATTCCTAAGGATCTAACGTAACCGGATATAATGAAGTATATATCTGCTGTAACGATTAAATATAGCTACGGTTAGTAAACCATAAAAGGAAACGATCATTATGCTCGTTTGCCAGCTATAAGATTCGTAAGGACGCTACCTAAGATACTGAGTTGTGTTGCGCTAAGGATCGGTATGTAGTAAGAGGGCTATCGGGTATCGACTAGAGCTAATACAGTATAAGCAGCGAATACGTAATCGACGTTATATAGCGTTATCTATCCCGAAATAAGGCTTATTAAGCATTATTTAGATCTAGCTTACGCCGCTTTAGCCTAGGCAGCGAACAGATAATCGACGTTGCACAGTATTATCCATTTCTATAAAACGATCCAGTCCAGATAGACCGTTTTATTCTAGACTAGGCCTATATAATCTTGGTAAGGGCCCGACCGAGAGGCTTAGCCCGAGTTCTGCATATTAGCTATAAAACAGGCCTAGATTATTAATGTTCTAGTCTTAAATTAGCGATGTGTTTCGAAAAGATCTATAGTAAAGGGATCGTAATTAGGCACTACCGCGAGAGCTAACGTATCGTAGAAAGGTAGTCAAACGTAATTTACCGTCTATATAGGAGATTAAAGAGCATTTAAGTCCTTATGTAGCTGTTATATAAAACATAGATAAGGCTAAGGAAGAGAGAAGTAGCTACTAAGATTCTTAATCTCTTCTAAATCCGAATTCTATACAGAACGTAGCAAGCTCGCTATATTCTACCCGAGTTTAGCACAGATTTATACGTGTGTTAAGAGGGCTATTAGGATCCAGACATCGACTTTAGCTGACAAGTTTTGTACATAGAGTAAGCTATCGCAGTACGGATAGTAAACAGATAATCGACGTTACATAGCGTTACCTACTATACAGTAAGCCACAGCTCGTATATAAGGTATCGGGCGTATCTTCCACCAAAAAGGCTCCATGCGCGTCTGTTCAATTGCCTATAATGTGTAGCCACATTATTATAAAAGACACGCCTGGCACCTTATAGTCCGCATCGCACCTAAGCTACCCCAACACGGGCAACGGACAGATAATCGACGTTGTATAGCGTTATCTACTTCTAGCACGAGGTTATTAAGGCAACGGCTTCGTAGTGCAAGTTGCCTTTACCAAGGTCTGTCGCATCTCGAAGAGTTCTCAGTCGGCGGTTCTAGCTATACCTCTTGCGAAAGCGTTCTAGCCTATAGTCGGAGTAGTAGGGCGGCGAGCCATTCTAGAGCATGCTTTCGATATTGTACAGGCCAGTCTAAAGGGTTGCGGTAAGGAAAGCGATACAGTCCAGATGGACTATTTGGGAATAGTTGGCTACAGACAACCCCCGAAACGCATAACTAAAGAACTTAGCCCGAGTCTTTCAAGATCCCAATGGGACAGGCTTAAGATGTTAGTGTCCTAGTCTCAAGGTCTTAGGCTGTTTCAAAGGGTTTAGCATGCAGAAATCGTAAACGGGAGATATATACCGGACACTAAACACGGTTCTTAGCATCTAGGCACTACCAACAGGTTGATCTGCTGCGGGAAAGCGGCAGGAGCGTACGTTGGCGTAGGTATGCAAAAGACGTATATTTTGTCAGGCAGAAAGCACCATAAGAAGGAGATGCTCTCAACGGACCGCTACTAGACTGGTTTTAGTGACATGCATTATATAAGTAGATTCGGCGACTAGAAATCAAGTCGTTCATTAGCGAGTAATAAAGGCGATTATAACGATCGCTATAATATGGAGCCGTTGAGACTACTGTGATCGTCCTTCGTCTCTCGCCCTACGACTGCTGAATCAGTGCTCAAACACCGCTTCAGAGATGCCACTTGCACGCAGGTAACTCGGCGGTTCGTGCTTGCTGTGACGTGACGTGACTCTGCTATGGTTGAGACTGAAGGCTGATAATGTGCGACCATTTGTCCTGTTGCCTGGCGTTTCGGGAGTTTCTCTACCTAAAATTGCCATGTCTCAGCGTCGCGTTGACAACCTGAGGGAGACGTCTCGCGAGTAGAGACCGGGAATGCTTACCTCAAGACAGTATGTTCGAAGCTGATTCTGGCGATACCGGTACAGGTCAATTGTTATGGTTAGACCGGTACGGGTTTCCGAGACTGTTACAGGCCCGCCTGTTTTCGAGAGGACTCGAATAGGTGTGATTGAGGGGCAAATTTGTGCTTCTACAAATATGACTCTTGTACGTAGCGGAGCGTATCAATGGCCGCAGCTCACGACCAGGGAGAGTACTAGACACAAGCCTCATACCAAGCAGCAATACGTGTTGCGCCAGGCTTTTAAGGTCCACCATCACTTGCAGATTGTTCTCACGATTCGGAACTTCGTCCAGTCGATTGGCCTTCAAGCGAGCTTTACCTATTCTTGGCCCTCAGCATAGACTTCGGTAGGACCCGAGATTGGACCACGATGACGTAGCTGCTTCTTGCTATCTCAAAGACTTGTTCTTTCACCAAGGAACACTACAGACCGCCGTCTACAAGAAGTGGGAAGCGAGGACATGGAAGGAACGGCACGTCGTCCGTGCTTGCCAAAGTTCAATATGACTTTGGTACTTCTCATCATGTGCATATCACCTGTCACGACGACCACATCTCATCCCTTATCCTAGACATACGCTCTTTTGGCTTTGCGAACAATTCGGTGCTCCCTTCAGCTTCCTTTACAGCAGTATCGCTAGAACAGACAGCTTCAGCACCAGTCCTGAGAAGAGATGGTGTATTATGCTGGGCCACCACGAAATTCACATCGGATTGGTAGACCTCATAGCGATATCTCAAGGTCTTTGCTGCTCGGCTCCATGGCATTGTCATCTCTTACCGCACCCGCCAGTGCAGTCCACCATCTTCAGCAACCACCAGTCCACCTTGTGAATCGACAGAACTCCGACCTACCCGTAGTAGTGACGAACAACTGTGCCGAGACAATCTACCCGGCTATCCTAACTCAATCAGGCACAGGTCCAGGCAAGTCAGGCTTCCGACTAGATTCAGGCGATAGTCTTCCGCAGACAGTCAGCGCAGACTGGAAAGGTCGAGTATGGGGACGAACGAATTGCAGCTTCAGCGATGATGGCACTCCGACTTCTGGCCAAGGAGGAGCGCCATGTTCATCAGGTGATTGCGGCGCATTCGTCGAATGTCAAGGAGCTGTAGGACTGCAACTACACTGGATTCCAGCCAAAGCTGACAGCATCAGGGCAACCCACCAGCAACTCTAGCAGAGTTTACCCTCGCCTCCGCCTCGAACCAAGCTTTCTACGACATATCTCTAGTCGACGGCTACAACCTTCCTATGGGCATTATATTCATGCCTGGCAACGGTAGCTCCCTCTCCGATATTCCACCCAACTTCACCAATGCCATCTGCATCGGTACCTCATCGTACATTGACACATCAGCGACCTCATCGGAAGACAGTCAGTTCGGTAGTAACGATTCTTATCCTATTCCACTCGAACAATCCATGAGCGCGCAGAATGTACTTAAGTGGTGTCCTTGGCCGCTACAACTCAACCCACCTCAGAAACCCGGCGATGGTGTTTACCCGTACCCAGACGACAACATTGCGCGGCCGATCTTCAATCCATGCTACAGCGCGTGTAGCAAATGGAACGACGAGAAATACTGCTGTTCAGGCAGCTACAACAATCCGGACAAATGCAAACCATCCTACTACAGCATTCAAGCGAAGAAGGTGTGCCCTGATGCGTACAGTTATGCCTATGATGATCAGACGTCGACGTTTGTGCTACCCGAAGGAGGCGGCTTCGAGGTTGTGTTTTGTCCAAAGGGACGAAGTTCGAACATCCTTTCCACATTTGGAAACAACGTGAGAGAGCTTGCTAGAACTGGGCTTGTCACACAGGAGATGCAGACTCTGGCGAAGAACAAGACGTATATCGCGGAGAAGAGTGAGGGATCGATTGTGGAAGGACAGGCAAATCTGATAGCGTTGGTTGTTGTCCTGGTTTGGGCTTGCTTTTGGTAGAGGCAGCTGAGTCACTTGGATAGATCAAGGCACACTGTGAAAGAATCTACCAAGGAGTATTGGATGAACAGGCGTGAGTACGATTATTGTATGAGATTTGAGATACCCCTAGGAACGCGCGTAGGATTTGAATAGCGAAATATCATTAATCCTACTTCTTTTGCCGTTTCCTAGGTCATGATTGGCTACTGAAGACGACTGTTGGGCTAAACCATAAACAATGTGGCATTTGAGTGCTTGATCTGGTCAGGGAGCTACAAGGCCCAGTATGTGTTTTCCACGCAAGCGCCGCCGACCCCTGTGCGTATTTAGACCTGTAAAGACTGTATGGGCTTTAGGCGCTCCTACCCAGGGTAGTATTACTTAGTGTATTAGAAAGCCTACCGGCGCCCCCCTGATTGCAACTTTGCTGGTGATGTAAACGGTCTCTGTTGCGGGCCTACTATCAGTAAATCTGCGTATACTACGGTATACGAGAAAAAGGATCGACGGCGCTTGTGTGAAAAACATACCCTGCCTGGTACCTACCAGAACAATTGCAGCTAATGATTGATTGGCCAATCGCATCTCGCGGGTTGAGCAAGGTGGTCGTGCGACGTGCATAAAAGTCGGTTCAAACATTGTTCGATATCGCCAACTTGGAAATCATACCATTATATTAACAACTGTATTCCGCAAGCCCAGAAGATTTCCTACCTGAAGGTGTCATTCGAGAATATTTCAAATGATCGCCTGCACGTAGGTACGATAGTTTGTATCCGCCCGATGAGGCTCTACCAGTCAGATGCAATATGACCTTCTGGGCTGCCGATCACGCCCCCTACAAAGTATCGCTCAAGGGTTACTGTGGGCCAAGCGTCAGCGGGATGAGAATCCGCGAGACAATGCACTGCGATAAAGTCGGAGAAGCAAGATCGATCTTCATCCCAAAGAAGTACAATCTATCATGGCAATTAGGTAGGTATGCAGTTTTTGATCAATTCGCCACCTTACACAGACATCCGAGAATTTATCATTGCGACATCTAAACTCATTCACATTACCACGACGATGACATGTGCAGAGAGGGAGACATGAACGAGCGGAAGGTGGCCACAACAATATGCAGATCGGTGTGAACATGCTCACAGATCAAGCACCAAACCCCAAAGCGCGTAGCTTTCTCAAGAGGTCAACCTCGCAACGACAATGTCCGATATGTAATCGCTTGCGATGTCCGCTCAGAACACATCAAGCTTTCGCGAAGCGTCTCAAAGAACGACAGCAGAATGCAAGTCTCCATCAAATTGATGACGAAAAGCCTGACCCATTCGTAAGACACCCTATACCGATGACAGCAGAGCTGGAACGCTTCTATGCACAAGGCTTCTTGAGATGGAACTCCGACTTTAAGGGACCTGAACGACACCTCTTCCCAATATCCCGCTTTAGAGCAGTTTTGCACAATGCGTGGGACGACGAGGCTCTTCACTATGGTATCTTATCTATTGTTGCTACACAAACCTCCATGCTACGTGATGGAAAGGTAGACCAAACAGCCCTCGAACTTCAAGTGAAGATCATCAACCTCCAAAGACGGGCTTTGGCGCATGGAGAGATGTCTGATGCCCGAGTCATGACGGCTTTGTGCATCATGTCGAACGCATGGGCTAGCAACGAGTCCGAGGACCTATCTGTGCATATGGAGCTCATAACAACCTGGTTGCACCGGCGCAAAGGATTGCAATACCTTGGCATGGAGGGCATTCTTGCGGACAATCTCATGTATGGAGACCATACCAGGGCGATCACGTACAACCAGAAACCGCATTACCAAATCAAGTTGCCAGCTATATCCTCCGAAAGCGCTCCGCAGCCAGGGAACGCGTATTTACAGCTTCGACTACGAGGACTTGTTTCGGAGGAAGTCGCTACAGCTGCGACCAACTACGTGGTGCTTGTCAAGATCTTCGACAAAGCAGCGAAAGGGCGCTGTACGCCTTCGCAATCAACATACTTTGCATACCTGGCCAACGTCGTGGAGTATCAGCTCGCCTGCGCAAACTCTGTGCTTCATGGGACTAACACCTTGGACGAATGTATAGTATTGGCCTGCTTGGTCAGTAATCACTCGTTGTTACGGAATTACGGACAACTGGCGCCCAGTATACCTGAGATTGAGAGGAGGTTGTGGCGATGTCTGGATCACCTTCGAGGTGAACAATATTTTCAGATACATCGCTTGTTGGATGTGGAGTTTTATCTGGTCTGCATGGGCACGGTTACGTCTGTGAGGAGGGCAAGTCCTTTCGAGGAACGTATGGTCAATATCATGGGACAGATGCGCAGGAACTCGAGCTTGGTGCCGGCTTTCTACGATCTATGTGATATCCTTGAGAAGTATGGGTGGTCTGAATCCGTTTGTCTCACCTTGTATGCTAGGATCTGGAATAAGTCTTCAGATATGCAACTCGTCGAGGCTGGACAGCATGAGTAGCTGAGATATCGAATTCATACGTACTATCAAATCACAAGCGCTACAAGGGATGAATGTACCTGCCTGAGCTGCCCCTGATCTCAGTCCCTATCAAGTCGTTCGTAAGCATGTTCCCTGCCAATGGTTGCCGAGATTGTGCCGCTCGGAAACAGCAAGTCCGACCTTGCAAGCTTGAAGTTGTGCATGGCATCATTGCCGCAACAATCGTGTCCGTTGCTCGCATGACAATCCATCGTGATCAGGCATCATCCTCATTCCCGACGACTACCACCACTGCCTGATTATCTTCACTCCCTGTACAACAGATCTCCTCCTTTTCAACCATACCAGTCCGGCCGTTCCGCTTCAGCCATCGTCTACGAGCGATTGTGATTGACAATCGATTCGTTCTCCCCGTGTCCCATCTACCACATCTCCGACAATGCTCCCATCGATACCGACGAAAGCGCTCTCCTCTCTCCTCCTACTCTCCTCGCTGGTTTCAGCCGTTAACCTGGATTGCAACAATGTACAAGTAGAAAAGAAGAAGTTCGATCTATCGAAACTAGGAGGGCCACATTCGATACTGGTCGCAGACACGCAAGCACATCCGTCCAAATCAAATACGACCTGGACGATAGACATCTGCCAGGCGCTTAAGAAGCCGAAGGGTGTGCCGAAGGGTGATACATGTCCTAGTTATACGAGAGGTGAGTCAAGACAACAAGCCGGTGGTTGCGAGGACTATGCAGCAGAGTGAGATTTTGTGCTACAGTTCGTGGTATTCTTTGGGCAAAACTAACATATTCCACTCAGTATGCGGCGTAACGAAGACCTGGAACCCGATAGACGACCCTGACGTTGAACATCCGATTATCAGCGATGTGATAGGCGTGGCGGGCGAATATACTCTCGGCCATGGTGCCGCTCTCGACCCCAAGATCACGCGCCTGAAAACAAGCGAGAAGGACCTTGAGGGAATTGACATCGAGTTACACGGTGGGCGCTACAACGACCGGAAGCAGAAAGCAGTAGTGAGCTTTCTCTGCGAGCAAGATTGGACAGGAAACGAAGGCTACGAGGAGGACAAGAGACGGTCGCTACTGAGGAAGGACGATGAGGATGATGACGACGATGAAGATCAGCCCGGTGATGGTGAGAGGTTCAAGCAGGATAGCAAGAATGCGCTGCAGTTTGTGAGCTATGCCGAAGAGGGAGAAGGCAAGGACAGGATGGATGTGCTTAGGCTGGATTGGAGGACGAAATATGCCTGTGAAAAGTACGAAGAGGGGGATGATGAGCCTACCAAGAAGGAGGGTGGTTGGGGGTTCTTCACCTGGTTTATTTTGATGTAAGTACCATGTTGAGGAAAGGAGGGAAGAAATGCTAACATGAACAGTCTCTTCCTCGGTATCGCAGCATATCTTATCTTCGGCTCATGGCTCAACTACAACCGGTATGGTGCACGCGGCTGGGATCTGCTTCCCCACGGCGACACGATCCGAGATGTGCCTTACTTGTTCAAAGACTGGTCAAGAAAGGTGGTGGAGACTGTGACTGGTTCGTCTTCGAGAGGAGGATATAGCGCTGTATGATCATATTGTTAGAAGCGGGAGGAAGCGAGATGAGTTTTCAGATTTGTAGCAAGCGGTAGAATCAGTCACTTCTGGGAGAGATGTGTATTATCTGGAGACGAATGGACAGCTTGCCAGCAAAATGCGATCGTGTCGTCTAGGCGTTGCTCATACTAACTGACTGGCGCAGTGTCTAAATGATGCAGCATATTGTACAGCTCATGTCCGAACCATTCATGAGCTAGCTTGTTCGGCTCTTGACAAGACAAGATCACTTCGTTTGGACAAGTCCTGTTCAAGACTGCAATCGGGTAGCGCCAAACGAAGAGAGGACGATGCTACAAAGAAGAAGCAAACGATGGAGAAATAGCATAAGTAATGCGCTGAGGCGATACTCGGATCTCTTCACCTTCTATTGTGAACGGTGTTCCCTTTAAATATGGTCTGCAGCAGACTGGGCGTCGTCTGCCAATGGTCCCTCGACCTAGACGAAGGCAGGGCGCCCGTGAGTCCGCTGTTGCGCGCAGCTATTATGATCTGAATAGCTGCGGAATAAGTGAGTGAGTGAAGTTGTTGACTGTCGTTTGAATGACTGGCTGAAGCAAACCTCAAGCAGAGTGAAAATGGCACATAGTGACAACCAACGGGGGATGTCACGAAGACTCATGCGCCGCAGATGTTTTCGATACCTTCTTTCGGTCAGTATATCAAATATTCTTCTGCTTACTGTACCTCCAAGGACGATCGAACAACAGCCTTGACCAGAAGCAGGTCGACATCCTTCCTCGATCGATTCGCAGATCTGTTCGTTCAATCAGCAGAAATGAATCCATACCATGGGATTGACGATCCGTTGAAGCGCGCGCAGGCCATGACGCATGATAAGCAAAGAGTTACGATGCTCAAATGCTTCAGAGCAGAGATAGAGAAGCTCGGTCTTGTGCTTCAGCCTGATGAGAGAAGGAAGGCCATGTCAAGATTGATTGAAGAATGGATTCCTGCGATGGAGGAGATTGGCATCGTAAGTTGTACCCAAAGTCGACGATTGAGTTGGCCGAAGCTGATATTTGATAGGACTTTGAGCTCATCGAAAACATGATACGCAAAATCCAATCCAAAGACGTGAACGAAATAGGAACGCTCGCGAACTCAACCGTCCGTGCATACTACTCAGCGAGAGAGTGGTCAGTGCTCAATGAGGACGAAATGGAGACAGAGAAAGAGGCTGCTGTTGTACCTCCTGGTTCGCGGCGAAACTCGGTGAAGAGGAAGGGAGCTGCGCTTGGGAGGTCGTTCAGCGAGAGTTTCCTGGCAAGACCTACCTATTTGAGAAGCAGGCCGGATGCGAAGAATGGAAACGGAGAGGAAGAATACGAGTTGAGTGAGGATGCAAACAAGCTTGGCACAAATGAGCTGAATGATGAGGACGACAAAGATTGGATGACCGTTCATGTCAAGAACGGGTCATGAGGTTGTCAGAGTAGATCGAGAACATCTGGATGTCTTGGTGTTCGACGTGCCGAGACTTCATGAAGCGAACGTGCAGATGGGAATGAGATGTGGTTTGGCCTTTGCCGAGAATACGAAAATGTTCGCTTGTGAGATGTTTGGTGTTTTGGTGAGGCTTTGGCGTGTCGGAGTGGTGATTGACACACAAGGATAATACTTGATTATGAGGCAGTTCTGATGTTAATTGGTTAATGAGAGGACTACCTGCTCAGAGAACAGTCTTACCTTGCACGGGTGCGTGGGTGAAAAGGCTGGGGAGCAGGTAATGTTCTATTAATGCTCCAGCCTTTCCGCCAGATTCTTCGTCGCCTTCCGAAACTGTGTGGTTCTCGTGATGGCCACGGCATTGTCTATTGGACTGGTTCACGCATGTGTCAAAATGCACGTCCTTCGAGGCCTAGAACCAAAGCCTACCTAAGATAAGATATCATGCACGTAGGGCTGAGACTGACGGGCGATATGTGCCTGCGATCGACCGGTAAGTTCGTATCTGTTCGCTTGTGGCAGTCTTGGAAATACCTAAGGACAATTTGATTCGTCCAAGGGCGCCAGATACGGTCAGCATCAATGCATAGTTGCGATCATGTCAACTGAGCTTAGACACATCCGCGGTGCGCGCTCTCAATAGTGAAGCTGTGTTGGCACTGGTTGGGTAGACATCGCCTTTGCTGATGATTTACTGGGTCTTGGTTATTGCTTGCAGATGCCAAAACAGGCCATTACCATATTTTGTCCGCGCATTGTCGTCGAGCTGAAGTAGCTGTCAGTTGAGCAAGCCATGCTTTGAAATGCATTTCGGCGATAACATGGGTCCAATCCAGTGTTCGATTGTTCCGGCTGACAGGTAGTGAAGGCGCAGGGGTTCTTTTCGGATCCATACGTACGGTAGCACGCCCAGCGGGCTTGGCCCGACGAAATTGGCAGTTCTTCGAGGACATATTGTTGGATGTCTCACTGCTACCGATAAAGGAGCCGTGCTTTCGGACATAAGTCGCATCAAGTGTACTTTCATGGAAGAGATAAAGATTCTTTTAGACGATGCAGCGGCGACGGAGCTTAAATCGCATCCGTAAAATCCACTTGCTTAGCAATTGAGAGATTTCCCTTGCATTGCATCCACCTTAGCGTGGAACGTGGTTGAAATCCACACCGATTCATATCTCGGGAAGCCACAATACAGACAGCTCGCTTGGTCAATCTTAGATACCATTTATTGTGAGGCAATTGCAGCTTGTCGTACCGTTAGTGCTAGCGGTACGCTGACCGACTTCACGAGAACAATGGATCCCTTTTGGAAACTCCATTCCAAGTCCACCCTGCCGCAACAAAAAGAAATCTCGCGCGGAATGCGCTGGGTATGAAAACATGCAAATGTCCGGCTGGTCCTGAGGCAAAGGCGGAGTCTTCCATTTTATCACTGCTCTACCACATCCAGCTCTGCTATCTCTTCCAAGTCAACCAACCTCAGTCACTATGGCCTTCTTAAGTCTACCCACTGAGATTAGGCTGGAGATCTACTCCCACGTCTTCGGAGATGTAGTAGCACACGTAGACGGCGGCCGACAGGACACTGGCACCGAAGTAGGAGCACCAAGTATCCTTCCGATCCCGAGCAGCCAACCTCATCGACGCCAAAGATCAGCGCAGCTTTTGAGGACATGCAAGACCATCCTGGCTGAAGCACGGCCGATCTTGTACCAACACACAATATTCCGCATCAATTTCCAAGCTTTTGCAGGCCGGCTACCTGTTCAGATCAATGCTGGGCACCCAAGCTTTCCTCATGTCCGGCATCTCGAATGGTCCCTGAGTTGCGACATGCTCAAGAAGTATGACGCCAAAGACGTTAATATCGACGAAGACGAAGCGCAACACTTGCAAACACTGCAGCTGACGTGTCAGGCTGAGAATTGGAAGGGATCCTTCTGCGGTGAATGGTGTGATCGCGAGGTGTTCGTCCGAGGTCGGCAACAGGTTATCGACTTCGCGAGGTTGGTGCAGTCGAAGATGGGCAACAGCGCAGGGCCAGTTACGTTGGTGGAGGACGTGAGGTATCTGTCAAGAGGTCGGGTTGTGATGAGGTTATTCAGAGGGAAGAGAGTGGTCAGGTCTGATGTGAGTAGCGGCAATTTGGAACGAGAAATAGAGCTAACGTGAGCAGGAGTTTATCGTCACGTAGACTTACCATCTCTACGCAGCACCCCTCGGGGCCCAATTCTCGAGAAGACGAGATATCCCTAGCTAGTCCGAGTCATGGTAGAGCACAGAAATCTGAACCTCGGTCCATCCCAGAACGACAACCCGCTCAGCAGTTGGTCGCAACCGCAGGGGGGAGAATTGGCATTACTGTCTCGAGGCCTTTGTCGGTCAAAACCATGGCTGAGGCCTGGCAAGATGGGACAAGCGATCAGGATCGTGACCATAGCTTCACGCGCCTCGACAGAACCATGAAGCCAGGTTTCGTTGAAAGTTGTTGCGAATATGAGGTGATCTTGTGATTGATTATCCACGGGATGCGACACGTCTCGCGGCTGGGTTTCGGCAGGTATGCCGGAGTAACGGCTTGGAACCAAGTGTCACGTGGTCGATCGCTTCGGCATCGTGCCGCTTTGTGCTTGCAAGCTTCTCCTCCTGTTCATGTTGCTTTGGTGTACACGAGATGCATGACTTCATGCTGCAGCCCAGACGAACGTACAAGCTACTTCTTCATGCCTACCAATCGCCGTCATGCACTCTCGGCTATCGCTAAGTACAAGTGTCATCAGTCTATGAGCAAATTGAAGTCACTCACCAGCTGCATCGAGGGGTACCTGAGATCATAGGGTCGAGCGTCACTCAAACATAATCGCGTCAGCTTCACGACATCGGTCCATGTTGTACTGCCAACCATTCTCGCAGAAAAAGTATTACCGAGGATGTGTCATTGACGCAAAGTGGCTTGCGCCTTTCATACTCTCATAGTACCTAGGTACGGTGGTCTTGCTCATATGTCGTCGGAAGAAACAACTGAAGCCGACCACCTTATATCCATGAAATGGAGATATTATGGGAGTAGCCGCAGATCAGATTCAAGCTTCGATGCACCGATTGAGCTTGCTAATTCCTGAGTTCAGCGAGGCAAGAGAGATCGTCCGTCTTTCATGCCATTTCAAGTCGTCCAAAATACTGGCTTCCCCTCTTTTTTGTTTGGGATCATGATGAATATGGTTGAGCCTTCACCGTTTGTGTCCCTTTCACACCATCATGGCCGCTCGTGTTGCGCTTATGTGCAGAACAACGTTCGAGCTTGCCAGCTAGACCAATACTTCGAATACGTACAATATCTTCTACCCCGCAGAGTTGGTGAGTTTTATATATGCAGCCGAATACCATCACATCGTCACGCATGTATGACCCTGCAGATACGCTCCTCGTGACTTCGAGGGACCTGCAAGCACGCCTCGCTTTTATCGAAGCTGTCAATGCTCCATCTGCTTTTCCTAAAGCTTGTCGTCAGACTTACACATCGACTTTCCCTTTCATGGTTGGGTTTGAGCTGCAAATGCGGTCGCCGGCAGCTTCCTACCACCCACAGATATCGTCAAGTGATTGGCGAGCTTCCTTGATCGGTGTCTAAATCTCCGTCCTACCTATTAACCTATTTGGCTGTTCGCTGAACTACAAACAGCACCGGTAATTTGTTCAACAAGGCCTCACTCTCCAGCAATCTGTGCGACTCAAGAAACCATTCACTACGGGATCGCCTGGCCATTGCTTAGACGGTCAAGTTGCCGAATGACTTCCACCTACGCCTATCTACAATGTCTTTGGCACCTTGCTTCAATTCCGACTACACCTGATTAATACTCCGCTTGACCAGCATGTCGTAAGTTGTCCTTGTTGCACATACTTCTGCACCTCATAGCTGTCTATACATAATCGCTTCCATGTCTGCTAATCGTCTACCTTAGTACACCACCTCCACCCAAGCGCTCAAAAGTTGGTGTCCCCAATACGTCGTCACCACCACGGTCAGCAGAGCTCCCTCCGCCTTCACAAGTGCCAGTCACCCCCCGATCTACACTTGACACAAATCCCCCCTCACGTCCATCCACAAACCCGCGCAAGCGAGCTGCCTCGAGAAGTCCTACCAGCGATATACGCCACTTTGATCTCAAGCCGCCACCAGCTACTGCTATAGCCGAGAGCAGCTCTTCTGCAAGCCTGTCAATTCCGAACTTGCTCTCCGAAGACAGCGCTGGCAAGAAGCCGCGCAGCCGTACGAACACGCCCTGGACTGCTGCGGAAGAGCAGAGACTCAAGCAGATGAGAGATACAGGCAATACGTGGAGCGAAATAGCTAAGGTCAGGCTACAGCCCAGTCATCGGTATGATTTGCTGATTTCAGCAGGCGTTTCCATTGAGGACTGAAGGGAGCGTCAAGAAGCATTGGTACAAGGTATGGACCGTGTACGCTTTCCGGACAGGAATCTAATGCTCCACAGGATATGCATTATGCAGAATTTGCAGAGGATGATGTGAGCATTTAGCATGCCCTCAAGGAGATTAGCTAACAGCACTAGACAAAAGCATTGTTGGAAGCCATTAAAGAGTACGATGCCAACAAATGGAAGGTGATAGGGCAGAAGCTGGGCAAGCCCGCGAAGGTGAGGTTCATGCCAACATCTATCTCCAACCACTAACATGCGTTCAGGCCTGTGAGCAATTTGCCAAAGACCATTTTGGCAAGACAACCTGATGTATTTCTTAACGATGACCTAACTTAGCGCGGCGTTCCGGAGGGATATCTGACAGCAATATTGAGATACGAATTATGTAATTGGGGGATTCGTGCAGCAGACCCATTGACCATTCGATAAAGGTACCAGCTTGTGCCTTGAAGCAGCTGAAGGGTAATGAGCTCAGACCAGGCCACGTGAATCTATCAAACACGAGCTGTTCGACCAGGAAGGGGAGAGGTTGCTCTGACAGCGGCAGAATGTGACCACGGGCGGCATTCGTGGTCGTGCTTTGCGTTCGTGAGGAATTAATTACGATAAGCAAGGACAGACGTAGAAGGGTAACAGGACAATCGAAGCTCTCGCCGCGGCATGCCTTTCGTGGATGAAACCCGCAGGCGAGGCTCGTTCTCAATGCTCTCAGCCAATCGGAGTGCAAGAGAAACTCGCAGCTGCACCTGCCATCAAAATTGTTCAAAATTTCTTCCGCACCTGCTCGATCTGTCAGAGGCGATCTGATCTTCACTGATGACTGCGCCGGATGTGTTGCATCTCGTAACAACTTGAAGATGCTGTCTTCCATGGATCGTTCTCTCGCAGGCGTGTTCCGAAGCTAAGTATAAGCTATCCTCCGCCCTGCGATGTGATCAAGAACCCGCTATCACTTGCGTGCTTTGATATTCTAACTTTGCCGCCGGCCAAAAACTCTGACTCGAAAATACCTCGAGGACTTAGCAACAGAGCCTCCGACCCTCTGTCGAAGAGGATTGCCCCAATCTGCATGAGCAAGTCAGCAAGTAGTACACAGGGTACTTGCATGAACACCTGTTTGTCCGCTTTACTGAACGCGAACTAATGCAGATTGCCATCTGAACCACCCGAGAACTTGCCCATTGAACTGTTGGTCGCATCCCTTTGAGCAGAAGCCTGCATTGACCGATTAGCAGACCAAAGGCTGTTCGTGCTAGAGTTAGCGTTGCACAAGTCTCAGATTGTTTGCTAACCGGAAGCTGCGGTGCCTTGACCATGGCTACAACTGTTAATCGAGCCGATGCCGAGAAAGCACAGCCGACAGCAACACCACCGCTACACGACGAGCCTGTACGAGACTTCACTACACCTGTCGACTTCGAGCCTCAAGCCGCTCAGACCGGAAACTCGCGACTACATGCGTTCGAGAAGACGCTTCTGAAATACAACATCGAAACACGAGGCATACAAAGAGTGGAAGATCACGAAAAGCACAAGACCTCGTCTTTAGCATACCTGCAAATATTTGTACTCTGGATATCCGTCAATTTAGTGGTGAACAATGTCACCCTTGGTATGCTGGGACCAGCAGTATACGAGCTCTCCTTTACAGACTCGTCTTTATGCGCTACCTTTGGTGCACTGGTCGGCGCAGTACCTGTGGCATGGATTGCAACATGGGGTCCTCTATCCGGCATCAGAACCATGATATTTGGTCGATATTCCATGGGCTGGTGGCCTAGCAAGCTGATCGTGGTCCTCAACATCATACAAATGCTAGGTTACAGTCTTGTCGTTGCAATCATCGGAGGTCAGGTCCTTTCTGCTGTTTCACCTCATGGGTCCATGTCTGTTGTGGTCGGAATAATCATCATCGTGGTCATTGTTTGGCTGGTCACAACATTTGGCATTGCGGTGTTTCACTACTACGAGCGCTTTGCATGGATACCTCAGCTGATTGTTCTGTCCATCCTATATGGAGTATCGGCCAAGTATTTCGACCTTTCGTACACGAGCGTTGGCGACACGCGGACAGTGGCAGGCAATCGCTTGTCTTTCTTCTCCATTTGCCTGGCTGCTGCGATCACCTATGCTCCATTGTCGATGGATTACTTTGTCTATTGGTCATCAGCCACTTCTCGTGTGGGTATCTTCGCAGCGACATTCCTTGGCTTGTGGATATCCTTCACCTTTGCGTTTGTGCTTGGGATTGGTATTGCTTCGGGCATTTTCAGTAACGCAATGCTCGAGTCAGCGTGGCACAACGAACAGGGCGGTAGCGGTTCAGGGGCACTACTTGTCGCTGCATATTCTCCAATCGGCACTTTTGGCAAGTTTTGTGCTGTTATCGTTGCGCTTGGTGGGATCGCGAACATGATTGCTCCGACCTACTCTTCTGGCGTCGACTTTCAGATACTTAGCCGGTACTTTGCGAAGGTGCCAAGAGTCATCTGGAACACAATCGGCGTTATCATCTACGTGGCATGTGCTCTTGCAGGCAGGAACAATTTGGCGGTCATCTTCACCAATTTCTTGGCGTTGATGGGCTACTGGGTCGCTATATGGGTTGCCATAGTTCTTGAAGAGTTCTTGATCTTCAAAGGAGCTAGCACGAAGAACTATGACTGGGGAAGTTGGGATGAACGGACGAAGTTGCCGGTGGGAATAGCTGCGATAGTGGCATTCCTTGTGGGCTGGGCTGGCGCAATACTTTGCATGGCTCAAGTCTGGTATATTGGCCCTCTTGCGAAGCTTGTTGGAGAATATGGAGGTGACATGGGCAACTATGTTGGCTTCGGCTGGGCTGCATTGGTTTATCCGCCGCTCAGATGGGCTGAGAGGAAGAAGTTCGGGAGATGAAGAGATAAAGGCTTCGTCCTTCCAAATCGCAAAACATGACGCTTAGTCCCCTCCATACAGGGACGCCTTACATACGGCTGAGGCCAGGATTCATGTACGTGCTCGAGAACCTAAAGTACGGAAGCAGCCAGCGCTTACGGTTGACATGCTGGCACAAGTCGCGGCCAGTTCTTGTTCGATCCACTAGCGATGTTTGAGATTCAACAAAGGTCTGTTGAACGGCAAAAATGCCTTCGAGGACTGGCGACCCCTCGAAGGATCGCTTTCAAGTCAATCAAGCTGAACTCCTGTACCACGTACCTTACCCGACCACTACGATCCAGATACATGGATGGTCCCAATGCGCGAAAGTACGCCGAGGAACGTGGTTGAGGTACCCGCGAACTGGAACGTAGACGACTGGCCGCCTACGCATTTCAATATGAAAAACCCTGGTACGCACGGCTATGTCAATCCAAGCGATATATGGATCATGAATGGAGCAGTTCTTTTCTGTTATCGGGAGTACGAGGAGTTTGTGTTTCCGATCAGTATTCATCCGCAGGTTAGTGGGCGGAGTAATAATGTCTTGATGCATGAGAGGCTGGTGGGGCACTTGAGGTAGCATGAGGGTGTTGAATTTGTTACGGCTGCGCAGGTGTGTGATGAGTTAAGAGTGGGAAGTTGCAGGGCGTGAGGAGTATGGAGGTGGGAGTGGACGGTGGTGGAAGGCCTTCTGCGAAGATCTTACCCGGTTACAAGTGGCCATGGTTCTCGCGGGCTTTGAGAGCATGTCAAAGGATCATGTGCATGCAAATGATTCAAGCTAATACAGACTATGTACGCCATCCAACTCCATCGCCAACCATATACGATTTCACTCATTCATTATATGCGGCATCAATTTCAGCATCGAGATATCCTTGTTCCAGGTCTCAGTCTGCTCTTTTAGGCTGCTCGGGTGTCTCCTCAACTCGTGCCGTATGGTCAACCTCGATCTCAGCTTGGGAATCTTGCTCTCTCTGCGTCTCATCGAGCTCATCTATCGCGGCGCTTGGTGAAGCCGGATTCTCATCCAGAATCGCAGAGCTCAGGGTCATGATAGTGACGTCTTCGCTCAATTTCTCGTCGTCAACGAGCTGGAACTCGAGCTTGAGGTCATCAGCTGGCGCTTCTAGAGGCTCGAAGTCGACTGGCGTTTGGTCTTGCTGGTCGGCAGACACCATGGGGTCGTTGTGGTCGTCATCTGCGACTTTATTGGGCGCCGAAGTGAAAGGATGGCGGTCTTCTTGGCCCGTGGTATGGGCGTCCAACTCGTCTTCCAGACTGTCCTGAGCTTCTGAGGCAGCTGATGAAGTCTCGACGATTGATCCATCCATGACAAGTTCTGCTGTCGCTGTTGGAAACGCTTCGATGATGGTAGTACTTTCGTCCTCCTGTTCATGCTCCAACGATACTGCCGGCGTTGGAGAAGTGTCAAGGATGATGCTGCCTTCGTTTTGCTGTTCAGGCTCAGCCGGTACAGCCACCTCTACGTCGACCACGGGGTCAGATGTTGGGAGAGCTGTCGGTGGGACAGAAACCGTGCTTGCAACATACAAGTCTGCTGGTGCTGACGTCGAAGTGCTGCTGGAATGTGCAACGCCGATCGGGATTGAAGGCTTGGTGGATTCAACATTTGCTGAAGTACTGGTGCCGCCGACCTTTGCATTCTGAATTGAGAAGAAGAGCACGAGGATGCTAAGCAGGACGATTGCTAGGTTCTTCTGGTCGTTCCATATTAGATGGACATGTCGGCGCATGAATGGGAGGAAAGCTTCTTGTTGAGGAGGCCTTGGGCGATGTTGATGTTTCACGGCGGGTGCATCCACGTCGATTGGTATCTGGGGCTCTGCTGCGGGCGAATTCAAGGCGTCTGTAGTTGCGGTGGGCTTTGCAGGTGCTTCCCGCTCCTCGTCCACCAAACCATCAATTTCAGCCTGCGTCTTCGGCTCACTAATATCTCCATATATTTCCTTCATCCTTTCGTCGTGCCTCAGCTTGGTACTTCTGGTCCGCCTGCTCTTTTTTCTTGTTTCGGAAGGCTCGTCAACAGGTTTCGCGGCCTCCTCTTTCGCTTGAAGCGCCTTCAACCGCTCCTCGACTTCTGTTCGCACGTCTTCTGGCATCCATACACCAACTTGAACATCCACTTTCTCCATCTCTTCCCAGGCCGCAGCCCATGCACCACTTCTCATCAGGCCATTCGCCGCAAAAACCTTGATCTCCCATCGGCGTTCTTGCTCGACCTTGCAGCTCACTGCCTTACCACAATCAGGACATTTGTCACCTGGCTCCTGATCTTCTGTCTCTGCAGCAACCTGCTCCTCGTCTGAGCCGTTCTGACTCGAGCTCTCAAAGCCACTATCACTGCCGCCCTCCTTCCCTAGGTAGTGACCCCTCCGTATCCTCGGCCTTTCGAGCTCTAGTGTTTCTAACAATCGCTCTTCTAGCAGGTCATAGTCCTCTCCTGGGTGTGGTATGAGGACTCCTCGTTGCTTCACTTCAGCATTTCTGACAACCTTGTCTTGCAGAGTACGCCATCTTTTCCTGTATTCCTCCGGCAGAACCGCCTCCAGGATCTCGGCTGCTACCAGTGGCCCGCTTACTGTTACTGCAGGTGGAAGAAGCGTGCAGTGAAGCAGTACCAGGGGGAACTCTTTCTTCAGCTTGCTGCTGCTTTGGCGGTGCTGCAAAGGCGTGCCAGAACGACTTGACCGTTTCGTAGGTGACGAGTGTACTGAGCCAGGACTTCTTGGGCTAAATTGAGATACCCTAGGACTCCTTCTCGGCCGAGGAGAGTTGCGCAAGCTAAGGGCATCCGAATCTGCGTATTCCGATTCTAGTTGGAGGGCGCGGACGCTGCTAGGATTGCGGAAAGCGGACAGGTAGCCATGGCTGGGCGTCTTGCTCGTGCGATCGTAGGATTGGGTTCGAGATGGAGTGCGGAAGCCGGCATCCTCGTTGTCAGTATATGGTGTGTGGTGGACTACTGAGGCTGGAAAGGAAGAGATCGAGGAACGACTGGATGTGCACTCTTTCGGAGGCTTGTATTGGGAGAAATAGTCATCGTCCGTCAGGGTCCGGGCATCGCTCGTGCTGCTGTACTGGTCGTGCGCATGTGGGGATAGTGCTCGTGCTCGTAAGGATTCGGGTGAGGATTGTTCGAAGATGGAGATGTCGTCTTGAAGGTCGCCTGCGGTCAGAGATGACATTGCTCGTTTGGTATGACCTTGATTCAAGACATCGAGGATATCTGATTTTCGTGATTGTCAAATTGGTTCATAGCTATAGCTTACCATGGTGGTGCCCGACCGCAGAAGACTCGTGTTGTCATGAAATGGCGCTAGTGTTGTGCAGGGCAACTGCTAAGGCGCGCTCTCCCAATCCTGATATCATAAGATGCGTCCTTTGGCTTCAATCTCGTCACTCGGCGTCGTTACAACGAGGAAGCTGGCGAGTACTCGACCAGCACCCTCGATAATTTCCTCAGAGCTACATGTGGCCCTGTTATTCTCAGACGTTACGGACACCGCTGGTTAAGCACTCAATCTTCACCTGATTGGAGCCGTTCGTCATGCCGGATACATACACTTCGACCACTTATTTTCTTTCGAGGAGGTGTCGCTCTCGCATCGCAACCATGCCTGGTGAGGTCCTTCAACTTGTATAGCGAAGCAAGAAGCCCACGCTACCCTCAGTTCGGTAAGCAAGAGTTTTCCGCCATCGCCAAGCTCCGACTTAGTTCCGAGGCTGCCCCTCGAACCTTTGGAACATATATGCGGCAAGCACATTTTGCGCTAAAATCATGTTGATTTCAACACACATCTTCCAAAGGAGACGTGGCCGAGTGGTTATGGCGCTAGTTTCAGGTTATACCTGAAGCAAGATAGCTCAAAGAGTTTACTAGTGGGTAATGCCGGTATGTGTGGACATATCTTATGTTCAAATACGGTCCTAACGAATTTCAGCGTGGGTTCGAATCCCACCGTCTTCATTGTGCTTTTTTGCAATTCTACAGGCTTCTGGCTTTCTTTTGCATGTCTTACCAGTCCATTTGGATGGGGCGTTGCTGAGATATGCTGTTCCGGATCTTCCAGCGCTTGCTCGGCCCCTTTTTGCTCCATCAGAAATCTGAACTCCTTGCGTTTCTCATTAAGCTCTCCTGGCTACAGCCTCAAGACCATCTGCGTCTGCCGCTCTACTACAACTTCCATTCGTACATCGAGCGCCTAGTGCCAGAATATGGAAATTCCAGTGTATGACGCCTGCTCGAACCGGGAGCTAGGTGTAACAACTTCTTTCAAGGCCCGGAGCTTACTCATCCTCGCCGTGAAGGCACGAAACGTTTCTTCGGATGTAGGTCCAACGTGTTGTTCAATAACATTTCAGGCTTTAAATTCAATGATACGAAGTCCCTCCAGTCCCATGCCCACTCATTGTTGTGCCCAAATCAGTACTATACCTCCTCAGCCTTCCGCTTGCCAATCCATCACCCATGCCCACAGGACTACGCACCCTCTTCAGGCTGAAACTTTCCCTCCTACCTCTTCCTGATGCGCCAGAAGTTCGGCTCGTCGTCGGTGCCAACGCAGGTAAATTATCTGATAGCATGTCATGGTCGGCAGCTGCAGGACTTATTGAGACTCCCACAGGAGCCGCTGTCTTCGCAATCAATCGCGGACTTGAGGCGCCATCCGCCTCCTCATCACTCTCATCGTCAATTGCGATGTCCTCATCATTCTCTCCACCACCGAAGCCATCCATCTCAACAAGCCACCAAGCAGGAATAGCACCGACAATTGCGATAAATGCTAGAGTCCACCATGGCAGGATCATATACCCCTTTGCAGCGCCACGACTGAACGTTGCACCTGCAATCGCTGGTCCAGCAGCTCTTCCGAGCGCACTAATACTCGTTGCAACACCATTTAATGTCCCCAATACTTGCAGGCTGGCCGCGCTGTTCGTTAAAAGGATCGTGGAGCAAGGAAATGCGAAGATCGAACAGAAGCCCTTGACGAGCATAAGCGCCACCATCACGCCTTGCCGCTGAGAATCCGTCCGCAGCAGACTCACATACGGAATGCAAACGTACACAAATGGAAATACAACCGCAATGGTCTTGAAACAGTTCAGTACGCCTAACTTTCGCACCATCGGCGGAAATATCGCAAACTGCACCACCATCCCGAAAATGCCATAAACCGTGAAGAGCCAGCCGATGCGGCCGGAGTCTAGGTCGAAGCCACCTCTGAAATTGAACGGCAACTTGACGTTTGGATCATCAATCGTCTGCACAGGTGAGAAATCCAGAAACACAGGCAATAACTGGTCAAACGCAACCGAGTGCATAGCGAGGAAGGTGTACACAAGCAGATTCAAACTCGATTGATATGTGAAGACATGTGCCCAGCCGCTTGATGGTTTTGGCATAGGTAATTTTCTTGCGTTGATCGGTGATGCTGGGTTGCTCGTGTCATTGAGCAAGGCTTCACCTGCTTCGGAGGTCTGGCGCGTATACCAAGCTGGTCGCTTCCGGCGCGTGCAGGATCGTGTTAATGCTGAACCGACAATGAGACCATAATCCTTGCGATCTTTCTTCTCCGCTAGTGTTTCGCGAAAGAAAAGGATGCCGCATGTAATACCGACGAGAAAGAGCAAGCTGATCAGGAGATTCGGCAGAGCGAAGGGGTAGCGCTCCAACAGCTTCACTTTCCCGAAAACGCCAGGGAAGCGCTCGACGGGGTGTACCAGGGTCCCACCTATCGATGGTCCAAATATAGAACCGACAGTCCAAACCAAGGGCATGATGCTGAATGCTCGTGGTTGAAGTTCTTTCTGTGGCACGAGCTCCGCGACTGCTGTTCGAATGATACCGACATTACCATTCGAAAGACCTTGCATCGATCTGGCGATAAAGGCCATTGGTAGGCTCGTTGAGAAACCGAACAGGATACTGGAAACCATAGTGCATGTCAAAGCCAGCATAACCGTCGGCTTCCGCCCAAATTTGTCTGACGCTCTTCCCCACGAGATGCCAACCAGTGCCTGGGATAGTGAGAACACCAGCGATAGCAGACCGGCATATTTTGCGACGGAGACGGTTGGAACATCAAACGACTTGATCATTTCTGGGATGTATGGATAGACCGAGGTCATTGCAACAGGCTCAGCAAATCGACATAATGCGAGAATGGTGAGCTGTTGCTTTGGCAGTTTCGGCCTGTTTCTGCCACTTCCCAGACCATCAGACTTGACCATCTTGACCGTGTCACCTTTGCTGAATTTCTCGTATTATCTGCGACAGGATTAATACTCTAGCCATGGAAGAGAGCGAGGGTGAAGCCGTTTAGCGACAAGGCAGCGTCGTCAGTCAAAGGTCATACAATGGCGATATAGACGTCGCTCAGAACACAAAAAAGAGTGAAATGTCGCGCAGGACGTTGATGGATATTTTGAGTCAGAATAGCAGTCTCTACACCTACAGCGGTGACCGCCCTCGGCATGGAAAGCTGGAGTCGCCGTGCGCAACCCATAGCGATTGCGGCAGCATCATTCGCTCAAGCACCATGCGCGCTGCACCAAATCCCTACGAATTTAGGCAGACCAGCGAAGTTTTAGTGCTCAGCAGACCTATCCGAGGTCAATTTTTGCTCGACTGCTGCGGGGTGGACGGTACGCCCAATGCAGAACTAGCGGACATCAGCGGGGTGTGCTGGACTAGGATGAGCACGTGAGACGCTTGGGTAGGTAACACTTCTTACAACACACATAGGGTAGCAAGGAGGAAAGCAAGCTCTATTTGTTGTTCGCATCAGCAGCATATCAACATTTGCAGTTTTATCGAACTCGAGTACCTTTTGGCGTTCGACTTCTCATCTTCCGCGACAGATCAAATACACTCGCTATAATTGGTAGATTTGCTCTCCGACGTCATTACTCTGATCGCGTACCCGCGAAGGCACGCGTCAAGCTTCAGATCTCCATTGACCTTTTTCCGCTGCTAGATCCTCATCCAGTCACAGCTACTCATGTTTTGATGACCTGTTTGAGATCCGGTCATTCTCTACATATGGACCTGACTTAACAAAATCTAAAAGCTCTAGCTTTTCCGGTAGACGTGCCTAGGCAACAAGATCAGCGGTACTTCAACTATCGAAAGTTATGGTTTCCACGACGCACTGTAGGTGCCGGCTCGGATTCGCTCGTCAACGAAACACGCATATTGTAAATGTCATGATGTACACAAACACCTCGAGGCTAGCAGAGCGCAGACCCAACTGTGGGCACGACAGTTTCGCAGAGGTTGACCGCGGGGCCGTGACGTGAAGGTCAGGCTAAACAAAGAAACAGCTGTGTCCTGAGGTGATGAATATGCTTCAAATCCTCTCCGAGCTTGAACATTCGTCCTTCCTCATCCACGCGCTTCTTCCAGATTAATAGATTGCAGCAAACGATCAAGATGGCCCAAAACATGAATGGGAACCTTTCCCAGTGTGTAAAGCGCGACGCATCATGGGACCACCACTGACATGGACGCAGCTTCCAGACTCACTACCGAAGCCCAGCTCAGATCGCTTCCGACACCGCTGGTGTCACCCAGCCGAGCGATGCGCCAACTCAAGGCTCTGAGAACATCACTGACAACTTTGGCCGACCATGGCCAATGGATGGAGCTCATGCCTTGAACGTGGGTGGTATGCCAGTTACAAGTGACCCATTCCTCTTCGAGAAGCAACAAACCTTTGTTCGTGAGAAGGTCCTCGAGCGCCGAGTCCACCCTTGCGGTTCAGGCCATTTCGGCTACTTCGAGGTTACCAAGGATGTTTCGAACTTGTGCAAAGCCGACTTCCTCAACACCGTCGGAAAGAAGACACCATTGTTCCTTCGATTTTCAACCGTCACCTTTGGCCGAGAATATCCCGATCTGGTGCGAAACCCTCGAGGCTTCGCCGTGAAGTTCTACACAGGAGAGGGTAACTACGATATCGTTGGTTTGAACTGGCCCATCTTCTTCGGACGAGACCCAATGCAGGGCCCGGATATCATCCGAAGTCAGAGCAGAAACCCAAAGACTTTCTTGCCCGATTTCGATGCTACATTCGATTTCCTTGCCAATGTCCCTGAGGGCAATCACGCAGGAACCATGTTCTTCTCCGACAGTGGTCACCCAGACGGCTGGAACTTCCACGGATACGGCTGCCACACATTCACATGGGTGAACGAGAAGGGCGAGAAGATTTACATCAAGTACACTTTCTTGAAGAAGGGTGGTCAGAGATTCTTGGACTTTGACACAGTTCAGAAGACAGCTGGTATGGATCCAGATTACTCGAAGAGAGATATGATGGAACAGATCGACAATGCTGCTGCCGGCAACGGCGAGTTCCCAGAGTGTAAGTCTGGCCACTTTTGACGCGGATGAAGCTAATGTTCTCAGGGACCGCCTACGTTCAGACCATGACCGCTGCGCAAGCAGAACAAACCAGATTCGATGCCTTCGATGTTACAAAAGTGTGGCCACGAGGCGATTTCCCTCTACAGGAATTCGGCAAGATCGTCCTGAACAAGAACCCAGACAACTACCACCGAGACGTTGAGGAGGCTGCTTTCAACCCATCCGCCATGGTACCAGGCATCCAGTCCTCCCCAGACATGCTTCTCCAATGGCGTATGTTCTTCTACCGAGACGCACAGATGTACCGATTGGGCGCGAACATGCACCAGATCCCAGTCAACTGCCCATTCATGGCTCGCAGTCACGCCCCACAAAGCTACGATGGGGCCATGAGAGTAGACAACAACAACCAAGACCGAAAGAACTACCAGCCAAACTCTTACGACAAGCCCAAGTACTCCGAGCGATCGGTTGAGGCACCCTTCGCCGTCGCCAACCCGATCGTATCTCGACAGTCCCACCACAAGAACGAAGGTACAGACATCGAGTATGAGCAGGCCCGTGAGCTCTACAATCGTGTCATGAACGATACCCAGCGAGATCATCTTCACAAGAACACTGCCACCTGCATGAACGCTGGTGTCAGCAAGAAGACCAGGACGCTGTATCTGGGACAGGTGTACAACATCAGCCCCAAGTACGTTGAGGGTGTGATCAGCTATCTGGCTGATAAGAATGTGGATATCGACGAGGTTAAAGAGTTGAGCAAGGAGGCTGCCATGATGGGCAAGACCCAGAAGTACAAGCCTAAGGAGACTGCGATGCATTTCTTGACTGGAAGGGAGGTGCCACAAAATGCGGCGCCATACCCAGGGGCATAATCGAAAATAGTTCGAATGTTGAGGAGGTTTACGCATATAGCACATGGACAGGGCTGATATCTCGCAGTCGAAGCATGGGTATTGCCACGTTTCTTTGCCCTTTGCACATATGTTGTGGTGGTGACAGCTGGAAGAAAATTGCTACCGGGGATACGAGATGGTATCCGAGACAGATTAAGGCGGTGGGTTGAGGTTCGGGGGGAAGGTGAGGACCTGGACGATGGTATTGATATGCCTGGTGGGCTGGTCTCATCGCCAGGTCGACGAGATGATTAGCAGCTGACTGGCAGCCAGTAGAGGATTGCCACGTAAGAGCTGGTTTGTGTGTTGAATACTGGGGTCATAAGAGAGATCATGAGCGGCGATTGAGTAGTCGACCAACAAGGGGAGCTTGCTGCCAGGAGTGGTCTGCAGTAGACACGTACCCTACGAGCCTGGATATGCTCGTTGTTCCATCTCCTGGCTACGGTGCCAGGCAACTCTACGATTTGTTCTTGAAGCATTAACCCAGTGAGTTGCGGTCGTGAGTACAAACCACAGTATTTCATGTTTCGGAGGCCTGAATAAATTTGTCGGACATAATGAGCCACTCGATATTGATTCGTGATCCCCTTGTACTTCACATCGAACTGTGTCCCAAACGTCCAGGCTCACGTCGCTTGATCTGTTCTGTGTCGAGCTTGCAACATTGTCCACCAGCCAACAGCAGAGTGTACTGCTGGAAAACGTTGTTTTCGAGCCACCGTCAACAGGTGTTGTCCCCATGAAATGTCGCTGATATCCGAGTCGAAGCGGAGATGGCCGGGCTATACTCATTGGTATCTAATGCTAACTACAGCTACCGAATACCACAAAGAATAAGACTGGGGACATACTCAACATACGATATCAACCATGGCACTGTCGTAGGCATCAATGCAATGCTAAACATTTACATAAATACAGAAATGGACCGCAATCACTTCATTCCTCGCCCTTGGCCTTCTTCTTATTCCCACGCCAACCACCCCTCCAAAGACAGCAGATACCGTTCTCATGGCACCAGTCCTTAACTTCCATGATATCGATCTCTCTGTCCTCGCCTATAGCATTGAACCCTTCTGTATTGAGCCAGGCCGTGAAATCCTCGAAGACAATCGGGTCATACATAAGGATTTTCTCATGCCAGGTCGGGTTTGTTTGGTGATTGCGTGAGACATTGTCCGCTGGTGGGTGCTCAAGTGCCTTGCGTATAAGAGACTTGAGGGGCACCTCGTCATCTGCGATCTCGGAACAACTTGGTGTAGCTGCGACAACATCTTTCTTCCGACGGCGAGGAGATGCAAATGCTGGCGACGAGTCTTGTGTTGGCTTTGGCGGAATTGTGGGCGGAGGAGTAAGTGGACGTTGCTTCTTTTTCGTGCTTGCTTTGACTCCTGTGCCCTTAACAGGAGCTGTTGATGGCTCGAAAGGTTGCAGAGCGTCGGGGTGGAAGGCATTAATTTGCGCAAGGCGGTCGAATGGAATTGGGCCATCGAGATCACTAATATCGACGGTCTCTTCGGCTGGCGTGTTCTCATCTTCCTGAGTCTCGCCGGCTTTAGCTTTCTTCTTCCTCTTCGGCTTGTCTTCGGTTGCTTCTTTGCTCTTTGTGGCTCTGGG
This sequence comes from Knufia obscura, assembly GCF_036327395.1. NCBI lineage: Eukaryota > Fungi > Ascomycota > Eurotiomycetes > Chaetothyriales > Trichomeriaceae > Knufia > Knufia obscura. The sequence goes on from NW_027042703.1 coordinate 386,570, forward strand.
TTTCTTCGCTTTCGGGGTTGCCCTGGCAGCAAGGGCGTGGACAGTGCCTAGAATGTCGCCTCCTTGAAGCACTTTCTTCGTCTGGCTCGCAGCTTTCGTCGCAGCTTTCACCTTCGCAGGATCGACTCCATTCTGTTCTGCCCAGACTTCATCAAGCTTATCAATCATTGTTTTTCGTGCTCTTATCCTTTTGAAACCGTATGCTTTGACCTTCTCTTTTAGCTGCTCGTCTGACCAAGAGGCGTAATTTGGCTTCGCGGGTGGTTTCTTCTTCGTTGGGGACGCTGATGTTTTTGGTAAGTCATGCGGTGTATCTGAAGGCTGCTCCGGCTCTTTCGTTCTCTTAGTAGGCGAAGGTGACCGAGCAGACGTCGAGTAGGAACGAGACTGGGCTGCTGAAATAGATATGGATGCAACTACTGGAGGCGTGGTAACGTCGTCGATATCGAAAGTGGTCTGCTCGGCATGCAGATTGTCCGCTTCCTCGGGCTGCAACGTAGCTAACAGGTCAAGACTATCGCCTGGTCCATCAACATTTGGTATGGAGGCCGCGTTCTCAAAGAGCGCATCCTTTCCGGCAAAGGCATCTCTCACATGTGGTGTTTCGAACGGATCATCCATATGCAAAAGCGCATCATTTTCATCTCTGTCGGCCGCCGTCCACAAACTTTTCCTGCTCCGGAATCGAGATATGCCGGCCTTTTGAGGAGTGGCTGACTCGATCGAGTAGATTGCAGTCTGCTGGGTGCGAACAGGAGAAGAGAGAAGCTGTTCCATTGATTGTTTCATAGCCTCAGCCGTATCTCGAATTAAAGTCGGCGATTCATCCCGAGCGCATTGACTTAATGTCGCGAAGACGACCTCTTGCGACTCCAAAGTCTTGAGCGCTGTCTCTGGAGACTTCAGCCTTGACTTCGCTTTCTTCTTCGCTGGGGCTTTCTTCTTGACCTTAATCTCGAATGTATCGGAACGGGCATCGGCTTCCATCCTCGCCTGAGTGGAAGCCATCCACTGTGTCATGAGAGTTCCTTCCTCCTTCTTGTCATCGCCAAGATAGTGAGATGTCGCCAGACCTGTGATCGTGAGGCCTTTCTTCGCTGGCGATTTGCTTCGGGGTTTGTTGGCCTTTGCAGCTGACTTTGGTTTCAACATGGGTGCATCCATTCCAGCACTTGTCAGGTCAATCTTCCGCCTTTTCGTAAGCGCTCCATCTCCTGCATTCGCGATCCTCTCAACCCCAGTACTACCCTGGCTATGACCAAATGTCTCTGCGAGATTGAGACCAAATCCAGAACCTGACTGCTCGAAAGCGCTTGACGTTGGCTTGGTGGGAGTCCAATCCTTCCTCCTCGCGGTAGCCTTCTTCAGCTGCAATGAACCAGTATCGGCCTTCTTCTTCTTCCTGACATCGCTCGGCAAGATTCTAACTACCGTGTTCGCAGGTAAAGGTATTTCGTCCCAGTCTGCTGAAGGCTTCGGCGTAGGCTGTTGTGCAGGCGCATATGGTGAAGGTCGGTGGAATTTTGGCGAACTGGTGCTGGACGGCGGCTTGAATTTGAGAGGACTAGGAGATCCAACAGGGACATTCTCAGCGCTTGATCTTGTCCCAAGAACCTGCTTTGCGGAGGTGAAACCCGTCGAGAAACTATCTCGCGTGATCTGTGAAGTACGGTAACCTTGTCGCCGGTGGTCATTGGTAGCAGTTGTAGAGAAGTGGGGAGGAGAGGACACCTCAACGGGTGTTTGGGATCGTGCAAAGGTCCTTGCCGGCGAGGAGGATATCACAATGGGTCCTGACATTTTGCGATATCGAAGCCGGCTCCATTGGCGCGTTGTTGATAGTGCCACAGCTCAGAAACAACAACTCTCCTGCCCAGGATGGACAGTCAGTCGTTTGTAGCCTCCCCGGGATGTAAGTCTCTAATATGCATTGTTTGTGCTGCGTTCATGGCCATAGACTATGTGGCAACAAAGGTAAACACTACCCAATACGCGCTGTCACGTGATCTGATCACTTCACGATTCAACCTCCGAGTAGCAGGTGTCATCTGAGAGCCGCCGACTACCTTGATGAATGCGCATCAACTCAGAGCGACCCAAACCAACTACTCGAGACGAGGGGCCGAGCTACAGAAGTTTGATGGCAACCACTCTCGCAGAGCCTCATCTGACAATTGCTTGTTGCCGATCAGCAGCATCCTTGACGCCACCGGGAACGCCGAATTCGTAACGAGGTGTTCTGGGCGCTAACCGCTGGAAATGCGTTCTCATTATGTTTCTGCTCTTATCGCCTTTCATCGCAGACTGATCGCATGCCCCGAAGAGTGATCTCGTTCAGCAAATGGAGGTACTGTATAGCATTGACAAGGTGCACTCCTCGGCGAACTTGCCTGACGCCTTTTGGTAATCTGAGGCTTGTTGAAGGTGAAATGGACAAATGATGCTGCCACGGGCTTTTGGTGGCTCCATCTCGCGCACGTGGACCACCAATTGATGCCTGGCAATTGGCCTTCGCACGATTTTGGTCCTTTCGCACGTCTGGTTCACACCAGTCATCTTCGTCTTCCCTTGCCGATCTCAGGCGGGGCTCCTTTGCCTGTCCGGTTGCATTTCAAGGTGTGTCATCCATCACGAAGCCTCTGATTTGACAGCTTTGTAGCACCATGTTCGCCTACGTGCCTGGCTATCTGCCCTACCTCAATAGACCTCGACTCAGAGCAAGCTGTCAACCTCTTCCCCTTCTCTCTTCATCTTGCGCTTCCTTGTTCTTCTGCGACATGTGTACTTTACGAACCAACGCGACCTCTTTGTGACCTTGGGTACCTAGTTTTGCGGATCAGGCTGACATGGCTACTATCATGGCGTCGCAACCTCCCATGCTGACTCGGACCGTGTCTGGAGGCCCAAGACCAGGTCGTCAGTATACTGAAGAGGAGTGGGAGCGCGTCAAGCAGCCATTCTACCATTATTACATCGAAAAGAACTTCTCGCTGAAAGAAGCCGCTAAATGCATCAGAGAGCAACACAGCTTCGACGCCACTCTTCGACAATGGGAGCGTCGCATTGCGCCTGAGAAGTGGAATTTTCCGAAGTATGCTAATCGAGAAGAGCGGCTGAAATCAATTGAAGCTGCCGGCAAGTCCTTGCTCGATGTTAGTCACAGAGGTCGCCGGAAAAGTACCGGCTCTTCAGATGGTCAATCAGACCTCCTTGAGGACAGAAACATACGCAGGTTTGCTCGAAGGGAATTGAGTCGAGAGCCGAGCCGGAGGAGAGCAAAGTCTGTCAGCGGAATGTCTGAGGCTACTGATCACGATATGTCAGGTACGAGTACCGCTGCGCCTTCACCTGCGCCTTCGGAGTATTTTATGGATACACAAGAGGAGAGTGGACCATTCTCCCACAATAGCGTCAACAGCATGAACAGCATCTGGGCCCAAGATCCAATGATAGCTGTCCCCGACATTCGTGTCTTTGACTCCGTGCCTGAGATCACCTTCTCTGGTCCTGAGGAGGCTTCGCTCATAGCACCTGAGCCAACACCGATCGCCACTCAGTCGCAGGTCAATGTCCACTATCCTCCTGCTGATGAAGGGTCATTCGGTGCGTTTCAGCCGCAACCGAATCATGTTTTCAGCAGCAGCTTCGACGGTAGTCCGAACGTGCCTCCTATGAGCATGAATTGGAACAACTCAGATCCTTTCGCTGCAAATGCCACGACAAACAATTCGAGCTTTCCAGAATTTGATTTCAACTCAGATCCTACCATGTCCTTCACACAGATGATGAACCTAGACAACCCGGCTGTACCTCGAAAGGTGACGATCAACAGCCATCTTGATGGTTTCAATAATCTGGACTTGCAGCTGACCGAGCCGATACCGACACCTATCACTCCAGCAGATGTCGAATCAAGTGTGGAAGATCCTACACATGCCGATGTACATGCTCTCTTGCAAGAGCACTACAGCACGACATTACAGATGTTGAGCATGTGTATGCAAAGTTGTGAGCATGCGACAGGAAACAATGACATGGTCAAGAATGTGGTGATGAAGAATCTGAAATTGCTTGAGGCAGGGATACGAGCTTCAAGTACGTGTGAACGTATCACGGTAGAACCTGTGCTGACATCGTGATAGATAACGAGTCGGATCGCAAGATCAAGAATACTCTCAAAGATGTGGCTTCAATCCAGCGCCGAGCAACTCAGAGTATTAAAGATTTGTCCTCAAGCAGAAAGAAGAAGATCGAGCAGTTGCAAGCACAAATCGGACAGCTGCAGGCACAAGGTAAGCTGTGTAACGTGGAGCGTTGAGCATAGACTGACAACGACAGCATTAACCACTGACACCACGTTTGGCTATGGCTGAGCTCACCACCAACGGCCTTCTTCAGCAGAAGGATCGAATCACTAGCACAAACTTGGCAAGATGACGTACCCACGACGCAAAATATCAAAGTCACATCATTGTCACAAAGTGATCATGAAACTGTCTACAAACCAACGATGTCAGCAAGACTTAAAGCACCGGAGAGAATCGCATTCTGGAAGTCGACCGGCTATCAATAACACCAAAACAAAGATGATCATCCTCCACGATGAAGACACACTACTGCACGAGACAGTCGAGCTACTAGGCTCCAAGCTGATCCCTGCCCTCGAAAGTCCAGCTCGCATCAAAGCGATCATTCAGAGCATCAAAGACTCCAGCAAGCATGACCTCAGAACGATCACAGCCAGCGACGAAGACCAGACCACCACCGTCTCCCTAGCCAAAGCCACACATTCCACAGACTACCTCTCCCACGTCCAGAACGTCTTCAAGCAATGGCGTGACAAAGGCCTAGTCGAACAGCACGAGTCCGTCCTACCAGAATGCTTCCGCCTCCAAAATATCGCCAATGCAAAACCCAAGCCACCGAAGGACATCTTCGCCCGAGCAGGCTACTACGCATTCGACATGAGCACCGGTATCTCTCAAAACAGCTGGAAGAGCATCATCGCATCAGCAAATCTAGGCGTGCAAGCTGCACAACTCCTCCTGCCTTCTCCGACTCCTGACACAACCACAGACGACGATGAAAGACCCAAGTCAGTGCTCGCCCTATGCCGTCCACCAGGCCACCACTGCACAGGCACCCAAGCAGGCGGCTACTGCTACATCAATAACATCGCACTCAGCATCACCACACTCCGCCATTTCTCCCCGCCAGCGAAGAAGACGCGTCGTCCATCGAACCCGCATTTCGCGAGTACATCCACCCTCAAATTCGCGGTTCTAGACCTCGATTTCCACCATGGGAACGGAACACAGGAAATGTTCTACACCGATCCGAATGTGCTGTATGTCTCTATACACGGCGAGGACGAGTTCCCGTATTATACTGGTGGTGCGGATGAGACGGGACCGCCGGCGCCGGATGCAGCGAGTGGGACAAACCTTAATCTCCCACTTGCTGCTGGGGCCACGTTTGAGGCGTACACAGGGAAGCTCAAGGAAGCGTTACAACTGATTCAAAACTTCAAGGCAGATTATCTGCTGGTTAGTCTCGGCTTCGATACATTCCATCTTGATCCGCTGGGCAAGTTCGATATCAAGAGTGAGGACTACGAGGTGATGGGGCGGCAGGTGAGGACTGCGCTTAAGGATTTGCCGGCAGCGATATTGCTTGAGGGTGGGTATGTGATTGATAGGCTGGGCGAGAATTTGCTGAATTTCCTGCGTGGGTGGGAGGGTGCTGAGAGGGGTGGTGGTATGTCGTGAGGATGATAGGCAAAGGGGTCGAAGGCAATTTCGCTGCACAGATCAAAGGATGGGAGAGCATCTGCTTGAGTGCTAATCACCAGTTGCTAAGAACCAGTACATAGATTCCCGTTTAAGGCCACAGCATGATCAAGGCAGAGAACAGCACGGATTACGTGGTAGTCTTACGAGCTCAGAATAAACGATGTTCAACTTTTTTTCATTCATATATTTTACTATGTTTTTGTGAGCTGCTTCGATATTATTTTATGCCTAACCTTGACCAGAGCCGTAGCTTCTGCGTGATAGATGGATGTCGTGAATCATAATGGCAGTTGTTTCTGCAAACGAAGTAAGGAAATTGTAGCTGCTTCAAACAAAAGCAATGCAGCTGATTGCGATATGAGGTGTTTTTGTGCAGCCATGACAGTCTGATCCTCCGCAGTTGTGATCGGGTTGTGATGTGCCCTGGAGAGCCAGAGGTCATTATGTCTTTATGCGTATGAAGAGGCACGGGGCAGAGATGTGGCCTATCGAAGCGTCTGAGTCGGTCGAAGGTAGTTGCCGGCCACGGTTAAAGCAAAGCTTTTTTTGGTGAATGCCACGTCCCATTCATCTGGTATGAAGCTCACGCCAGCCTCCGCACCGAGGCAGGGTAGAGCGTGATCGCTATGCCATGTTGGCGGCGCACGTTGGGCGCAAGCTGTTTCTGTACAGCTATCAAGCGATGTTGGGTATCTGGTTGCCCGTCATCTTCGGTGGTATTTTTGAGATACTGTGGTAGCCTTCCGGCTCAGATGCGGTCTTCTCAAACAGGCTGTGGTGTCAGCAATGGCGTCGGCGTACCATTCACACCAGCTATAGCTTGTTGCTTAGCTGGCGGCTCCTCACTCGGTGTCGGTCCATCACCATTCATGGCCTTCCTCTTCTTGGCTGGCTTAGTAGGCTTCATCTCACCAATTGCAGGATCAAATAGATCATCTGGCAGCATCCAGTTCTTGCAAGGTACAACTTCGATCCAGTGCTTGTCGACATTGATTCTGTCCCAGGTGAAGCATTTATCCTTGAAAGCTTTCGTCTCGTTGTGGATGTCCAAGTTCTTGGTTTGCTCTAGGAGCGCCGTGGGATCGATACCGACGTAGTATGTGTATGTGTAGACTGTGATGCCATCGCCTTTGCTCGTATCTGCCTCGTCGTCATTTGTAGCTGAGCCTGCGCCGTTTCCTGCGACAAGGTCCGGGTCTGTGGACTCGACTGTCTTGGTCTCTGCAACTTTGTATTTCATGCCACCTCTTGTGATCTCTTTGATTTGGTCTTCGTTCTCACATCGGTGGACTCGCTTGAAGCCTTTCGTGTAGGGTCGTGCCAGCTTGACCATCTTGGTATTCAGATCGAGACTGGTAATAAAATGTCGCACCTTCGACTCAACCGCGCCTCCCCACGCTTTTGCATCGTCTGGGTCGCGACATGATGCGATAACACTGAGGTAATACTTGTGGTCTTGCGTGAAGAAAGTGTGCTTCTTGAACAGATCTGACCATTTTGCTTTGCCGTCAAAGATATCATTGGCAATCTTGCTTCCTCGGTCGATTTCTCTGATCACCACGGCTTTCGTAGAGTGAGATACATTAAAAGTGGCGCACATACTGGGATATGCAGGTGTGATAATGGGCATGAGGTTCTTCTTGTCACCAGGATAGATAGCAGGATTCCAAGTTCGCTGCGCACCTTTCTCAATCTCTTTCAGCTGTACAGGAGTAGGCCAATTCCATGCTTTGAGAATGCCAAAGAACTTCTGGACGAGAGTGCCGCCGATGGCTTTGGGATACATCTGACAAACTCTTGCAACCAGCATAGCCCATGCGACACCACCAGGAAACCCAACAATGTTTGCGTAGATAGCTCTTCTTTGCGCCCATAACTTGACTGCTCGCAATGCGGTTCGAAAGGTCTTTGGTTCTGGTACAAGACTGAGGATTTCGTCGGTAACACGAGGACCAGTGACTGATTTGATTGTTGCTTCGTCTAGCCCGTCAAGGATCTTGTTGTCCTTCAGCTCGAGGTCATTCGAGACCGTTTGTTTGCTTGCGATGGAGGCAAAGATTAGATCAATCTCGATGCCGTTGAGGACGAGTTTGATGATAGGTACGAAAGCGTCAGGTACTGCTGTGAGGGAGGTGATGGCGTCGGGACCAGCGTGCTGTTTGAGAAGATCTGGAAACAGCTCGAAGAAGTCTTCTCTTCGAACATTCTTCGGCGCAACTGCCAACGTATCGATATCTGAGCCAGGACCATACACACCGAGTCTGTAACTGCCATAAGGATAGATCTTGCCTCCCAGCTGGTCGATGGTCGACTTCGGCAAGCCTTGTCTTCTGCCAACTGTTCGAATGAATTCTCTATTGACCTGAGATAATAGTTTGAGCGTTCTCATGCGCTTCTGAGTCTCTTCTTGCCCTTCATAGTTGTTCTCTTTCTTCAGCTCCTCGACAAGTTCGGCATTCTTTTCGTTGTCCAGAGCCGTGGGGAGAGACCTGGACATAGCAGGTGTCAGACCCCACACTTTCTCTCCTGAAGTCGTCGCGGCCATTGTGAGAGTTGTGGGATATCAGCCGAATAGGAATATAGATGCGTGCGTCGAGATGGCTATTATGATCTTGGTTGATGGGGAGTAGGCATAAGTGACTGTTTCGGTTGTGTTTCGCTCCAGGCGTGACAGGAATTTTAGTCGACTCTAGAACCACCAGACAGGTCTATGAAAGATCAGTGAAGATTTCCAAGGACTGATAGAGTCTGTGGCCATTACAGTAATGGTTGAAGATGCAAATGGTTCGATTGAGACAACCAGCCACTGCAATGACACCTGCGCCTGCCGGTTGGCACTAATTTTTGGAGAGTCACGGAGTGTTCCAGCTCCGATGTGCAACTGCCTGGCGGCCTCAACAAAAGGACAAACCGACAGCGAGCTCTTCATGTGAATCCTCGAACAAAAGACGCGTTCTCCAGGTCGTCTCTACTCTATCTAGTCTTCTATACCTCACATTCTCCCTTTGCTACTTGCCTCAGATCTTTGATAGTCATTGGCCCTCCACCTTCGGCTTCAAGTTCTTCTCATCCAACTTTCCTTGCTTGATCTCTTCCTTTGCTACCGGACGTGGGAGCTCGAATCCATCTGTTATTCTCGCATATGTGATACCACCCAATCTAGCAATGGGCTTCAGCACATCTGGATCGATCAAACTCCTGTCCTCGTTGATTGCATCCTCTCTGACCCAGAATCTTACACCTTCGATCAACGCTAAGACTCCTGTCTTCTTACCTGGGTTCACTCGACTCTCGAACTCCTCGGTCTTCATCAATTTGCCCTCGATGCTAAACACAGCTTCCTTGACGCGACTTGCTTGAACAATCTTGCTCGGAGCAGGAGTCAACCCTGTGGCAGACCATTCAGATACACCGTAGGGCAAATCAATCGCACAGGCATTCGCAGCCTCAATGTAATGCTCAGAGATCAGGTTGATCACGCATTCTCCGCTATCCTGCAAATTCCGTAATGAGTCCTTCGCATTATCGAAGCCACCAGCAAAACCAACACCAAAAACTGGTGGGTCATGGTTGAACATTTGCGTGTAACTGAAAGGGGCCAAATTCGTGCTTGAGCCATCCTTCGACCTTGTCGATAGGAAGCCGATAGGTCTTGGGATGATACCACTGATGAGAAGCTTATAGTTCAACCGTGGCTCGCGACCGGGCTCGTTCGGATCGATCTCGACATGGTCCTTGTCCAGGCCGGACTTATCGTTTGCACCAGAGCCGTACTGCCAGTCTGGGTCTGCAGTCTTGGTGTATGTCCAATGTCTATCGTGGTCCCAATCTGGGCGGGATTTCTGGACGGCGTCGAAGTCGCCATGAGGATTGCGCTGGATTACAGCTTCAGCATCGTGCTTTTCTTGCGAGACTTGTGGTTTGGAGTCTGTCATGTTGATCACGCTGGTAGGATACAGTGATACGAAGAAAGCTCAGCTGAATCACAGAGTCTTAGATATCAACTTTGTTCTGGACCCGAAGCCGGAAGAGGGCCGATGTTACGGGACGGAAGTTCGCGGGGCCAGCAGCAGCTTTTAGGACGAGATGATGGCTGTATGATTGGTCAGAAACAGTAGCAGAATCAGGCTTAGCGGGTACGACCTGCTTGCTAGAGCACAGCAACTTGAATAAATGCTACCTTCCTTTCCACGCAATTACAGCAATGATAGCGCTGCTACTCTACAGCAGCACTTCAAGTAATAATGTCTGAGCAGATTTGTCCAACATGCTGCCGAGGGCTGTTCGCCGACCATCTCCGATTGTGACGGCATGCGGTTCGGCGCCTCAGGCAACAACCTCCGCGGAATGATACCGTTGTCCAGAATGCAGCAAACCTCCAGCATCTCCATCTTTCGTCAGTGAATGGTACGAAGAATAATAGAATAAGTTTCAGCCACAGGCTCTAGCTCACAACTCAAAATACTTGTTAGCCAAATAAATTCTATCTTCAACGCTCTCTGATTTCCGAACACCCAATTCTATGTCCTGTTGACAAGACTGAAGGCACATTGACCGGCGCCGGAAGTAACTACAAACGTGCACGAAGAGGTTGATCGTGCTTGGGCTCCTTGTCTGTTGACGCCTGCTTCGTCGCGTCGTCTGCCAGTGACCTTGGAGGCGCATCGGCAATTGCCTCTTCAACCAAGGTACAGATATCAGCAGCGCAACCGAAAGCCAACGTCCATCCCGCACCACCCTGTCCATACGAATGTACGATCCGACTCGGCTTTCCGTTCCCGGCTTTTGCACTCTTTCTCAATTCCCGTTCCACCCGCACATTGCCTCCGCGGAACGGTCGTAAGCCAACAGCTAAAGGATAACTTGGGTGCAGTTTCGCATTCTCCAACAGAGGTATAAAGTCGACACAGCGCTGTCGCATCTCCTTTATCACCGGCGAGTCGAGAATGAGGTTCGTATCACCAACCTTATCCTCCGCGATACCTCCAAGAAGTAATGTATTGTCGCTCCTCGGCACGATGAACACGATCTCGTTGGCAGCACCAGAGACATCAGCGCTGACTGTGTGTGCTTGTGTAACGCGCGGAAAGTGTAGGCCATCGTTGACCACCCGAACAAGCGCGCCGCGAACAGGATAACATGTGTCATCGCCTGCCAGCTCTTGTGCACCAAGTCCCGTGGCATTGACAATGACATCTGCCTGGAATCTTTCGAGCAATTCACTCTCCTGCTCTAGGAGTGCGCCATGAATGGTCTCGGAGCGTAACAGACCACCTTTGTCTTGCACCAGCTTCATCAGCCATTGCATGCCTTGATCCGAGTCAATCATCGGTGAGTCTATCTCATACATGTCTTCGATCTTTTGATTTTTGGCAATCACATTCTGGTTCTCAAGGTCAAAACTAGGGTATCGGCGGAAACCCTTCACACCAGAAGCCATGATCTCCTGCATCTTGCAGTACTGTTCATGATCGTCCTCCAACCTGGTTGGAAAATAGAATCTTCCTTGTTTCATCTCTATACCACTCTTTTTGGCGAGCTCGGGGTCTTCGGCAATGGCTGCGTAGCAGTGGTACGAGACCATACTCCATCTCTTGCTTTCCTCGAGCGAGACCTTTCCTTCGTGTTGACCGCAGACAGCAGGGGGATATTCCCATAATGCACCGGCGATCTGGCTAGTGATATGGTCCACTATGGAAGCCCACTGCTTCGGTCAACAGTCACTCTGTATCCACGGTCAAGTAGCGTCCAAGCTGTTGTTAGACCTGTTACGCCCCCTCCGATGATAAGGACGTGCGGCGATGTCTTGTTGGCTGGTCGCAGAGGAAATGGAAGCGGTGTAAGGTCTCGCCACATACGAAGCGTGAGATTTGGATGGACTGGGATCGTGGACTCCATGGTGAAGACTGCTGCGGAAGTGATTTCGATTATTGAGAGATGTGGTAACGTGCAAACAGATTATGTGCTGGGGAGAAGATGTTTTCATGAAGCTTTGCTGATAGTGACAGTGCTTTAAAAGCCGCTGCCGTCCTTTTCTTCTGTCTGGCGGATCTTCGCTGCAATGGCGCAGTGAGGTCAAACTTCTTCACCGTGATTGTCGGCTGGAAAATCCGTTGGACACTCGTTGTTGGGAGCAAGTGGTCTAAGCTCTCGAATACCCACAATGCTGAAAATGTTTCAGTCCCCACGGGACTGGTGCCCATTCGACTTCGGTGCATGCGAAACTGATGGGCGGAATTGGTACTCCGTACAGATGACAACAGTCTGGTGCTCGATCGGTCTATCACAATAATCTGCACGATGATACAGATGTACAACAGCATCTTTCATGGTGGAGCGACCGGCCCTCCCCCGAAAGCATAAAAAGGACGAGAATGGTGAATTGTATCCATTTCCAACGACGTAGATCGATAGGTGGGCGGAACCATGACGAACTGGCTCGCCTCGTCAAAGGTCAACAGGTCCATCAGGTCGATAGTTTGACGTACATTCTTCAGAGGGAGTGTCCCAAATGCATCCAAGTGGAGATGTCGATCTTCGGCTAAGCACAGTCCAGATTAGCGAGAAGGACCCGGCCGTGTCATCATCCAATGAGAGCATCGTCAAAATTATGGCTAAATCAAGACTCGAGTCAGTCGCTGAAAACCCTCTCCATTGCAACAGGATCTTGGCGGACTTACCAAAATATGTTACCAGTCCTTTCGGATGTATCTCTCCACAGATGATCACTGGTAGGACATCTCGATCGTGAATAGCTGCAGTGCCAGAAAAGCAATAGCCCGCCAACATTGCGAAATGTTAGTTGCGAAGACCGTACTCCCTTCGACCTTCACAGCCGATGATAAGCAGCAATAAACGGTTACAGAATCATGGGCTCGCCAAAAGCCGAACCAGAGGATCAGCTTGACTGGCGATATCTCTCATGGGACAATGTGAATGAGCTCGAGGACATCAACACCCAGTACCACTCCTTGCAGGACAATGGCGGGACAGTGCCCCAAACCCCCAAATATGCCAATCCCTTCGAGTGGTCAGCAGGCTACAAGATGTACCTCAGCATTTTAGGCTTCGTGGCCAATTTCTCAACTACCTACGCCGGAGGATCGTACACGAGCGCAACAGACGCTATGGCCGAGGTATGGCACGTCAGCAGAGTTGCCGTCCTGGTGGGCGTGACATTGTACACAGTTGCATTCGGTCTCGCCCCCATGCTTCTAGCACCTTTCAGCGAGCTCAATGGCAGGCGACCCGTTGTCGTGGTATCTGGTGTTGCCTTTGTCGTAGGTGTACTTTTCTGTGCCGTTACGCGACTTTATGTTGGTATGCTGCTAGCTCGCGTTTTGGTCGGAATTGCCAGCTCGACATATGCTGTTGTTATTGTTGGCATAGTGGCTGACATATACACTGACGCTCGAAGCCGATATATTTCTCTGTCGCTGTTTACAAGTGGAGCAATGTTTGGCACAGGATTCGGACCGCTCATTTCAGCTTTTATTGTTCAGAATACCCACTGGCGCTGGCTATTCGGCGTTCTGGGAATTTTCTGTCTAGCTATGGTCATTGTTATTGTTGCAACGTTCAAGGAGACGAGAGGTTCAGTACTCCTGTCTAGGAAAGCTAAAGCACTGAACAGATGGTACGATGCGGTTGAATCATCCTTAGATTCACATGTGGTTCAGGCGGAGAAAGGAACACCATCACGAATTAGGTGGAAAGTCAAAGCAGATGAGGAGCGTCAGAACATAGGGCAGATGATGGTTATATCTCTGACTCGGCCCATGTGGCTCCTCTTCACCGAGCCGGCGATATTCTTCTTCTCGTGCTGGGCAGGGTTTGCATGGTCGATCATGTATGCAATGTTGGTCGTTGTTCCATATACATTTCAAACTGTGTATGGTTTCGATCTGCAAACTAGCAGTGCTATGTTTGCAGCGATGTGCATTGCCACGATCATCATGACAATCGTCAGCAGGTATCATGATGGGTGGGCTGCCTATTTCGTGGCAAAGGAGAAGCTGGACACGCCGGAAGGTATCCTTTATCCTGTGGCCGTGGAAGCTGCATTGCTACCAGTTGGGCTATTCTGGTATGGACGGGGAGCGCAGCAAGGAGCACATTGGATTGTACCTGCTCTTGGCCTGGGATGCGCGACTATGGGGATGTTCGCCGTCTATCTGGCTGTGTTTGCGTATCTGGCAGGCGCGTACAAGGAGTATGCCAGTTCGGCCAATGCAGCACAGTCGATGGTTCGCAATCTGATGGGCGGCGCCTTTCCTTTGTTCTCTCAAGTTATGTTCCAGCGACTTGGCTTTGGAGGAGCCTGCTCGTTGCTGGGCGGGCTGGGAATCGTTTTGACGTTCGTGCCCTGGACACTTATCTTCTATGGGCCGAAGATCAGGGCAAAGTCAAAGTTTGCTTTCCGTGGCGATAGCAGTTGAGGCGACAAGGTGCTGTATCAGAAGTGCTGAGATAGGGAACTCACAAACTCGACCAAAATCATAATCCTCGGAGGAAGCCTGAACTCAATCATGGTACCGAATAATGTCTGCTGCAGTGCTATCACGATCACAGCCTTCAGGAGGCAGGTTTAGCGAGCCTTTACCTATCTTTTCACACATTCATTTTCATGTCGACTATATTCTCAAGATGGTCGATGAGGTTTTCGCCGTGCCTGTTGATGGCATCTCTCAACGTCGTGTGAGAGGTCTTATTACAAGTAGCATCAGTAAACGTAATCTGCGTACTGCAGCTTGAACTGATGCTGATGGAGAAGGAGGCTGTTGACAAGGCAAATACAATGGTAGTGCCCGTGGCTACTGGTCATTAGAGCTTGCGGAACCGTGCCGTACAGTACGAGTCGCGGTCGGTTCTTCAACACTGGCACCGCAATTAGCCTTTCTGGCATGTGACGCGTGTGACGACAGATCGTGGAGTGCTCCTTGGGGTAGCATGGCATGGAAATCTGTACAAGCACTCATCCTTTCATATGATACCTAATACAGAGCACCACAGCCCATCACGAGTTCTAATCCAAAGTCTAACAGTTACAGCCTACGACGACGGCAAGAAGCTCTGACAGCCAGACACCAAGATGCCGGACTATGAGACCTTCGACTTGGGTGACTTCAAGTTGCAGAATGGAGAAACGCTCCCCGGCGCATTCATAGCTTACAAGACCTTCGGCGACAGTTCACTGCCTGCTGTCTTGTACTCATCATGGTACTCAGGCTCAATCTCCGACAATGAATGGCTGATCGGACGCGACAAAGCCTTGAATCCAGACAAATACTTCATCGTCATCACGGCCCTCTTCGGCAATGGCCAATCCATCAGCCCATCAAACTCGAAAATTGCACTGTTTCCACACGTCTCGTTCTATGACAATGTCCACGCGCAGCATGAACTGCTTACGAAGCATTTGGGCATCAAGCACCTTCGCATGGTGACAGGCTGGTCCATGGGAGCTGGCCAGTCTTTCCAGTGGGCTACGCAGTACCCTGACTTTATGGATATCTGTGTCCCATTTTGCGGGAGCGCGAAGACGAGTCTGCACAATCAGGTATTCCTTGAAGGTGTCAAGAGTGCACTGCTAGCGGCGAAGAAGACGAGTTCTGCCGGACCAAGCAAAGGTAGGCTTGAGACAAAGGGGCAAGAAGTTCGTACCTGGACCGATGAAGAGAAAACGGTAGGGTTGAAAGCATTCGGTCGTGGCTACGCAGGATGGGGCTTCAGTCAAGCATTCTATCGTGAGAAACTGCATGAGAAGTGCTATGATGCGAAAAACCTAGAGGACTTTATGGTCAACTTCTGGGAAGCATGGGCATTGAGCAAAGATCCGGAAAATCTGCTTGTTATGTTGCAGACATGGCAGAGTGGTGATGTCTCTAACCAGGAGCCGTACAATGGAGATTTCGAGAAGGCTATGGCGAGTATTAAGGCGAGGACGTTAGTTTTGCCCAGCAAGACTGATTTGTACTTTCCGTGAGTTGAAAGCAAGGTGTCCTCGGTTGGATGCTGACGTGATAACAGGCCTGAAGATTCAGAGTACGAGGTCAAGTGTATGAGTTCTGGTATCGGTGAGCTCGATGTATATCCTTCGATCTGGGGTCATTGGGCTGGTGGTCCGCCGGGCAATATGGAGGATGTGAAGTGGCTTGATGAGAGGTTGAAGAAGCTCCTTGCAGAGACGCCCGTTGGAGGTAAGTAGGGTGGAAGAAGCATCAAACATATACCTTTGAGCGTGACAAGAGACAAGTGGTTTGGGAAATGCTGGCAACCAGTACGAACATGTGGAGAGCGACCAGGGTAATCCCTGCACGTCGCGTATCAAGGACGTTCACAACACAAACCGACGTCATGCAAGAGCACTGCGTCACAGACATTAACAAGGAAATGATATCAAGAAACACATCCCTCCTACGGAGATCTCTTTTGCATTAATCAAAGCAAACAGTGGCACCGCGACTTCTAACAGCCCTATCCAGAAATAGCTTACGACTGAACTATCAGAAGAGCCAAGACAATGGTAAAGGTTGCGGAGAACAAGGTCGTCGACCTCGACGTCTTTCCTGGAAACAAGCAAGGAGATCAACTTGCTCAGCAGACTAGGTGAATAACACTCCACCATGATGTTGCCTTAAGGAAAGGCGCTGACTTCACTCCCACAGAGATGCAGTCCAAGGCAAACTCCCACCCGAAGAAGCCCAAGGCGCCCTCTCCAACGCACAAGGTGCGCTAGGCGCTGTCGGAGGAACAGTCGGCGGCGGTCTAAAAGGAGTAGTTGACACAGCGGGCAATACAGTCGGGTCACTTGCCCAGGGGCTGCAGGGGACTGTCCAAGGCGTTGGTGATGGTGTAGGCTCAACGGTACAATTTGCTGGCGGAGCTCTGGGTGCAGGTGCTGGACAGCTTGGAAGTATGGTCACGGGAGGTAATAAGAGTGAGGGTGGATCAGGAGCAGATGTCGGAGAGCAAGTAAAACAAGCTGGAGATAGTGCTGTTGAGACAGGTAAGAAGGGAACGCAGGAAGCTTCGAATAAGGCTTCTGAGGTGGGTGAGAAGGCTAAACAGTCAGCGCCCCGGCCCAGTAAGGAATGAGCTGTCGGCGTACGCATGAATGAGCGACCATATAACTATGGCGGGGTGTATGACGGCGGAAGCCACATTGCAAGCAGGCAAAGCATATCTACCAATGCGTCTCGATTTTTTAGTTTCCAATCTATCTTTGCATGATGGGTCTAGGTCTTCATAGAACAAATCCTGAAGAAAGTCAGAAGTGCTTGATCATGTGTGGCAGTGAAGGAATTGCGTCGGATTACCTATTTGGGATATGCCTTGAGCTCCGAATAGACAGATCTGCTTGCTTCAGGGCTCACCGACGGACTTTGAGGATCTAGCGATTGTATCCTGAGGACTTCATAGGGCTTAGAGCCGATCGTGCAGGCGCAGGTACGCTCTTCGCGAGCTTCCTAAAACTTCATGCTCGACGTGGCTGGCACATAATTGGAATAGTATCAACGACGATGCTAGCCATGACTGGATCTAGAGCTACAAGCTCCCCGCAAAACTGATCAATTCCCTGGAGCCGGGCGCCACTTTCCTTGGTTCTGGGGAGGCCGAGTCACCAAAATAATGGAGAAATCTAGCCAGAATCCTCAACTTTCGCAGGTAGTTGAACCTGGACTTCGACCTTGAGCAAAAGCAAGAGCTCGATACAGACACATCGCCGTTGAAGTTCTACAGATCCTCATCACGTCCGCGACATCTTCTATCCGATTGCTCAGTGGTATTGCGACCCAACAGCTCTCCACCATTGCCATCCGACGAGAACAAGCCGAGAGCTTCACTAGGCGACTCAGCTTTCCACCAGCCGTCGACTCTGAAACCCACATCGCACACATCTCAATCTGATTCGCAAGCATCAACCGGCGCTGCGGCGTCACCGTGCACCTACCATGCTCCGTCGCATACTCGTTCCCAGAACCCAAACCTACAAAGTATGAGCTTGCCTGAACATGGCACTGCTCCTCAACCGCAGACGGTCTCAAATGGCACATTTCTGCCTACACCGAAACAGATCAAATTCATCAGTACAGATGGCCAACCACACTCGAAAAGAAGGAGGATAAACGCTGCTTGTTTGACCTGTCGCAAGCGCAAAACAAGATGTTCTGGAGAAAGGCCGGAGTGTAAGACATGCACGGACAATGCCCATGTTTGTGCGGGATACACCGAGAAGGCTACGCGAAAAGATACCGACAAGGACGGTGAAGAAGAGGACGAGTTTCAAGAATCAGCACCGAAGAGGCACAAATCCAGTGTTGCAGCACCTGAGCCTGGTCCTCGGCCAGTACAAACATCACAGCATAATGGCTCAAGCGCGTCTATGGGTTCGCTTCGTGGCGGCGGAAGGAATGCTATGGACTTTGTGAGTCCGGAAAGTACACAGACAGTGGGCAGCGGTACAGCTCTTCGACATCGTGTGCCTTTCTTCCGTTACTTTGGTCCAACTGCCATCGTTCCTGGTTTCAAGCAAATGGTTGTGCAACTGAAGGATCGGAATCATCGAAGAAGTACGCACTCCATATCGGGCGAATCACCTGCATCAGCTCAAGTCGCAGATGGCTCTTCGGTGGGAATAGAAGTTCCACCTCAAGACCTTGCCTTTTACGATGCGACCAATCCTACGCCGAACCCGCCTCTTATCACTCATCTTTGTGAAACGTTCTTCACGCATCTCGGTTGCAACTATCCTTTTCTACAGCGCGAGCGCTTCATGAAGGATCTGGAGGAGAAGCGTGTTGATGCGATTCTAGTTGACGCTGTCTGTGCAATTGCCGCTCGCTTCTCAACCGATCCGAGCTTGTCACGGCCCAGTGATCATTCGACGCCCGTTGACGAGAAAGGCGAGGTGAAGCGGGCCTTCAAGGGACAGCCATACGCCCAACGAGCTGCATCTTCTCTTGTCGATACGTTTGGCTGCCCAACAATTGCTGTGGCACAGGCGTGTCTCTTGCTTGCATACGATGAGTTTGGGACTGATCGAGACAGTGGTCTTTGGATGTTCTTGGGCACAAGCATTCGTATGAGTCAAGATCTGGGTATACAGAAGCTCGAGGGCATGCAATTGGAGGGCCGAATGGGTCCGACACCAAAGACAGTGAAGACCTCGTTAGTAGAAGGGAAGCGAGAAGAGCAACAGCGCGAGGCACAGCAAGCAAAGTTGACGCAGGCGCTAGATGTGAAGGAAGACCAAGTGAACATCGACGACCGACGAGCGAGTGAACAAGAACGCATTGATACCTTCTGGGCAGTCTTCTTCTTGGACAGAGCTGTATCGAGTGGCGTCGGAAGACCTGTGACTCTTCGTGACAAAGACATCGAGATATCGTTTCCTTACCGGCCTAATGAGAAAATGATCAGTGGTCATCCACATCCGTTTCCGATCATGATCAGAATTGTACATCTATACGGTCGGATTGCAGATGTGATCAATAACATCCAGGGATCTTCTCAGGTCAATCCAGATGGCCTAAAACAGCTCACAGCCATGGAGAAAGATCTGACAGGGATATACCAGAGGATGTCCCCAAAGCTTCACTTCAATGCCACCAACTTCCAGCACTACGTAAAGGCCGAGCAAGGAACGAACTTCATTCTGCTGCATTTCTGGTTCCACACGTCAATCATCCTACTGCATCAGCCAACGCTACTGTATAGCCTCGATACAAAAGTACAACAGTTATTCCCAGATAGTCGAGAACTGTCGATATCGTCAGCAAAGACAATTGCAGATATCCTCGCATTTGCTGAGCTAATTGATGTGAAGAGCTTCATTGGCAATCCTTTCACAAGCCAGCCGATGTATGTTGCAGCATGCGCTTTCCTTGCTGAAGCTCGAGCTCATGCATCACAGCCACCGTCGAGACAGCACTCACCGCCCGACAGAAAAATCGGTCCAGATGTGAAGCCAGATCTGTTGAGGTTCCAGGAGATGAAATCTGTAATGGATTCGAAGGCTGCTGCAAAACACAGCCTGCTCGCGACTGCTGCGAACCAGAACTATCAGAGATGCTACAAGGCACTAAAGATGCTCGACAGCTACTGGGCTGGATGCAGGTATATTCTGGTGGCCCTCGATCAGAAAGCGAAAGGGCTAATGGATCCGATACTGTTCACACAGGAGGATATTGATGGTGAGATGCCTTCGATCGAGCCATCCTTTACTCAACCTGGGTGGAGGCGAAGTTCTCATGGGCCTTCACCGGCTGATAGGCGGACGTCGATCGCATGGTCACCAAGAATGGATTGGAGTCAAGCCATTGGTTGGTCATTGACTGGAACGACGAATTCACCTGCGCCGAATCTCAGCTTTCTCTATCCGAATCCAACGTCTGAAGGCGAAAGTAATGGGCAGATGCATATTCAAGCAAAGCAACAGCAACCACATCCCGGACACCAACCAGCAATTGGGACCGAGGTTCCTCCCTTCGGTACTAATGGTACAAATATGATGCCACCACCTCGTAACAGGATGGGCGGACTACCTTACGATCCAGTATCAGCCGCCGATGCTGACCTTTTGTTGGGCTTACACTCGCCGTATTCACTCGGCTCGCAAGGTCTTCCACAAACTCAGCAAGCGCCGACCTCTTCCTTCAACTACACAACAGGGCAGCCAGTCTTGCAACCTCAGCAGTCGCAACAGTACTTCTCACCTTCCGATGCCACAAACACGCCTGGATTCAGCGATATGCTGATTGAATCGCAAGATATTGACATGTCGCATCAGTTTCAGGGTGATTCTTTCAGCAATCTCAACTTCCCAGGGGGTGATATGATCTGGCTGGAGTATCTACCACCGGATGTGCTGAGCTATTTCAGTCAAAACGGTGACCCGTCCCAGATGGTAATGCCGAGTGGACCAGGACCGCCGCCAGGATCGTCATAATATATTGTCTAGGACTTGAATTATTGAATGTTGATTTGCGGTCATTTGGAATTACCGCCTTTCTCGCTGTTTTGAGCTTTAGTTCTGTTCTCTCTCGGTTCCGTTCCCTCTCGATTCCGTTCCTTCCCGGTTCTATTCTCTCCTGGTTCTGTTCTCTTACGGTTCTGTTCCCTTTCGGTTTAGTTCTCTTGTGAGTCGTGGCCCAGGGAAGGGAGTCTCGCATGATGCATCGGCATGTGTAGGGACGACCACAATTTAGCTTCAGCGGCGTGTGGCGTCCTTCTTACAGGTGAATTGGCTTGAGCACGTTACTTAGCACTTTGACGCTGGCAGGACATTCTCATCCCCATCGTCATGAACCTCCCACCTACAATCATACAGGGAGTTAAGACGACGAACCTCTTATCCTGGGAAGTTGATAGTGAGGACGAGGAAGCGAGAGGACGAATCTTGTCCTCTCTTCCTTCATGAGCTCGGATGGCGCATGCCTACTCTCCCTGTCGCGAGGCCGGCAAACGGTTGGCCAATACCACGTGGCTGTCATTGTGAATTACATGCTGGTCGATTGTCCATGAATCAAGGTCATAGTGCTCAGGCGCTGCTTCCTACCAAGGAACCTTTTGATCATCAGCTCGTCGCAATCTTGTTTCCTTGGCTAGCTTCAGCACTCAATTAGCTGTCGGTCTAACCTAGGAATCTGATGTAAAGGTCGGTAGCCACGGATGATATGGCAAACCAGCCATAGGATAGCCGAATTGATGAAGATCGGAGTATTCGATGAAGGACGTTAAGGCCACCAAGGTGCAGTCGTGATGGAGCGCCGGAATCCTGCAAGTGGTAACCGGGCAAGTTCGCTTCTTTCCTCATGATGGACACGGACTACATTTACCTAGGGCAAGCTTCGAATCAAGCTCTGTCTTCACAGACAAGCTTCCAAATACCCTCATTCACCCCACAGATCACCTTTGCGTGCTATCCCATAGGTCCAAGGACCTGTTGCAAACACAAATCGCGACATGAATTTCGCGATATGGGTCAAGCATGATCAAGTCGCGAAAGGTGTACATCATGCATGCGAGTTTTGCATATCATCTGGACAGACCTTGGGAGTAACTGACCTAGGGAGAGTGGGATGTTCTGCGATGAATTGTCGTTTTCTAACGGCAGAGATGGACTAATCTCTGACATTGTAGTATTCGAACAGCGCGATGTATTCAAGCTGGGATACACCTTCGGCAAACCTAGCTATGCAAGTTGATCAGTATGCAAATCCATGCCATGTTGACTCCCAATGTCATCAAAGCTCGATACAGCAGCACAACACTGATGGCTATGCCACACCTCGACTACCGGCCGGTCAACGTCCACCATTTTACCAAGGATCAATAGATTCTCACGGCACAATCACACATTCGTCCAACTTCCCACAACAGATACCACCACAGACCTCACTACCAGCAACTGCGGCTACCCATGCTAACGTCAAACCAATCGTGATACCAGCAACAACAGCCGTTCTTGGCTCACCATTGCTGCGAGCATACCCACCATCTCTCGCCTCCCGCAACATATCACGAGAGCTCTTCCTCCAGTTCCTCGATGACCTGAACAGAGTCGCGGTCAAAAGTCCACCACTTCAGGTCCTGGGATTGGCAGGTACCATCGTCTGATTCGTACCACTGTCAACTACCCTAATCGCAGGCGCAGCAATCCAGGCAGCAGCTAAGTTGGGGACTGCGGCGATCAGCAAGGGTCGCACTGAGATGTTTCTGAGGGAGGCCAATCGGACGATTTTCGTTCCCCGAGGACTCAAGGCTGAGATTGGAAAGATTGAGGCTGTTGTGACGATTGCTGGTATTCCGGGAGTTCTAGATGCCCGTGGTAAGATTGATAAGAAGTCCTCGATCTTACCCGCGCTAGAAGAGACTGAGAATGGGGAACCGACGGTGAGTGGACAGAAAAGACGGATGAAGTGGCTTGAGCCGTATGTTCAGCATTTGGAAGTTGAGCTTTTGCCGCACATTGGGAAGCCGGGAAACCTGATTAGTCAGTGGGGCGTTATGGCGAGTGGACGAGAACGGAAAAGGGGTGAGAAGAAGATGGTTAAGGGGAGGGACAAGGTGAGGGAGAAGTATGAGGAGAATAGTCAGAAGGCGCGGGAAGGCTTGCAGAAATATATGAGGGAGTTGGATGAGGAGGAGGACAAGATCAGGAGGAAGGACGAAAAGAAGATGAAGCGGAAATTGGGGAAGGTTGAGCAAGAAAGGCGGAAGGTGGTGGAGGAGTATGAGGAGGAGTTGGTGAAGGTTGAGAAGAGTAGGAGGCAGGGTGATGTAGAGGAGAAGTCGCTGAGGAAGGTGTTGTGGTTGATTATTAGAGAGATTGATGCGACCTGATCGGGCGGCGGCGAGGTCGGATATCATTGATGGGCAGCCCCCGGGTTGAAGCTCAGGGCGCACTTCCTGACCATGAATATGCTGCGACTCACGAAATTTGTATTACTGCAGCACCGCCATGAATTGTTCGTTTTCGTCTCAAATTCGATAGCGAACAAAGTTGTTCTACGTCGGAAAGCGTACTCCGAACCATCCTTGTGCGATAGTGTTGCAATCGTGCATCTGGCATTGCAATCGTCGTGTAGCAGAGTACAAACCACATGGCCGACGAATGTCATTTGTGAAGGTGATACCACTGTTGTTGTTGTCACCAGCGGCTGTGCGACGACAACATTCACCTTCAACGTATCCATATCTCTGAATGTATCACAGAACTCCATCCTTTATCTGAGTTGGAGCTAGATTGTACCTGCAGAAGCGGAGCAATAACAAGCATCTGTACAGGGGTTCCATCCGGGCAGAGCAATCAGTGGTTGTGACGGTTGAAATCTTGGAAGTGGCACCAGTAAAGTTGTGGGCTTCCGAGAAAGTGCATCCCGCCGGTGCTGGCCGTTTGAAGATCTCCCAAAAATTTACCAGCGATGGCGGCGCTATGAGATTGCCATTGTTGGTGACTGGGATTCAGGAGGCAGTGGTTATGATATTCTAATCTTGAAGATTTTTTTGCTGTTGGCCCTTTCTATGTATTCTTGCCTCGGTCTTGCTTCTCAGCTCAAACCTGCACGTCCACACCAAGTAACAACACCACGCAGATCACCAGGTGCACGACCCAGTGACGACAGACATAGAAAGTGCACGATTACAGTCGCAAACCGTCTCAACACGGTCTAGTGCAGCTACAACGAGGTCGAACCGGCGATGCAATAAACGCTCCACGATAGATCAGTTCACCGCTCCAATCTTCAAAATGCGAGGCTCGCACCTCCTCCCAAAACAACTACGAACTTTCGGCCAGAATGGCGGGCAGCTATACAATATAGTGACCTCGAACCTCCTTGCCATTTCGAGACTGAGCTTGTCGTCACCCATAATCACCCTTGTTATTATTGCGGTTCTAGCAAGCACATCCTATGTTGGGCTGCTACAAGAAAGCCTCTTCGATACAGGCATACAATCAGCTACAGAGCATGGTAAGATAGATGCGGAGTCGCTGTTGAAGGGCAGTCGGACGCTGGAACTGTCGAAGAATACTGGATGGAAATGGAGGGCTCTTGAAGACACGGACACGGCATCCGCCGAAGCCCAACGTTATGCTCTCACAACATTTGTATTTCCAGAATACTCTGCCGGTCAATATGCCCCGAGTTCGATACCGTACGCTTCAAACGTGAGCGCGACTGGGGTTCCGAGTACTGCGAACATTCTCTCCTCCATCTCTCAAGACACGAGCCTCGCCTACTATGTGCCTGAACAAGAGCTGGAAGATTTTCTACAAGGCGCGAAAGAGCTACCGGCCACAAACGACAAGGGCAAGTCATGGATCATGCAAGCGGCGTGGCATGCGCAAAATGGTGGAAGCTCATACAGGAACTGGTTACTGAATGGCTGGACTATCTTCATTGATTTGCTCAAGCATGCAGAGACACTGGACATTGTGATCATGGCTCTGGGCTACTTGGCTATGCATTTGACATTTATTTCCATGTTTGTGAGCATGAAGAGATTGGGATCGAAGGCATGGCTGGCTGTTTCTGTTCTGCTGAACAGCGTCTTCGCATTCTTGTTTGGGTTGGTTACGACTACCAAGCTGGGAGTGCCGATCAATCTGGTGTTGCTCTCAGAGGGACTGCCGTTCTTGGTTGTGACGATCGGATTCGAGAAGGCCATTATTCTCACAAGAGCGGTTCTGTCAGCTTCCTATGATACGAAGAAGAGAGATGGCGCAACTAACGGTCTTGCCATTGGACCTGGATCGACTTCAACCGGACCAGCTTCAGTTCTGGAGGCAACCCAAGCTGCGATCAAAGACGTCGGATTCGAAATCGTTCGAGACTACGTGATTGAAATCTTCATTCTCGTTCTGGGCGCGGCTTCTGGTGTACAGGGTGGTCTTCGTCAATTCTGCTTCCTCGCAGCCTGGATCTTGTTCTTCGACTGTATACTGCTATTCACCTTTTATACGACGATTCTCTGCATCAAACTCGAGATCAACCGGATCAAGCGACATGTCGAGCTGCGAAAGGCTCTGGAAGAGGATGGAGTACAACCCCGTGTTGCCGAGACTGTTGCATCAAGCAGTGATGCTCGAGACAGTGGGATGGGTTTCAACATCTTCGGCGAGAAGGTCAAAGCGAATGTTGTGCCCAAGTTCAAAATCTGGATGGTCACAGGCTTTGTTCTGCTCAACATCATCAATTTGGTGACCATCCCATTCCGAGCATCCCATTCGAAGACTCCAACAAGCTCAATCTCGAGTGTGCTGGCGCCGACACCGATCGACCCTTTCAAGGTGGCAGAGAATGGTTTGGATGCCATCTACGTCCTGGCCAAGAGCAAGAAGCTGGAAACATATGTCACTGTGTTGTCACCAATCAAATACGCGCTCGAGAATAAGTTCCCTGTCGATGACGAGCTAGGCTTCTTCGATGACTATAACCAGATACTTCATTCCATGGGCGGCCATGTCATTGAAAGCATCTTCCAGAGCCTTGAAGATCCAGTCCTGAGCAAATGGGTTTTGATCGCTCTAACGTTGAGCTTGATTCTGAATGGCTATCTGTTTAACGCTGCAAGGTGGAGTCTGAAGGAGGCACCTACACCAGCAAGCACCCCGGCTGTACCTAGACTAGAGCCACCGACCCCTATCGTTCGATCAGAGCGACCTGATCCGCCGGTAGCCAACAGTGGCACAAGGACCAAGGCTGAATGTGAGGAGATCCTGAAGAACAAGCAGGCAGCTCATTTGAACGACGAGGAGCTGATTGATCTGTCCCTTCGCGGCAAGATACCTGGATACGCTATCGAGAAAACACTCGAAGATCCAAGTTTAATGACTCGTCTGGAATCGTTTGTTCGAGCCGTCAAAGTTCGAAGAGCGGTCGTCTCTCGCACACCAGCAACACAGGAATTCACCAACTCACTGGAAAGGTCGAAGGCGCCATACAGAGACTACAATTACGAGCTCGTGCATGGTGCATGCTGTGAGAATGTCATAGGCTACCTGCCGCTGCCTCTTGGTGTTGCCGGACCTCTTACTGTTGATGGCGAGAATTATTTCCTACCCATGGCTACCACAGAAGGTGTTCTTGTTGCCAGCACGAGTCGAGGTTGCAAAGCTATCAACGCTGGTGGTGGTGCCACAACTGTTCTTACTGGCGATGGCATGACTCGTGGACCATGCGTGGGATTTTCGACTCTCGCTCGAGCGGGTGAGGCCAAGATCTGGCTTGATTCTGAAGCAGGTCAGTCCAGGATGAAAGAGGCGTTCAACTCCACAAGTAGATTTGCTAGACTCCAGTCGATGAAAACTGCGCTGGCCGGCACGTACTTGTACATCAGATTCAAGACGACGACAGGTGATGCTATGGGAATGAATATGATTTCGAAGGGTGTCGAAAAGGCGCTCACTGTTATGTCAACGGAGTGTGGCTTTGATGATATGGCAACGATTTCAGTATCTGGAAACTTCTGTACCGATAAGAAGCCAGCAGCTGTGAATTGGATCGACGGACGAGGCAAGTCTGTCGTCGCCGAAGCTATCATTCCTGGTGATGTTGTTCGGAGTGTGTTGAAGAGTGATGTGAATGCACTTGTGGAGCTAAACACATCGAAGAACTTGATCGGAAGTGCTATGGCTGGCAGTATTGGTGGGTTTAATGCTCACGCTTCTAACATTGTCACTGCTATGTTCCTTGCTACTGGTCAAGATCCAGCTCAGAACGTGGAGAGCAGTCAGTGCATCACCATTATGAAGAAGTAAGTCGGACATTGTTTTTGACAGAATTGAGCTAACATTTGACAGCAACAACGGAAACCTCCAGATAAGCGTGTCAATGCCATGTATCGAGGTCGGCACTATCGGTGGTGGCACAATACTCGAAGCGCAATCTTCGATGCTCGAAATGCTGGGAGTGAAGGGTGCGCATTCAACAGAGCCCGGTGAGAACTCACGACGGTTGGCGAGAATTATTGCAGCAGGAGTGTTGGCTGGAGAGCTGAGTTTATGTTCTGCTCTTGCAGCCGGACATCTGGTGAGAGCACATATGGCACATAACAGAAGTACAGTGCCGACTAGGAGTACGACGCCTGTTTCTGCTGCTGTTGAGCCGTACAGGAAGGCAGCTGGTGATCGTGGGACAAATGTGCCAGCGAGCTTGAAAATGACGAATGGAACGAATTGATGTTGGGCAGACAGCTGTCAGTGTCAATGTATATAGCACAAGCCACGTGCAGGGTGTTTGGTGTCGAAAAGTTGTTGATACTATAGCAGTACACAGGGAGGGATGTCCTATGCAGTATTTGAGCAGAATCTTGATCATTCACAGTATACCTAATCGCCAACGAGGTCCATCTACCAGCGAACACAATCTTCTTTACTGCATGACTACTTTTATTGTCTTCCAAGCCTCTGACCTCTGTTCCTTGCACCAACGAAGCCACCCGCTTCCGGTGGCTGCATTTTGGCGCCGAAGATAGTTTGCAGCTAAGGAGCGACAAGGTTTAGCTTCAAATCCACCTGCAAGGGCGAAGATCTCCTTCTCAAGCGATTGGAAGAACTCCTGCCAAGGTTTGAACTCAATGCATCGTAATGCCTGCAGAAGCATGGGATAAGGAGACTGCTCCATAACGCCCAAATGCACAATTCAATGTTCTCAACGTCTTCTGCCAGCCCGTTAGTTCTGCACCTTGAAGGAGGAAGATGTCGGCTCGTACTATAAGCTGCCCTGCGGCTCAACGATGATTTGAGCATTGACCAACATTCTCTGAGGTATCATTGGCAGGCGCCGGGTCAGCTCGACATTGCAAGAAATTCGAAACAACAAGCGTCTTGAGTCTGTGCTGAGTCGCGCTCACACGCTTCAGCTTCGCGACAGTCACCTACGAGTCGCGTCGTTAACCAGTATTCGAGCATATGCGATAAGCCCTCAACATGCAGGCGCATCCTCCGTTACCTCCTCCGCCGACTCGAAGTCAAGATAACTATTCTCCCTCCTCGACCGCTGGTAGTGACTGGTCAGGAATGAACAATTACAATGGCGGACTACGACCAGATCTTCAAGCTCCGGCGCGAGGCGACTCAATGACACCACCGGAAGGTGAATTCGAACCTCGACCGCCTCATCGCTCTCAAACCTTCGCAGCTGGCTCACCGACCGAACACCAACCAAGACGAGGTCCGTCCGAAGATGGGTCGCGAGCATCATCGAGAGCGGCATCGTCGAGGACTAGCGACATATCGTTGAGAGACCCGAGAAGTCAGAGATACCAAAGAGCTGAGTCAGAGTTGCGGCAGCATTATGCTGTGCTAAGAGCATATTTGAAGGGCAATGCATCCCAGCCACCGAGGGCCAACAAAGCAAGAGACAAGCTGTTGAGATTGTCTCCCGTACAGTTTCATGAGCTGAGTACCGACGTGTTTGATGAGCTACAAAGGCGGCAAGCTGCACAACCATTACCTGGAAGACCACCGAGACAAGACAAAGTGCCACCATTCCTACAACCGAGGAAAGATTTCCATGAGAAGCGGAATCAAGCGAGGCAGAAGCTATCTTCCCTACAAACATCACGATTTCGCGACCTCTCGACTGATGTGTTTTGCGAGCTCGAAAGGCGGTTTCCTCATTTCAACCCGGACAATCAAAGAGATAGCATTAGGTCGACCTCAAGAGGACCTTCGAGTAGACCACCAAACGGAATGCCTCCTCCAAATGGATTTGGTCCTCCACCACGGGCGCATACAACACAAGGGTCGATGTCAAGTAACGCAGGGTTTCCTCCGCGAAAAGGATCTGTGGCACCTCTCGAGATCCAGCAGAATGGCGCAAATGAATTTGGTCGACCGATGCCGAAGCAATTTCAGAATAATACAGTCATACCTAACAAGAGCACGATGGTGGAAGACGATGACGAAGATGACACAAGCCCGCCGCCACGATATGATCGCTCTAGTGAAGCGTTTGGGCTGGAGAGTAGTCTGACGAGTCCGAGAAGTAATCGGGATACCTCAGCTACGTCGATGACCGGCGGCAGTCGAAGTGTGCCATCGGAAGACTTACAGCAGAAAGTGGTTGATCTGGAGAGTAAGCTCGAAGCGAAAGAGGCGGAGATCAAACGTTTGTCTACTGCTGCAAGTCTGAAGGATGAGTTGCAAGAGAAGCTAGATCAGGCGGATAAGTTGAACCGAGAGATGAAGGAGGAGATTGAGAAGATGCGGCAGGAACATGCGCAAGAGTCAGGAGGCGGCGAATGGCGTGGCAAGCATGATGAACTGGAACAGCAGCATCGAGGGTTGCAAGAGCAGTATCAGAGGCAGTTACAGACAACTGAAGAGGTCAGCAAACAGTTCAAGGCGCATCTGGCAGATATACGGGCGATGGCGGACGAGAGCAGCGGAAGTATGCAGAGGGAAGAGCAGTTACATTCAGAAGTACAAAGGTTACGCGAAGAGGCGGCAGAGTGGAAGGGAAGATACACGAAAGCAAGGACACAGTTAAAGAGTGTTAGAGTGAGCACCATTGGCCTGAACGTGGGTAGCATCAACGGCGATCAGACATTCTTCGCACCTGATGGGCTGATCAAAGATGTGCACGTTACGGGATTTCAGCTTGCAATCGACGAACTTCTTGGTGGTGCCAGAGCGGGAGAGCCAGCTGCTGTACTGGACCATATTAAGGATCTGGTCATTGCTGTGAGAAGCATTACTGGTGATGTCGAGACAGCTGGTGATGACAAGAGTGAAGAGCTATCTAGGAAATGGCATAAGCTCAAAGCGAAGGTTTCTGCCACAGCCAACAACGTGATTACGGCTACGAAGAATTATGCAGCAGCACAAGGACTTTCGCCTGTCAGTCTTCTGGATGCAGCGGCTTCACATCTCACAGCGGCAGTAATTGATCTGTTGAGGATGGTCAAGGTTAGACCCACGCCTGCAGGTGAGCTGGCTGATGATGAGCCACATATGACGCCTGTCAACAAGAATGGCTACTTCAACGTGGGCGGACATGTACGGCGATCGAGCAATGCGGACAGCATATACAGTGCTCTTAGTGATCCGCCAGAGCCAGATCCACGAACACCAGTTGGGCCGACGCATGATCAGCCCTACACGAATGGCATCGGATATCCGGGGCTAGGTATAAATTCCTCTCAACTCCGGCAAGATGATGTGGAGTTAGAGGAGTTGAAAGTGAGCATTTCCTGACCTTCCTCGACCACCGCTAACAATCCCAGATCTACCTTGGCAATCAAACCGATACCCTCGTCCAGAACATTCAAGCACTTGTTGGTTCTGTCCGCAACGAAGAACAGATGGCCATGATCCGAAATCACGCCGGAGGGATACTAGATACTGTCGATATCATTCTCGGCACTGTCGAGGGAGGAATGGAAACACCAAGCACCTTTCAGACCATGTTCACAAACAAGACACTTTCAGCATTCGAGGCGTTGATTAAGAGCAAAGAGCAACTTGAGCGGACGGCGCATGAAAGCATGGAACACGATGGGAAGCCTTCAGCGAAGGAGTTCGCACAGAGTCTGCCGCCACTGGCATTTCAAATCGCTAGGGAAGCGAAGGAATTGACTAGTCGTGTGGAGGGCGTGTTGATTAACGGCCAGGCAGACGCAGAAGACTTTAGTTAGCGGCGGGTTGTTGAGGATCCTGTTATGATTAGCGTAGCATGTTTTGATGTTGTTGTTGGATTTGGGCATCGCAAAGACAGTATGAGTAGAGGGGCGGGTAGCCTCGGGCAGGCCTAGAAGGTGCATATGAAGTAGCGATTACGCCCAACAATGTCGAGGTAGATCGGAGCATAAATGATCGAATAAAGCTCTGACATGCTCTTCAAGCTTCGGTTACGCCTGTTGAATGTCCTTGAGGACTCCATGCCGTGTATGGGAGGTAGGCCATAGTCAGGGGCACGGGGTAGCACTTCAACGAATCTGATTGGTCAACCAGATCAAGTCTTGGCGATCAAAGTATCGAAGCTACGAAAGCTCTTCAAATGCTCACCGCTGCCCTTCCATCACCCTGTCGCATCACCACAGTCGCCTTCGCACCCATCATTGTACCATCAATTTCGACCTCTCATTCGAATCTGTCTGATTATAATCGAGCATTCACTTCCTGTATAAAAGATTTCACGAAAAGTACTTGATTTGCCCCTGGCCGTTCTACACTTCATTTGAGCAGGTATGTCTAGTTCTGGGCTCATCTTCATCTCAGTTTCGAGTCGTAACTTCTCCTTCATCAAAGATCTGAAGGGATAACCTTGGCTCGTTATGCGGCTCTCAACTCACGATTGACCTTCTATCGCTGCTTCCAATAACTGACACTTCACTCCTTCTTCACAGATAAACCAAAGGTGCAAACGCGCATCATCTCGGCAACCGTAGCCGGACCCCTCAGCAACTTTCTCGAACTTGCATCAAGGATTCCCGCAAACATGCCCCTCCGAGTCTCAAACACTTGGACTCTATTGAGATCTTTCCAGACCCCGCCATCCTTGTACAATAGATCATTTCAACCTACTACTCGATTGTTTTCTGTATCAGCATCCAATATGGTTCGGGCATGGTTTGAGGTTGAATACACTGATGCAGCTTTGGATCAAGCTCGCAGAAAGGCACAGCAGAGTGGTGGAGATGTACCGCCTCGTGAGTCTTCCTATCGCCGACACAAAGTTGCGAACAGCCTGCTGACTTCTTCCAGCAAAGAGGGAGCGAATCAACTTCACACTCTACGACGATGTAGTTCCCAAGACAGCTGAGAACTTCCGAGCTCTATGTACAGGAGAGAAGGGGTTTGGCTACAAGGGCAGCAAGTTCCACAGAATCATTCCTCAGTTCATGCTTCAGGGCGGTGACTTCACCCGTGGTAACGTAAGGAAGAGCTAGCAAGAGCTGAAAGACAGGAGCTGACAGGTTGCAGGGCACTGGTGGGAAGTCAATCTATGGCGAGAAGTTCGCAGATGAGAACTTCCAGAAGAAGCACACTCGACCGGGTCTACTCTCAATGGCCAACGCAGGCCCAAACACGTGAGTTCGCAAGACTGCGCTCGGACAAGTACTGACTGCTCTAGTAACGGTTCGCAATTCTTCATTACCACTGTCGTCACATCATGGCTAGATGGCAAGCACGTTGTATTCGGCGAGGTCGCGGATGCCGATTCGATGAAGACTGTACAAGCACTTGAGGGAACTGGTTCTGGGTCGGGTCAAGTCAAATATGAGTTCAAGCCAACTATTGTCGACTGCGGTGCCGATTAGATACCGGGAAACAAAGCATTGGGAAAGCTACGCAGGATATCGATCGAGCAACAAAACAGAAGCAAGAGCTGACAGTATAAGAGCATGATACAGGAAAGGAGAATGCTGAGCGAGCATGTATGAGGATTGAAGACCAAATTCACACCTTTCACACTTGTACAACTTTTGCTGATCTCGGGATATCCGGTCATGCGGGGCTGGCTATCTCGAAATTCAGGCGCATTAACTTTCCGCAGCTACCCCATCTTCACCCCACCTTCGTACTGCTGATATCGATTTTAGCTCATTATGTTCCGACTGCCTTGGGCATCAATGCCTTGCATATGCAGGAGACAGGTACAAGCTCATTGAAGCTTACTAGCTGCAGATGGGCTCGAGAAGGAGCATGGCATGCGTGACTGGAGAGACCGAGCTGTCTATTGGTACCAGGAATTTGCTTATGCTGATTGACCAGCAGATGACTCTTGTGTCTCCGTCAAGTTCAGGACGATAACTGGGCTCAAAAATAGTTGGCTTCGATACATCTGATTTCTCATCCGAACTGCTCCAACAAGAATCGCTCCCCATCCAACAAGAAGCCTCCGGTCCCA
Source organism: Knufia obscura (assembly GCF_036327395.1). NCBI lineage: Eukaryota > Fungi > Ascomycota > Eurotiomycetes > Chaetothyriales > Trichomeriaceae > Knufia > Knufia obscura. The sequence continues at coordinate 419,724 of NW_027042703.1, forward strand.
ACAATACCTCCCAGCGTGGATGACCGGAACATCAGAAGCGCTCGAGCGTTTTGTGGAAAGTAGGGCCCCACTGGTCCTTCGCTCAGAACCGACTTGGCCTAGGAAACTACGAGTTTCACTTCAAAAGAACTCTTTCACCTCCGAGCAATCACGCCGACGGCCGGTCGACGACAATCACCGGCCAAGCTGCTAACCCGTCAATGGACAAAATTGTTTCTGGAGGTTGCGTGGCCAGGAACGATATGCCTCAGTCTCGGTTCATGCAATCGAATGAGAATTGGCGTCTTGTGGCCGACACGTCTTTCGGGCCGCTGCATGCTTGACAGCAGTGACAATCAGCTAGAAGAATGATTATGCGCTACTTTCGCACTCAACGCCAGTCAGGGGTATCCGACCCCAGGCCTGAAGCGCTCTGCTCGCATCATCCGTATTGCTTTTACTGCCTTCCCTGGACACCACATATCCTTTGCTTCCGCTCAACTGATGATCCCCTTGAACCCATTATACGCCTGCTCCATATCAAACGCCAGGTCACCCGCCTGCTCTTCACTCAACTCCTCCGTCGTCCTCATCTGATTCAGCGTGATCAACCATTGTATTATCTTCCCTCTATGCTCAAAATCCTTGTCTGTAACCTTGTTCACCGATTGAATCACATCGCTCAGTATTGGATGTAATATACTCTTGCTCACATAATTCAGCTTCAGCGCATCCAAAAAAGTAATGAAGTTCTCCGTAGCCGCGAGGATAAGACTGCCACTCGGCCCAGCAGCAACAGGAGCAACCTGACCAGCCTGGCCCGCCGTCCCCCGCTGCGGCGCATACATCTCCGTCCGCGGCATGCCCGCACGTAACGTCTCCGCCGCCCGCGGACAAGTAACATCCCATTCTCGCATGAAGCTGTCTAGATCTCCGAACTCGCGCTCGACGTTTTTATCAGAGAGGATGTGCTGGTACTGCTTTATCATCTTGCTGCACATCTCGGTGTATTCGTTTTCGGGGAGGGCATCTTTTTGGTAGGCCTTTTCGAGGCCATCGAGGGTGCGGATTATACTGTAGATTTCGGCGAGGTCGTCGAGGAGGTCGCGTTCGGTGGTGGAGTCGGCTAGTTTTACTTCTTCGTCGAGGTTGATGGTGGTGGCTAAGTTGTGCGGGATGTAGCTGTGGGGGACGGGGGCGTAGGAGGGTTGAGATTGTTGGGAGTGGGCGTGGTATTGGGGTGTGTACATTGTTGCATTGTGCGAGATGAGGAGGGAGTAGGTGTCGGAGGTGTTTCGGGGGAGGGGTCGTTGAATGCGCCGGGAGAATTTCGGTAGATTTCTCCAGAAATTTTGGCAAGCGCAACAACTTCTGCGGCTGTCAACTCTCTTCAACACAAACGCTCTGCCCGTGCACTGATCGCAAAGATGGGAAAACAAGCGAAAGCGACGAAGAAGTTCGAGAAGAACCGACTCAAAGACACGATTGACAACAGAAAGAGTTTTGCGAAGATCAAGCAGCGACATCAGAAGACTGACAAGAGAAGGTCGCGGAATGAGAAGAATGCAGCGAAGGATGAGTCTGAGGAGGAAGACGAGGAGGTCGACGACAGGGAAGATGTGAATCAGGATGACTTCTTTCAGGAAGCGCTTCCGCTGCCCACCACGAAGCAGGACAAGGCGCAGCCGAATGGCAAGAGAAAGCACGATGAATTAGATGAGGTCGAGGTCGATGGTGTCGATGACGAAGACGATGAACTTGACATGGCCGCGCTGGCACAGAAAGATCCAGAGTTTCACAAGTATCTGCAGGAAAATGACCCAGAACTGCTCGATTTCAACGAGGATGACGATCTGGAGGAACTCGAGGTCAGTGAGGATGAGAGACCAAACAAGAAGCGGAAGACTGCAAAGGACCCGTTCGAAACAAATGTCAGCGTTGAGATGGTCAGGAAGTGGAAGCAGGCAATGCAGGAGCAGCACTCGATCAGATCATTACGAGAGACTGTTCTGGCTTTCAGATCTGCTGTGCATATGGATGAGGAGAGCAAGGATTTCAAGTATACCATTCCTTCAAGTGATGTCTATCATGAGATCTTGGTTACAGCACTGAAGGAAGCGCCAAAGGTGCTGGCGCACCATTTGCCGGTCAAAGAAGGCAAGGGTGGAAGGATCACGGTGCCGACCAACAGCTCACAGTTCAAGAAACTCTCGCCGCTAATCCGGACGTTCTCGACATCAATCAACCACTTCCTACCCAACTTGACCGAGCCAGCAACAATCCGCATGACCTTGCAATCTTTCGAGCCTCTTCTACCATATCTTTTGCAGTTCAGAAAGTTCCTCAAGCAGATCATCAAATCAGTGGCCTCGATCTGGTCAGATAACACAACTGATGAAGCAACGAGAATTACCGCCTTCCTCATCCTTCGAAGACTCCTTACAATTGGCGATGCAGGAATCAAAGAGGCTGTCCTGAAAGCCAGTTACGAACAGCTTGTCAAATCTGCCAGGAACACTTCCACACATACTATCGCCGGCATCAACCTCATGAAGAACTCTGCCGCGGAGTTGTGGGGTATAGATCAGAAGGTCAGCTATACTACAGCATTCGGCTTCATCAGGCAAGCGGCTATGCATCTAAGGACAAACATCACAAAGCCGACGAAAGAATCCTACAAGACAATCTACAACTGGCAATTCGTGCACAGTCTGGACTTCTGGTCGAGAGTGCTATCTATGCACTGCAATAGTCTGCTCGAGGCAGAAAAGGGAAAGCAATCAGAGCTCAGACCATTGATCTACCCAGTCGTGCAAATCACATTGGGCGTGATGAGACTCATCCCAACAAGTACTTACTTCCCCCTCCGATTCCAGCTGATCAGATCCCTCCTTCGAATCAGCCAGTCGACAGGAACATACATACCCCTCGCAGCAGCGATGCTCGAAGTCCTCAACAGCACGGAAATGAAGAAACCAGCAAAGAACGCAGCGGCGAACCTCAAGCCCCTCGACTTCGAGACGAACATTCGCGCGCCGAGCAGTTACCTCAAGACTCGTGTCTACCAGGATGGCCTAGGCGAGCAAATCGTTGAGCTCTTTTCCGAGTTCTTCGTGTTGTGGTGCAAGAACATCGCATATCCAGAGCTACAAGTGCCGGTCACGGTCATGTTGAAGAGATGGCTGAAGAGCGCCAGTAAGGCCAGTACAGGTAACAAGAACGGCAAGCTGAATCAGAGTTTATTGTTACTTGTGCAGAAGAGCGAGGCGAATAGTAAGTGGATTGTTGAGCGGAGGAATAAGGTCACGTTTACGCCGAGGGATCGTGCTGAGGTTGAGAATTTCTTGAAGGATGTCAAGTGGGAGGATACGCCGATGGGTGCGTTCGTGATGGGGCAGAGGGGGTTGAGGGAGAGTAGGTTGAGGGTTGTTACGCAGGGGAGGGAGGAGGAGGAGAAGAGGAGGAGGAGTAAGAAGGAGGAGGACGACGACGAGGAGATTGAGGTTGTTTGATGAAACGTGAGGTGAATGTCGATGAGGCTGGCATGGATGCTAGCCTTCGCATGAGCTTCCAGGTTCGTTGGGGCGTATCTGAGCAAAGTTTTGGACCGAGAGCTATTGTGGCGCCGTACAGCATCTGGACCAAATCAACCAGAGGTGGGTCAGTAACGCGAATGTTGTCTTCCCAAGTCATTGCATGGCGACCAGAGCATGCCAGGTTCAATCGAGATGACTCAGCACCTTCCAGGCTTTTTCGAGATGACTCAGCACTTATTCTAGCCCTCCTCGTTACTTTCTGCATCGCAGTATTCGAGAACCTTGCGACGACACGACTCCGCGTATCGATCTCCACACACGCGACCTCGCCAGACTTTCTCCAGTTCTAAAAACAGCTGGAGCTATGCCTCAAATGGCTAGCCATGAGATAGGGGTTCACTTCTCGAACGGCCCGCAACAGGGGTCATGGTACGAGCAAGGCGTAAGGCCTCCAGTCTACCAGAGGTCTAATTGAGACAGGTAATGCATTTTCATGTAAATACAACACGAAACGAATGCTTCCAGAAAATCATTCCCATTCGACTCCTTCGAACACTCGTCTCTGCTCATTCCACAGTACACGACACCCACCAAAACCGAAGTTATGGCAACCGCAGAAGACTACGAGCGTCTCGGCGCCTGGGCAGTAATCCTGAATCCCGACCTGAATATCGACAGACGACAATGCACCCGCCAAGTCCCCATGCAGGTCCTCTCCCTCGGCGCACCACGGACAGCGACACTGAGCATGAAGGAAGCTTACGAAACCCTCGGGCTGCCCTGCTACCACTACGCCAGTATCTTTGCGAACTGTCGGGACGCCGACATGTGGAATGACGCCTTAGACGCCAAATTCAAGCCAGGAAGCGGGAAGCAATTCGGCAAGAAGGAATTCGACCAGTTACTCGGTCATTGTGCTGCTGTGACGGATGTGCCGTCTGTTATCTTCTTGAGGGAACTGCTTGAAGCGTATCCGGATGTCAAGGTGGTCCTTGTTGATCGGGAGCAGGAGAAGTGGCTGACTAGCATGAGGACGTTGATTGGGGGGATATTGAGTCCGGTGAATCAGTATGTGGTTAAGAATGTGGATTCTAAGAGGACTGGGCGGATTCTGCACCTGGCGGATAAGTGGATTAGTTGTTGGTTTGGGATTGAGGGGAAGTTGACGGTTGATAAGGTGCTTGAGAGGGCGCCGGAATTATATAAGACGCATTACGAGAGTATTAGAGCGGCTGTACCGAGGGAGAGGTTGCTGGAGTATAAGTTGGGGAGTGGGTGGGAGCCGTTGTGTGAGTTTTTGGGCAAGGATGTGCCGGGTGTGGCGTTTCCTCATCGGAATGATGCGGAGACGCTGGATAGGGCGTTTGGCCAGTTGGTTAAGACTGGTTTGAAGAGTGCTGGGAAAGGTTTGGGGATGGCGGGTGTTGTTGTGGCTGTGGTCGGGGTTCTGTGGCAGGTGTATGGGAGAGGGTGAGATGAGTTGATATCTCGCATAGCATTCTGACAGTGTCGAGTCACTGTCCCCCAGATTGATGTCGCCTGCCGTGATGGGGATGTGCTGGGGTGACCGCTCGACTTCGGGGTGGCAGTCACGGACCTAGCTCCTGCCCTCACCACTTTCAGAAACCAGCCGCATCTTCGTTTCGGGTTTCACTCTCGGCATGACCCCATCTACTCTTTGTTGCGTTCAGCAGCGTGCTGATCTTGAGTGATCGCCCTGCCGACGTATGCTGGACAGAGAGTGCTCGACGATGGATGTCGTTCCCACTAGCAAAGCAATTAACAATTTCTCTCATCTTCGTCAGCACAAATAGACTGTCCGAAAGCTCAGGAGATTATTAACCACTTCTTGCTGATGTCCATCGCTTGGTCCAGCTCGGTAACAGCAGCCTTTGATGGTGCATGTCTAGGGGTTAGTAGTGGGCCGTCAGTGGTGACACTATCTTCTGGAACCAGCCGATGAGGTATCAGCGGCTGATGAGTCCAGAACCTATTCTCAAGAAATACAGGTGAAGGGCAACGCAGCGTTGGACGACGGCAGGGTCACGAAGGCATTGACTGATACAATCACCTGTTTTTCAAAGGACCATATTGGTGGCATGTCCCGGCCAGCATCGCCTGGCACCGATAACGACGTGCTCCGCCATGCTTTGAATTGTTTCAGCTGACAAGTGACAAAGCAGTTTCGACGTACTCAAACAAGCAACCTGATTGAAAAGCAAGCTGACGAAATGTTTCTACCTTCGAAGCACACTCAACGATCAAGCACTCACATCTTTTCGCCGACTTGACCATGGCCGAGCCTACTCGAGCAGCAGTATACGCACAAGCACGACGAGATAATGAGAATGAGGCAAGGGAATTGCTCCTCAGTCGGCTTGGCGAGAAGCACATCTACATTGACGCGATGATAGAAACGCGTGGTGATCTAAACTTCACCACGAAAGTTCTGGTTACAACATTACTGTACTTCGACCCTTGTGCACAAATTCCAGCACCGTTCGATCGCAAAACGTACTCATCCACTTCAGCCGAATACAATCAGCTTCGACGTACGAATGAGCGAGAAGTGTGTGGCATTTTGAGAAAGAGAATAGCTGAACATATTCTGGAACAAGACTTTATGCAGCTGAGCCATTTCAATCCCACCACGAAGATCATTATTGCCAGTGCGAGATATATGGACGACTTTGAGGGGCATGTTCTGAAGCAAGAGGCAGTAAGTTTGGTGACCGCATTGTGGAATTTGTACTGAACTTCTGAGGACTCTGATATCCAGATGGACCTTTCACCGACGAATCTCTCCTCGACCGCTGTCGAACCATCATCGATTGACACCTCAGATTTGCCAGACTTCCCCTCCGTCACTCGACAAACCACAATACCAGATTCTGATGACGAGGATATCCCATGTTTGCTGCCACCTCCACCGAGGAGCAGCTTCCCACAAATTGAGACCGACGGCACTGTCGATAGGGCTGCCACCAGATCCTCGAAGAGACTCTCAATTGCCGGTACGGATGCCATCCAACACATCAAAAGCGAGTATAACCTTAGACCTCCACCTCTCAAATCAATGACTGCTAAGAAGCGTTCAAAGTCGCCACCGAGAAATGCCGACACAACTCGGCCATGGGAAGAGACTGAACCTCGAATACCGTGGGACATGCAGCCTATCCAGCGTCATCCTGTCGAACAGATCGAACAACTCGAGCAGGTTGCAAAACGCCTTCTTGCTAAAGCCAAGGACATGATAGAACCTGGTGAGGAGACCACAAGAAGAGGATATGCTGTCAGATCGGCAGACATTTCGGACGAACAGCTGCGTGATATTGAATGGATATCGGACCTGATGATTGATGCTCTTACTGTCATTGAAGATAAGGGGGAGAAGATGAAGAAGATGAAGAAGTGGGCTGCTGAGCAGGCAAAGTGGGCCGAGGAGTATGAACTGCAGTAGTGCTTGTTGCTCATTACTGACTCACTTCAAGCCGAGTTCCTGCATGTGCTGGAGCCGTCGAAAGTGAGCTCGAATCACCTCACAAAAGTAGCCACCTTCTCTCTTGCACTGATCATCTCCTCGCCTGCATCACCCCCCTACCATGTTTCCTAACCACTTCTTCCAGTGTCGTCCTCACCTGCGCACACCCATCCAGACCAATCCTCAGCATAATTTCCAGCGGACTATTCACCTCACTCATCTGCACTCTCGTCTCCATCAACAGCACTGATATCTGATCTTCACTTCCCGTCCCTCCTCTCACAGTAGCCAGATTCATGAAGGGTAACTCCACTTCCTCCGCATTGTTCAAATCGAGTATTGGTTCCGGTCGGCTGAGTGTGTTGTCGGTCGGTATAATCGTCCCAGATGTAATCGCCGCAAGAATACTCGGCATAGGCACACCAGCGTCAACAAGCGCTATACTCGCCGCATTGAGACAAGTAGACAGTAGCCCCCCATCAAGACTTAACACAGTCAAGCTGATCAAAATACTCGACCTCGGATACAAATGCGTAAACAAATGCGACTGGAACGCCTGCGATATCGTAGTCTGCAACTCCTGCACCCGTTTATCCGTCCTCCCCACCCTCCGTCGATCCAGCTGTGCGAACGGCGCAACGTTGATTTCTGTCTCGACGATTGCGTTGCTCCTGTCGCCTTGGCCTCGTCCTTCGCGGGGACCGGTGATCGTGCAGACTACGCTGGTGTTTCCGAGTGTTACGAGGGAGCTGCCGTCTGCGGTGGGTTGGGTGCTGATGCTGGCGGAGAGTTTGCGGAGTTCGTTCCAGCGGCGGCCATCTTGGCGGAGGAGGGTGGTGCTGTAGGTTGAGGTTGTGTCGAGGGGCATGTTGGGAGGTTGAAGAGGAGGACCTGGTGGTGGTGGTCGTGTGGTTCTGTTGTCTCTGATGAGGTGGTAGCTCGTCGGTTGCGGTATGTTTAATTTGTCGCTGTGCGCTTTGGGATTGAGTGAAAGACTCTTTCTCAGAACAGTGGAAATGCTGGATCAAATTTGAAGCACTGGCTGGCACTTCGGGCTTTGCGCGACACTGTTTGTATCTCTTGCATGCTACTGCGAAAAATGAATAACTTCGTGAAATCACGCGTCGCACTTTACGCGTCGACGTCACCGCCCCGCGTCTGGCTTACAAAATACCTAGGTAGAGACAAGGATCCCTCTTCCTCTCAGTCCATCAGCAACTTGGCCTACCTCTCCATGTCGTCTAGCTACGATTCAGACGATTTGGACGCCCGAACAACGAAGCGAAACACGAAAACACACACCCGTTCCTCGTCCTCGGTCTCCTTCAGCGACGCAGCCGATCTCTCACCCTACGGCGACAATGAGCCACCACGAAAGCGACGGAAGGGTAAGATCCCCGAACATGCTACCAAGGTAGTGTGGTCCGACAGTGAAGGCGAAGATGCCGGTGCAGCAGCCTACAAGAAGTTCAAGGCATTGAAGCCGAATTCACGAAAGCAAGCTATGAGAAGTACGCGCAAGGCAAAGGCCATCGAAGCTGAGAACAATCCACCACCGAAGAAGGGCAAAGATGAGGGACATACTGGAGTTGGAAGACAAGCGGCGAAGAAGAAGAGGGAGTCTCGCATCGCTGCGTACGATAGTGGAGTACCAAGCGACGAGGAAGGAATGGATCACACGATGCCCGACTACGTTCAGGATAGGAGGAATCGCTTCAACGAGAGGAGTGAGAAGTTGAAAGAGGCTGGTCTGGCATTGCCGCCGAGCTATGGTGATATTTACTTCTCCGACAACGAACGGATTCGAAGCCTCAAAGAACGACCAGATCTTCCAAAGATTACACCTCCTGCGCCGTACAAGGACATTGAGCTACCATATTCGCTTGGCATCATACCTGCCTCCATAGCACAGTACCTTCGAGACTACCAAGTCAAAGGTGCCGCCTTCCTGCATGAGTTGTTTGTGTATCAGAAAGGTGGCATTCTCGGTGATGATATGGGCTTGGGGAAAACCATACAAGTCATTGCATTCTTGACAGCAATGTATGGCAAGACTGGTGACGAAAGAGATGCGAAAAGAATGAGAAAGATGCGTAGAGCGCAGAAACCGTACTTCAAGACCTTGATCATATGTCCTGGCTCACTCATGGCAAATTGGCAGGATGAGTTGGATAGGTGGGGATGGTGGCATTCTGAGCTGTTCCATGGTTCTGGGAAGAGAGACGAGGTGCTTGAATTGGCTAAGGGTGGGTACCTTGAGATCATGATCACAACCTACACGACTTACCGGCTGCGCAAGAGTCAGATTAATACCGTTTGTTGGGATTGTGTTATTGCAGATGAGTGTCATACTATCAAAGAGAGGAAGAGTGAGGTCACCAAAGCTATGAATGAAGTCAACTCACTCTGTCGGATTGGTCTGACCGGTACGGCAATTCAGAACAAGTACGAGGAGCTATGGACAATCCTGAACTGGGCAAGCCCTGGTACGTTCGGACCCATTTCAACGTGGAAACAGTCCGTATGCAATCCGCTCAAAGACGGACAAAGTCACAATGCAACCATACATGAACTCGCCAAAGCGAGATTCGTCGCGAAACAGCTTGTCAACAATCTCCTCCCACAATTCTTCTTGAGAAGAATGAAGTCCTTGATCAAGGACCAATTACCAAAGAAAACAGATCGAGTCGTCTTCTGTCCTTTCACAGCCACTCAAGCGCAAGCCTACCAGAACTTCCTGGACAGCGACTATGTCGAGAAGATCAAGAACAGCAGTGAGATGTGCGATTGTGACAGTGGAAAGAAAGCCGGGTGGTGCTGTCACATGTATCTCGAGAACGGCGATAGATGGAACCGCTGGGTCCTGCCATGTCTGGTATATCTTCAGCGCCTATGCAACCATCTAGCACTTCTCACACCAGGTAGCAGCGACATGGACAAGCAGGCGAGGGAAGTCGAGCTTCTCACTGCGGCCATGCCAGATCAATGGCAGGAGCTAGTTCGTCAGAAGGACAGCATGATCAACTACTCGAATCCAGAGTTCTGTGGTAAATGGAGAGTCCTCAAGAAGTTGCTTAAGTTCTGGGATGAACAGGGCGGGAACAAGGTACTCGTCTTCAGCCATTCTGTGAGGTTGTTGAAGATGTTGCAGGCTCTTTTTCTGCATACTGACTTCAATGTTAAGTACCTTGATGGAAGTATGAGTTATGACGATCGGTATGCGGCGGTCAACGACTTTAATACTGGTCCTACTCAGTTTGTGTTTCTCATCAGCACCAAGGCGGGTGGTGTTGGGCTGAATATCACGTCTGCCAACAAGGTCGTCATTGTTGATCCTAATTGGAATCCAAGTCATGATCTGCAGGCTCAGGATCGCGCGTACAGGATTGGTCAGCTGAGAGATGTTGAGGTGTTTCGGCTGGTCAGTCAAGGGACACTCGAGGAGATTGTGTATGCACGACAGATCTACAAGCAACAGATGAGCAATATCGGATTGAGTGCGACCGATGAACGAAGGTATTTCACTGGAGTGATGGGGAAGAAAGATCAGAAGGGAGAGATCTTCGGCTTGCGGAATATGTTCGCCTACCAGGGTGAGAACGTGGTGTTAAGGGATATTGTGCACAAGACGAATGTTGCGGAGGCGAAGGCGGATCTGCATATTGCCAACCTTGAAACGGAGGAACAAGAGTATGTCAGTGATGGTGAGGACGGGGAGCATTCGAATAGTCAAGTGAAAGAGGAAGACGATGAGGGCTTGAGTCAACTGGCGCAGGAGATTATTGGCGAACCAGGGAAGAAGGGAAAGAATGTGGCGTTTGCCAGTTCGGCGAAGAAGCATGATCCGGTACAGGCCATTCTTGCGTCTGCTGGTGTCAGCTACACGCATGAGAACAGTGAAGTTGTTGGGACATCGAGGGTTGAGGCTGCATTATCGAAAAGAGCGGCAGAAGCATCGAATTCGCAGCTGGAAAGTAGGGTGTTCACAAAGGACAGCCAGTCACAGCTCAACGAGTATCTAGACGAAGAAGGAGGGCTCAAATACCGCTATCGACCGCCTGAGGATGTGATGAGACGACAATTTGGGGCAATGGCGAAGTGGGCTGGGTTTGAAGATGTGGTTGAGTTTGCGTTGATTGTTGAGAGTTGGACGCAGGCGGAGAGGAGGGATTTTCTGGATAAGTGGTATTGGTATAGGAGGGAGTGTATGATCAGTGGTGTTAAGGAGTATGTGAGCAGGGGTGGGGAGGATGTTTATGTGAAGAGGGAGAAGGAGGAGGAAGCTAGGGTCAAGGTTGAGCCTGATGATGGTGTGGTGAAGATCGAGCCAAAGGTTGAGGTTGTTGACTCGGACGAGGATGATGAGCTATGAATACACGACTGGCGTGATATCGACAAGGACAGGTAGAAAGCGAGAAGCATGAACACAAGAGGACTGAGACAAAGTCTCAGCTGGCTCGGCTCGTTACCAATAACGCCCAAAGGAACAGATTCGTCTTGATACAAATATGTCCAGCACTGACACCTCAACTCAGCGGAATTGAATGCGGATCATCTGTCATCGACTTTGCTTTTACTTCTCCTTCCGACCGGCTTGTCCTCGCTATCAGTCTTATTGCCGTTGAGAACATCTCTCGATGGATAGCATTTGGCTGCATGATATTTGCTTGGTCGCTGATGACAACTTCGCAACCTGTCCGAAGTGGTAGCTTCATTGGCTTCAAGTTCAGACGACAGAATCACGGTTGCCATGACCGAGCAACCTCGTCTCCCAGAATAGCCGCATAAAGCCTCGCCTTCACATGAAGTCCACATCTTCTCGACGCATTTCCGCGTTGCAAGACCTACACAGCCTCATCTCAAAATGTATAAGGTAAGTCGTTGGGCCACTGTGAGTCCGATCTCCTGTCTCCTGCGCTTTCTTTGCAAACACTCGGCACGGTCATCAATTTACAGTCACGCGTCGTATCAAGAAAATGAATGCCAGAACATCCCACCAATCAGTATCGAGGGGCTATGCTGGCATGCAAGTCTGCCTTAGCGGGGCTTCAAGGACTTTTTGCTGGGGGCCTGGAAGTCTATCCGGCACGTGAGAATTCGTCTTCGATGTGTTCGAGCAAAAAGTCCCAGCAGCAATTAGACTTGAAAAGCAGTGACAAAAGGTCCTTTACATGATTGCCATTGCATCGCGTTGCTCATAGCCGTGTCCCTCATTGGACGCATTCCTTAGAGACGGAGGAGCAAACCGTGATCGCTGATTTCGACCGGTTAGGATTACCCCACTATGTCAACCATTTCATCCTAGCCTCTTTAAGCTTCGAATGGGCTGTTACTGTTTTGGACCTTTTGTCAGCTTGACGTTCGTTCCAGAATTCTGGGCTATGCTTAACGAATACTTCACTCAATGATTCCCAATCTCAGGCACCTGGCATCCTTCCAACATGTCGCTGTGACTACAAACTTTCTAGATTTGATGATCAACAACGATCGCCATCATGGCCGGCCCAAATTCCATGAACGCGGCAAATGCTCGCCGGGCATATCCAGAAGAAGCATGGGAAGCCATGCAACCACTGATTCGCAAGTATTACATTGATGATGGTCTGTCGCTCGCGGCGACAATGAAGGTGATGCGCCAGAACCATGATTTCAGTGCGACAGAGAAGATGTACAAGACGAGATTTCGAAAATGGGAAGGTTTTGACAAATACATCAAAGATCACACAGCTTTTGAAGTACTGACTGGCAACGGACTCGCTAGAGCCAAGACGACCACGACGAGACCAGTTATCGCCGGCAGAGAGATCACTGAGGAAGAAGCGCGGCGACATCTGAAGCGAAAGAAAGTCAACACATGGAGTACTCCTCAGCAAGCCGTGCAGAACGATATGATGATGGATATGGACGTCCTTAGCTCACCGGATACAGAGCAACATATGCCGTTCTACAACGGCGCGATGATGCCACTTACACCGGGTTTCCTCATGGACGATGCTATAATTCAACAGAACGGATATGTCACGCAACCTGTGGATGAAGTGGTCGATGAAGACATCGAGATGGACGATGCGCCTATGGCACAGAATGATCCTCTTGCAATGGCCACTGAACAGTTCTGGGACGATCCGAACACGACAATGGTGGTCAGTCGACAGCGCTCACCAAGTCTTCTCCTCACACGTGGATTGAGCTTTACCACCGAGTCGTTCCTACATAGCATGAGTGAATTTGCCGACATCTCGTTACGGTCCTTCTCAAGTGGATTTGTGCAATCCGAAGCCGACAAGAGATTCAACAAGCTTTGGGACTTGTTCTGTACAAAGGCCACACATATGCAGAACAACAGGAATGATCAAGCACTGATCGTGCGAAATGATGCTCAAGTCACATTCTCCAAGATGCTCAATACTGGCGATCCTTGGCTTCTACTTTCACTTTGCTTGGTGATCAATGACAATTTGAGCAATCCTGCCAGAATAGCAGCTTCAACTTCATTTCTAGGCGATCTGGCGCAGTGGGCAAGCAGTTCTGCGGGTGACCATCCTATTGCGCGGCTTGTCAGCTATCTTTTGCAGACCAATGATAGCGGACTGATGTTGTTGGAGGGAACGATCAGGATGGTCACCGAGAAGCTCAATGCTCAGCTGGGTATTCAACATGAGTTGTCGCTGGAGCTGTCACGACTTCACAGCAGGATTATGACTGAGATCAACATGCATACTACGGCGGACAAGCTACTTTCTGAAGATCTGGCTGAGATCGAGCAACTTTGCGGGTCGAATTCTCTGCAGAATTTGCTGAGGAAGTCATCCCTAGCGAGGTGCAGGTATATGGCCAAGGACTTCTTTGGATCGCTGCAGCTGTATCGACAGATCCTAGCTGCACCACTATTGCAGAAGGAGTTCCTTGCAGACATCAAATATGGTGCGATGTATTTCGTGGCCAAGAGTAATGCTCAGCTTGGAAGGTATGATGTTGCGATTAGTGAAGCTCAAGCTGCTTTGCAATTCTCGTTGGAGAAGCAGGGGAATGATCATTATTGGGCGAATAATGCGAGGGAGATGATTAGGGAGTTTGAGGTGGCGAGGGCGAGGAAGTTTGAGGTGATTGAGTGAGGTGAAAGATGGATGGAATTGAGGCGACGGCAGCGACGAGGCAAATTCGACGACGAGAGCAAGAGGAAAGTCAGCAGCATGGAGTCCGCCTTCGACCAGGGAGGTTCCTTCTCTACGCATATTGACACGCGTACCTGCTCAGGTCTGGAGAAAAACGCAACTGCCACAATAGACTGAAAAGTCGACTTTTCAGCATCCGCAGCTGGTTCATCTTTCGTCCTACGTTGCCCGCCACGATCAAATCTCTGCTCCACGACGTCAATTCTCCTTGAGCTTCCTGAATCCAGCACATCAGCATGTTCCACTTTGCTGCAGGAGCAGGAGCAACACTCGGAACAACGCTCCTTGCTCTTCACTGGTTCCGTCAGCGCAACCAACGCAGTCGAGTCCTTCAATCTCAGCAACGACCAGTGACCACTACCCAGCAAGTCACACTTCCACAAACACGAACTCAACCTCCATCTGTCCCGCCCGCCATACCTCCTCCACTGCTTCCTCCTCCGCCTCCTCCCCTAGCTCCACATACAGCAGATTGGTTCAGACCGATCCCAGGAGTAGATTACTCAGCCACGACATTCAATCCTTACCGCATTCGTTGCCACGGCTATTCCGACGGACCAGATTATCCCTTTCGAATCTACGTCTACGACCGGTCCAAGGATGGAGGCTTGGTTCGATGGGTCAATGATAGTATGAGACTTCCAGGTACTCACGGGCAGATGCTGACAAACATGCAGGATGCCGCGAACATACCGAGTGGCGTGTCCCGGAGATTGAACGCAAACTTCGTGAGCTTCCTACGGAAGAAGTGGACATCGATGGCCTGAAGTTACTCATCAAAAGCTTTATCAACGAGCTCGATCCTCCCCTCAGTGATTTTGCAGAGGTTGGCATGCAGGGAGTCGTTGAGACGGACAAAGTGAAGACAAAGATGATTTGCTGGATTGAAGCGAGGATACTCCTTCGAGGCAAAATCCCATACAACACAGAGCGGCTGCCTTCGACACCTTCACCTGTCCTGCAGCCGGCTACTCCACTCACACTCAAGAGACCGCTGGTTGATGTAGAAGAAGTGAACGAAGACGAGCTACGTTTGATGCAAGCTTCTGCCATCAAAGTGGAAGAGGTGAAGGAAGACAGGCCGAATCTGTTGAAGGCTTCTCCCGTTGTTCACGACGACACCGAGGAGATCAACGATACCATCGAAGTCAAAATCGGGGAGCCGGCCAGGAAATGAGTCAGGAGATTGCGTGAACACCGACACCGATCCGGCACGGAGTATTCTGCCATTACTTGGTACAGCTCTTCTCAGTGAGTTCCGGATGGCATACATCGCTGTCAGATGAAGATGCCACATTTTGAGAGACTATCAGAGCTACCATCGCAGCCATGGGAGCGACCATATTATGAAGACACAACCATAATGTACGATATGATCTATGACCATTTATGAATCCCAGTTGCTCTCCAACGCATCTATTGTATCTGATTAAATTCCATCTTGCTACCACAGATGGAAGACGCGTAAAGTGGTATTTGACGCGTCAGCCGAGGTTGATGTGGCAGGTGCGGCCGAGCCAACAGTTTCAGGCGAAGGAGAGCTAACAAGCTGTCAGTCCTCAAGCCATGTTCGTCGATCGAGTAGTGCTGACAACAGTGAAGAACGGTACTCAGCATTGCACGCCAACAAGGCCCAGCACTGCCGACACCAGCGAACCCTGCGAGCCTCGCCAAACTTTACTCGGGCAATTCCCAATACATGGTCGGCAAATCGCGCGATAGCCTACCAACGACGAGATGCGAGAATCCTACACCGAGACCACGTTCTTGCTATCGATGGGCTCCCGGACAGAGGACTAGGATGACACCACGGACGGGATACGCGCCACTATTTGACCGCTCCAGCGGCTACAGCATTGCTCGAGGAGGCAGAACTGCGCTCACAATGGTCTTCATCGTCAAATACTCCTCAATACCATATTTGCTTCCTTCTCGGCCAATACCGGAGTACTTCACATCTCCAAAACTGTCCACTGTCAGCCACGAACAAGCAAAGAGACGGATATACTCACGGCGCTGAAGCATCAGAAATTGTACCAGTATTGATCGCAACCATACCAGTCTCGAGCCTCTCAGATACCCAATTGGCCCTCGACAGACTGTTCGTCATCACATAGCCAGCAAGGCCGACCTCACAGTCATTTGCCCTCTTGATGGCTTCGTCTTCAGTGGAGAATTTGAAAAGAGCTGCTATGGGGCCAAAGGTTTCCTCTCGACTGATTTGCATGGTGTCGTCGATGTTCGTCAGCACTGTGGGCTCAAAAAAGTTGGGACCTGAAGAGTCAGCATAAAGAAAGAGCTGGAGGACACCACATACCCAGATCTGGAAGGGTCTTTCCTCCTCTCACGAGTTTCGCACCCTTCTTCGTGGCATCCTTAATGTGGTCTTGAACCTTGGACATGCCATTCGTGAGCGGGCCATGTGTCGTCTTTCTGTCGAGGCCTGAGCCAACAACGAACCTGCTAACAGCTTCCGACAATTCCTGGCTGAATGCATCGTAAATGCCTTCCTGCACATATATTCAATTCGCGCAAACACAAGTCTGGCCTGTTACCTTGAATTTGGCAGTGATAGCACAAGAGACAGCAACATCCAGGTCTGCATCGTCAAAGACAATGAATGGGGCATTCCCACCCAGTTCCAGGCTCAGCTTCTTCAATGTTGACCCTGACTGCTCTGCCAAAACCTTGCCCACCCGGGTAGAGCCTGTGAATGAGATCTTCTTGACGATTGGTGACTTACACAGGGCAAGTCCGAGAGCTGGGGCGTTGTCGAGGGCAGTAACGATGTTGATTACTCCCGGTGGTACGCCAGCCCGTTCAGCAAGCACAGCAAGAGCATTTTCCCGACAATGGTGTCACTCCATCCGACTTTATGACAACAGTACAGCCCGCGGCAAGAGCTGGTGCTGCTTTCCGAGTGATCATGCCCAAAGGAAAGTTCCACGGTGTGATGAGACCACAAACACCTATCGCTTCCTTGGCGACCTGTGTACGGCATGCTGAGTTGGTATGAGGGATCACATCACCATATACTCGTGCTGCTTCCTCCGAATACCATTCCACGAAGCTAGCTGCAAAGATTACCTCTCCATCCGAGTCAGCACGAGACTTGCCGTTCTCCCAAGTGCAGAGGACTGCCAAGTCTTCCTTGTTCTCGATAATCAGTTCGTACCATCTGCGGAGAATGCGACCTCGCTCACGGCCGGATCTCAGTTTCCATGTTTGGAATGCTTTGGATGCTGCACTGATAGCTTCTTCGAGGTCCTCGACGTTTGATTCTGGGCATGTTGTGATCACGGCGTTTGTGGCTGGATCTCGGACCTCAAATGTCTTGCCGGTTCTTGAGGGTTTCCATTGGCCGTTGATGTATATTTGGTTCTGGACCAGTGAGCCGTCGCTCAAGGTAGGAGATGGATGCTTTGCTATCATGTTGGTGGTGGTAGGGCAAGTCGGCAACGGTATGAGAGCACAAGAAAACACGAGCACGAAAGGAATGATATTGCCGGCTATGGTTCTAGGTCCCTTGTTGTCTGCCGGCCTTACGGGATCATATGCTACCACGACAAATATCTGGCTGACATCTCCGACCGTCCATCACCTCATACGCTTCAAGACCCTAGCCCTGCGCCATTCGTGGGGATGTGGATCATCGCTCCCATGACTGGGTGGTCATGCCATTTCTGGAAGGTAATACCGGCCCACTTTCGGACTAGCTCCAACACGGATGCAGACGACATCGACGGGAGAAGAGACACTAAATCGAAACACGATGGGTGCCACTGACGGAGCAACGTCTGATCATGGCACAGATGCAGAACGCGGACCACATCTTGCCTCCTGCGAATCCTACTCATCAAGAATGGCTTCAAAGCAGGGATTAAATGCAATCTATCCATGTTGCAAGCAGAAACGACTCTCACTCGAATCACTTAGCTACAGTATGATCTACTGGCGCTGGTATCTCCACCATACCTTTCTTCTCCTTCGTCCTCCACTGCATTGACTTCAGAATACCATATATGACCGTCAAGGTAGGCATGGGAACTCCTTCAGCAGTACCATCCCTGACCGGCTCTCCTACAATGTTCTCGAATTCAGTGAAGTTGCCCTGAAATTGTCAGCATCAAGTAGCACAATTGCAAACCTAACTCACCTTCCGCATATCGACCTGCATACTGGGAGGATTATACATCGTGATGTCATCCATCGTAATCATGAAATCAACCAGATCAGCCGGCAGATCAACATCATGAGCCTTTGCTGCAGCACGAATCTCCTCCATCGCTGGTCTCACGAGATACTCAACGGCAGCATCAGCAAGCTGTATTCGGCCTGTATCAAGATCCGTAACAGCACAAATCGAGTTCAAGCAGGCATTGTACAACAGCTTCCTCCACCTTGAGAAGGCAACATTTGGTTGAAATTCTGTCGTGGTCTTCCCACTTGCGTTGTAAATGTCGCAGAATTCCTGGGCCTCCTTGTCTTCGGCAGCTTGATCGAGGTTCGGATTGCGGAAAGCGCCAACAGCTGATCTATCGTGGTCATTGTGATGAATGTCACCAGTGGCGACTTCATGTGAGCCGCAGAACGTCACGCTGGACAAGATGACATTCTCGGGGAAGGCCTTGACGAATGGTCGCTCGATATTGAGACCATTCTGCATCAGGACGATGGTTGTTTGACCTGGTGTGACTGCTGGCTTAACCAGATCCACAAGCGATGGTGGGATATCTGGGATGTTTTTTGTTGTCACGATGATATATTTGAATGGGTCGAGTCTCTCCTCGGTCACATTTGGGATTGTGTTTCGAACTGATGGTCAGCTGTTATTCTTGCCCAAAGTACTCGACTTACTTGTGGTTGGCTTGAAGCCGAAGACTTCGCCAAAATCGCACGACTGGATGTTGAAGCCACGGTCATTCACGAGTTTGTAATTCGATCGAAGGACTGCTGTCACTGTTGCTCGACCTCCTTTTTCGAGATTGAGGGCGGCGATCGTGCCGATGCCACCACAGCCGACGATCAATGTGTTTGCTTTGCCTTGCAGCATCTTGGATATCTTTTTGGCGAGGGCGATTAAGAATCCACTTCACGAGATGAACAGCAGAATGTTACTTCTCATTCTACAAAGATATCCAAGGTCATTCATGAGCCCCTCCATGTCTGGACACCTTACGGACATTTCCTGGGTATCACAACTTGTGTCCACGCTTCACGAACCACCGTCCAGCAGTCCAAATTGGCAAATGGCAGGTGTCCCCAGCACGTGATCCCGTGGAGTTCGCGTCCCGATAAGCACGATAACGTCCGCCGCTAGTGATTCCGTCTCGGTGAACCCCAACCTCGCCCAACCTTGGCAAACCGTTCTCTCAAGACCTTCCCGGATCCGGGGTAACATCCTCCACGGTATGATAAGCTATGCCGCAAGTCTCTGTCGACATGCCTGACTCAAGTCATGGACGACCCACTCCGTCTTGCTGAGGCAACGGACACGTCAACATCCCGCACACGCTCTTTCGGCGGATGTGGCACGGTATGCATGTTCAGAGCGCGTGCCACCTGTAGCTGACATAGCCAGTGTCGAGCTCGGCATATCAAATGCGACGAGACAAGACCGACATGTACGACTTGCGAGGTCTACAATTTGGTTTGCGATGGATATCATCGACGTATCTTCTTCGATGAGGAAGACGATGGCAAGGCCAGGTACCGCCAAGTACTCTTCACTGATGAGGAACGCGAGCAGATGAATGGTCTTATGACCAAGGAAGTACCGTTCAGAAGAGCCATTGCAGTGTTGACAGGAATTGAGAACGAGTGCGAGGCTGCTGAGAGTTCTGCAGAAATTGACATATTTCGTGGACCATTTGGGGCATTCAAGCTGGTCACCAAGGAACTCGCTGATCAGGAAGTTATTCACATACCAAGGACTACTTCGCCATTCCCAGACTTCGCAAATCCAGAGTCGTTCCAGCTACCTGACTGGCTTGAGACATCATCGCTGTTCGCAGACTACGAGACACAAGTTTCACCTATGGAATCGCCAGGTCCAGCTCAGGACTACCAGTTAGCGGCACATCGTCAGGGAACTGATGCTAATTCAATCCTGAACCTTTCCGATACATCGATCCTTCAGGATGCCTCGCTTCTGCTCAAGCACTACGCAAACAATTACATTCCATCGCTTACACCATTTCGTCATACGAAAACACCATGGCATATCCTCTTCTTACCAAATGCAAAGAACACCTTGGCCAGCATTGCGATTGGAGAGCAGGTTGATGCCGCGAATCTGACAATTTTCTTTGGCACTCTTTCGATTAGCGCTCAAAATTTGCATCATCACACATCTGGTCAGAAATGGTCGACACACGCGAATGACTTGAAGGAACGAGCGCAGGAGAATGCTAGAATTGTTCTTAATCATGCGCTTGATCGGCCAAAGCGCTTCAAGTACAAGTCGATCATTATGGCGATGCTGACTATGGCTCAAACATCCGTACGCGCCTTTACCCGAACTTGTGACCTGAACTGACTTCCGCAGATGACCGATGGTTCGTGGGATCAGATCGATCATTATCTGCTTGAAGCCGAGAAGATTATACGATTACGTGGACTGCCGAAGCCCTCCAAATCACGAAAACTACGATTGCTGCACCATTGCTATAGCTATATGCGCATCTTCCACGAAAGCGTTTCCTTCTCCTCGACACGGTTAAATTTGCAGCGCACGATCAGAGACGCGGTCGAAAAAAGCGGTGTGATTGTCAGAGGCACAGATCCATCATCCTTTCGATTGATACCATGGGAAGACCTGGACGAGAAATTCAGGGAGATCAAGACGCGTGAACAAGGAGAGAACGATCTACTTCTTGCTGGTCCTGGAAAATGGCCAGCCACAATGTACCCGGAGATCTTTGGTGTGCCGGAGACGTGGCTCAACCTTTTGTCGCAGGTCATTCGCTTGGCCAATGAGAAAGAGACGGCAGAGAGTGCTGACGAGCCTACATTGTCGCTGAAAGACTTCTTGCGGCGAGCAAAAGCCCTGGAAACATATATTCTGCGATGGGAATACTCGAACAACCTTGTTACGACGAGTAGTGGCCTCCAAATCATGGAGGTAGACTGGATTATGCTTGAAACAATGCAGAGTGCACTACACCATGCCTTGGCCATCTACTTCTACCGCAGGATACACGATGTCGACCCGGTCGTGCTTCAACCAAAGGTGCAGAAGGTCAAGGAATACCTCTTTGCGTGCAAACAGATCTGTGAGTCTGGAGGTGGGTTCCTTGATGGCTGGATGTGGCCTGCGTTCATCGCGGGATGTGAAGCTCTCGACCCGACTCTACAGGAAGCTTTCACTGCGTGGTTCGAGTTCAGCAGTCGACATAGTAAACAAGCATCCTTTGCAAGAATGCAGCAGCTGATGACACAAGTTTGGGATGAGCGAAGAAGGGACACTAAGCGATCGATGACATGGTTGCATCTATTAAGGGAAAAAGCTATCTAATTGAAGAACGAACCATTCGATATCTCCTTTTCAAGCTCATATTCTGGCTGGAATTCGCAGTATAACGCTTCCGGATCGCTGGTCATCTTGAATGTGTATTCTGCCGCCTCTTTTGGTATGAACAACTTCTGAAGACCCGAAGCTGCAGCAGCCTCAATCTTCAGCTGTATCTCGCAGCTCTTCTCTGCTAGGGTGAAAAGGTATGCAGCTTCGTCAACAGTCTGACCAGCAGTCAAGAGACCATGATTACGGAGGATCAATAACTTGCCATTTGGACCGAGTGCGCCGCCCAATCGCTCGCTCTCCTCTGGCTCAAGGACAACACCACCAAACTCCTTGTACACAGCCTGAGCATCACCATAGAACATGGCAACATCCTGATTGGTCATGTCGAGTGGTTTAGCAAATGTCGACCATGCTTTGCCATTGACCGAATGAGCATGGCATGCAGCATTGACATGCGGGTATTTGCGGTGAATGACACTGTGAATCTGGAATCCAGCTGCATTCGCAGGTCTAGAGAGGTTACCGCCGAGTGGCTTTCCTTGCTCGTTGAGTAAGATCAGATCGGATACCTTGACCTGGCCAAAATGGAGACCCAGTCTGGGGAAGTTAGTGCTGCCCAGGCTACCCCGGAGTGACTTACGGATTGGTCCAGAACGAGTCCGGGTGTTCTGGATCACGAAGGGAGATGTGACCACTCATTCCTTCACCGAAACCTTTTCGAGCAAAGACGCGGAAAGCGCCAGCCATGTGTTCTAGCATCCATCTTCTCTTCTTGTCAATTGCTGTGAAGGATGGTATGCCTGTGAGTTGAACGCCTTGAGAGATTGCTTGAATGGCGGTCTTTTGGGCTGGTTCTTCCTTTTCCTGTTTCGAGTGAGACACCTGCTCAGTGCCGGTCATGGTAATTGTCGCCATTATTGGTGAGTGTGCTGATTTGGTAACGATTGTGGTTATCGAAGCCTCAGGAATGTTATCAGAGCATTCACGATATATCAGCACTGTTGCCGCTGTGGCTTATGCAAGATCATGCCTCCAAGCCGACTCGAGTTCAGGCAAAACCTGCCGCGGACTCAGAAATTCGACCTGGCAAGTGTTTCCGGCGGGCCGTATCTTGATGGACAGGGTGACGTTCTGGAAAATTCTTCACGTGACTGGGCTTGACTTCCAGTCGGACTGCGGATCGGATATGCACACCGAGCTGGACCACCATGGCCGGACCTTATCTGTGATTTGTTCTTGGATTGTTCCATACATACGCCTGATCGCGACTCGTGCATGCCAAGAGCTGTTATCACCAGCTATCAGGTACCCAGACTAGCCCGCGAAGTATAGTCTTGGCTTATCGTTGGCCTTGTGACTCGAAAGCATGAACATTGTTCTGAAGGCTTGCTCGCTATCAGAGGCTCTTGGCTTGTACTTGGCCTTTTCGCTTGAGATCGTGAACACAGCTGCGATGGCTTGCTCCAGGCCTTGTTCAATGCTTTGGCATACGATATGGATGATAGCTTATCATTGAGGATGGAAATATCAGCTGTTTGGCTGAATGCATAGAAAGGGCGGAGAAATCTTCGAATGGTGCACTTCCTCCTTCATCAGAATACCGCAACAATGGGCCAGCAAGAGATTTTCACTTCCTCCAAGGATTCTGAGAAGGCTGGCTTCAGCAATGATTCCACACAGCTCACCTCCTACGCGGAGGGTGACACAACATTGATTCACGAGGGTGATGGCATGAAGCGGGCAATCAAATCACGGCATGCGCAGGTCAGTATTTCTTGCTATCAATCGATACACGCTGATCTGAGCAGATGATAGCCATAGGTGGTACTATCGGTACTGGTCTCTTCGTTGGTTCTGGTCAAGGTCTTGCAAGAGCAGGTCCTGCTTTCCTCTTCATCGGCTACTGTTTGACCTCCCTCCTGGTCTACGGAATCGTCACCGCGGTCGTCGAAGTCGCATCGTATCTACCGCTTCCCGGATGCTCCATGGCATACTGCGCCAATCGATATGTCTCGCGGTCACTCGGCTTCGCCCTTGGCTGGCTCTACTTCTACTCTTTCGGTATCCTTGTCGCCTACGAGGTCACGGCAGCTGCAATTGTCATCGACTATTGGCCGAACAGCCTACACATTGGCGCATGGATTACAATCATGTTGATTGTGATTGTTCTCCTCAACTTCTGTCCGGTCGGCATCTATGCTGAAGCAGAGTTCTGGTTTGCCTCAATCAAAGTTGTCATGATTGTTGGCCTGTTGATCCTCTCATTCATTCTTTTCTGGGGTGGTGGACCAAATCAGAATGGTATACTCGGATTCCACTATTGGAAGAATCCAGGTGCGACCAAGGAGATGCTCGTTAGTGGAACTGGTGGTCGAGTCACAGCCTTCTTCTGGGCATGGTCGTTCTCTGGATTCTCTTTCTTCTTCGGACCAGAATTGATCGTCTATACTGGTAAGTTTGCCCTTGAATGTGCGTGAACCTTGCTAACTTTCAACAGCCGGCGAGATGAAGCACCCACGAAAGAATCTCCCTGTCTCGGCTCGGCGCTTCTTCTACAGACTGGTGTTCTTCTACGTACTGGGCGCCCTTGCCATTGGCATCATTACAGACTCAACCAGCGAAGCCCTTGTTTCCGGTACTGGCAACGCTAAATCCTCACCTTGGGTCGTCGCCATTCAGACTGCAGGCATTGATGCTCTCCCCAGCATTATCAACGCTGGTATCCTTACTTCTGCTTGGTCGTCTGGCAATTCATTCCTCTACATGTCAAGCCGAGCTCTTTACTCTCTGTCTGTACAAGGGTCAGCACCAAGAATCTTCATCCGATGCAACAAGATGGGTGTGCCATACTATGCTGTTGCTGTATCTGCGCTCTTCTCACTCTTGGCCTACATGGTTCTGGGAGATGGTGCAGGTGTGGTGTTCAATTACCTGATCAATCTGACCAACACAGCTGGTTACACTTCATGGATTTGCTGCTGTATCGTCTATCTTCGATTCAGGAAGGCTGCCGAAGCTCAAGGTATCAAGCCAGTTTATCGATCACGATTCCAGCCGTACGCGGTGTGGGTTTGTTTGGTTTCATTCACCTTCCTCTTGTCCATCAACGGGTTCACTCTGTTCTACACTGGCAATTGGTCGACTAGTGGGTTCCTCAGCTCATACTTGGGTATCCCTATCTTCCTTGCCCTCTACTTTGGTCACCGCATTTATAGGAAGAGTGATCCCTGGGTGATCAAGTCAGAGGATGTTGATATGCGAAGTGGTGTTGCGGAGGTTGAGGCACATGCTGAGATGTGGGAGAATGAGGCGAAGGAGACTCAGATCACACAAAAGCCATGGTTGAGGAAGTTGTTGGCTGTTCTCTGGGGGTAGATAGCAAAGATAGACGGCAGAACAGAGAAGGAACCAAATATGGAGGTTCAAGAGTCACGTGGTAGCGCATAGGCGACGCGTTATCGGGCATCAATCGCAGTTTATGAATGAACATCTCCATCAATCATCTCTCGTTCTTTTTAGCCTACTAGCGACATTGATCCCAAACAACACCATCTATCCATCGACTACCTAGCTCGTCTTTGCTTACACGTTCTCGATCATGCTATCACGCATGCCTTCTGACATTCTCGAAACGAATACCAATTTAATAATCTACCCCATACTATGCTATGTAAATTTACAAACCATTACAACTTCGAAAGAATGCCGCTCCCTTCCAACATCGACAGATGGCTTGACTTGATGTCTGACAATTTCTGACAGCCACAAAGCATCATCGTTTGTCGTAGCTCGTCCATCAAGATCTTCGCGGCCAGATCAACTCCAGCTTGTCCAGCATACTGTTGACGTTAGCAAGAGCACTGACAAGGAAGAATGACTTACAGCTAAACCCCAGATTACGGGTCTTCCAACGAAACAGAAGTCCGCACCAAGCGCGAGAGCTTTGAAGATATCGCTACCTCTCCGAATACCGCCGTCTATTGCGATTTTTATCCTTCCTTTGCCGACCGCAGCACATTCCCGAAGAGCGTCAAGAGTTGCTGGTACACCGTCAAGTTGTCGGCCGCCGTGATTTGAGATGACGACGCCGTCGAGGCCATGCGAGATTGCCATTTCTACGTCTTCGGCGGTATAGACTGAGGAGGTCAGCGAGAGTGCATGGACAAGGCAGCAGGTGGTTCAGGGCTTGAAACGCAGACAAGCAAGAGAAGGAAGACGGCATACCTCCTTTGAGCCAAACATCCATATTCGTCTGCTCCCTCAACCACGGCACAGTCTGTTCCCAATGTATTGACGGATCGTAATCAAGATCACCGGTCGAAATGAGGCCACGAGAATCTCCACTGTCGAACGGTAGGTTCGGGAAAGGCATATCTGTTGGGAAGCAGAAGTCATTCCGCGACTCGTTCAGACGATTACCAAGGACAGGCAAGTCAACACTGACGAAGATAGCATTATAGCCCGCTGCTTCTGACCTCTTGATGACCTTTTGTGTGAAAGAGACATCCCGCATGAACGTGACCTGCATAGCGTGCGGATTCGAGCCACCCGCATTCTTTACATCCTCAAGACTGGTTGTTGCCCATGATGAGAGACACATCGGTATGTCGTTTGCCGCAGCTGCTCGGGAGGTAGCCAGCTCTCCCTGTGGATGTGCGAGTTTGTGTGCTGCTGAGGGTGCGAAGCCAAATGGAGCTTTGACCTGTTGACCGAAGATTGAGCTGCTCATGTCACAGCCATCGACATTTTTCATTATCCGAGGACGGAGTTTGTATCGCTTGAAGGCGTCTTCGTTGTCTTGCAGGGTGATCATGTCGCCTGCGCCTTCATTGAAGTATTCTGACCGGATCAGCAGGGCTATCGGTCAAGGCCAGCGACTTACGTGTGTACTCGATCGGGACCTTCTTTGCAGCCTCATCCTTCAGGTCTGAGATTGTGAAGACTTTCGGGTCGAACCTTGCTTTACGGTTGGCCATGGTTGAGTAAGAGATGCTGGATCCGGAATGCTGTGGTCGACAAATGATTTGCAAACTGCTGGTCAATGCTGGGGGTCTGACTGTTACGAGGCACGACAGAAACACAACGGTTACGAGTAGATCGACCACACAAAGCACGACCTACCTCTCGGCACTGGAACTTCATGCTCTGCATCATGCATGAATCACCCGAGGCCAGATCTCAATCGAACCAGGCGAAGTCCGTTGCATATCATCAAGAAGTTCCGGGGCAGATCTTGCTGGAGATAGTGATGAGTGCCAGAACAATGTGGGCATGAGAAGGTGAGATCACCTTCGATATTGCCAGGTATAAGCGAAATGGAAGCTGAAGCCGGCACGTGATTGGTACCAGAAAGCCTATCTTCCCATGGCGGAATTGTCCTTTGCATGGAATTGTGGAGCAAAGCAACACGAATCTGAACGGAGTCACGCCTTGTGGTACATGATACAGCAAGACCAGCTCAGCTTATGAAGCTCGCTCACAATTCAGTCTCGCAGCACAACCATGTCACCCAACGTGAATACCATCGACATTGCTGGCAGCGAATCAGCCTATTATGCTCCTGCAACCATCACAGCTTCGAAGGAGATCATACATGTCGCCGGGCAAGTAGGAATCAGCAGAAATGGTGTCCTACCAGCAGACTACGAGAGTCAGATACACCTCGCGTTGCTCAACATTCACAGGATACTGGTTGCTTCCAAGTCTTCGGTTTCAGATATCCTGAAAATGACTATGTATATTGTCGACTACGACCCAGCACAAAGAAAGCATACCAAGATCATGCAGAAGTTTCTCGGCAATCATCGGCCAGCTCTCACACTTGTGCCGGTATCTCAGCTGGCTGTGCCTGGATGGTTGTTCGAGATTGATGCAGTGATTGCAAGACCTTCAGCTCAGGTGCCCAGATCATTGTCTACAACTGAGAACGTGGATGTCGTGATTATCGGTGCTGGTCTGGCAGGTCTCACAGCAGCTCAGCATGTTGTGAAGGCTGGATATTCATGTCGGATACTAGAAGCACGAAATCGTGTTGGTGGTCGAACGTGGAGTCAGCCACAGGCTGGAGGAGGTGTGATTGATGTTGGTGCTGCTTGGATCAACGACACGAATCAGAGCCGGATGATTGGTCTTGCACGGCAATTCAAGGCTGAGCTCATTGAGCAGAACACAACTGGGAAGGTCATTCTGCAGAACAATGGGCTGAAAGAGTTCCCGTATGGAGAATTACCAGAAGTGAGTTTGTCATTAGCTGTGTGATTCCGCTGACGTTAGCAGTTTTCTGAAGACGTCAAACAGCATCTTGCTCAGATCCGAGACACGGTCGAAAGTGACTGCCAAGCTCTAGATGTGAATGCCATGACTTCTCGACAAGCTGAGCTCGACTCAATGACATTCCTGGCATATCTGCACAAATTGGGAGCAAACGAGGAAGCTGTTCTCACCGCCACAATCTGGACACGTGCAATGCTCGGACAAGATCCGTCAGATATCTCTGCGCTGTTCTTCCTTCACTATTGCAAAGCTGGAGGTGGGTTGATGCAGATGAGGTCTGATTGCAAGCACGGTGGACAGTATCTGAGAGTCCGAGAAGGAACGCAAATGTTTGCTATCAACATCGCCAAGACATTACCAGATATCATTGAATACAACACGCCAGTCACGATGGTCGATCACGGACGAGTCAATCAATATCAAGCACGGAAGGTGATCTGTACAGTCCCGCAGCCGGTCATCAAGAAGATCACGTTTGTGCCCGAATTGCCTGCGGCGAAGAAGTTGTTGGTCGACTCATACAACTATGGATACTATCAGAAGGTCATGGTTGTTTTCAAGACGCCGTTCTGGGTTGAGGCAGGTAGTTGTGGATTGATTCAGTCGTTTGAGGGGCCGTCAGCTGTCATTCGAGACACTTCCAGTCCTGCTGATGACAAGCATGTGTTGACTTGTTTTGTTGCTGGGACGCCGGGGAAAGAGTGGTCTGAGAAGCCGGAGACAGAGAGGCAAGAGACGGTGTTGAAGCAGCTTGAGGATACGTTGGGGGAGAAGGTGAGGGAGGAGTATCTGGAGATGATTGGACATCAGTGGAATGACGAGGAATGGAGTGGGTATGGATGTCCTGCTTCGAGTACTGCGCCGGGTGTGTTGAGTGCGGTGGGTGATGAGTTGAGGAGGAGTGTGGGGGATGTGCATTTTGCGGGGACGGAGACGAGTGATGTTTGGAGGGGGTATATGGAGGGGGCTGTGAGGAGTGGGGAGAGGGAGGCGATGTTGGTGATTAGGGCGTTGAGGGGTGTACAGGCGAAATTGTGAGGGTAGTGTAGGGTGTCAAAGGCTAGATGTCCGCATTCGTGGTTAGGCATGTTGAGAATTGGTCGTTATGGAATCAGTGTCAGTGGTTAGGTCTGTGGTGGCATGATAGGAAGGCTAGGTCTCATTGTTGGCCACAGAACAACAGGAGACGAGAAGTGCTTTTCGAAAATCGAGTTGATGAACGTCTGTGTGTTCTGGATCTCAGTGAGTTGTTATATTGCCGCATCTGAACCACTACTTTGGCGTGGTGCACGAGAGCTTCGACGCCTAAAATCAAGCAAAACGCTCATCTCCGGTGAGTAGCGGCTTGATCCGATGACCCTTAGAGGCTCTCCGGTGCCTTCATTGTTGTTCAATCGTTTACGCCGAGCTGGTAACAGCTATGAGTACAGCATGTTCGCCTGTCCGTGTCTCTGTCGTTATGTCACCTCGATGTTAGAAGGTTATCGAGTATAATTATGAAAGTATCCATTGAATTATCTCCTACGGCAGCTTCGGAAAGGGCTCAACTCATGAACACTGAAAGGCCATCTTGAGTGTTCCTAATATTCACAGAGCAATGAGCATTTTTATTCACCTCCAGCAGATTACATTAGGACTTCTATTCGTGGCCGGAAGCCTCCCAATTAGAGCGAAGCCTTTACCTGTCCAGTCTCCGTGATCATCTTCTTCCTATACCGGGTGCTCTCGAGTTTTGCATAGCCATGTTGACTCAAAGGCGATATGGCTGGCCATCTTAAGTCTCGTGCAGAGGACGCGTAAAGTGATTTTCGACGCGTTCACCGAGGCGAGTGGGGAGGACTCGCCGCACCTGCCTCGAATATGCCTGCGCCTTGAAGAGGAACAGTACTCGACCGGGTCACACTTGTGCTTCTCTCCACCATCGGAAACTGGTCGATTGTTCGAGCAGCGAAGATAATTCCCCATGTGGAACAGCTTCGTCAAAATGAGATTCCGTCGCCTGGTTGCCCACCATAGAATGAATCGTACTCTACCCACCGACAACCATGGAGCCGTCGAACCTGTTCGAAGCATATTCCTGAATGACTCTCGTATACAGCAATCGACGTGACTATGTGGAAAGCAGCTGTTTCCTAGACTTGCAAGCTGCAGCTCTATCGTTCTCCCGGGTCTTCTGGTCTCAGCCCTACACCACGCTCGATTGTCCTTGACGCGAAGCAGCTATGAAGATTTGTGTTCGGTGGGCTACAAGCACGCAGAGACACTGACACTCCAGCAGCGACTGGAACAAGGTAGGTGAGCTATAACGTGAGAGTAGGAGCTGGCGGGTGGAATGCTGTAAGGCACGACCAGACTATTCTGCTAAGTCAAGGCGAGATGCAAACGATATAACAGATACCATATGGATGAGTATTGACAAGAATCATATTGATGGCACTATATTACATATTCAGACTCATTTCTTCCCAGTCTAGCAAGACACATCGAACAACGGCGTGCTAGAAGAGGTCGGAGCAATACCAAAAGAGATATCCTGCTGGTTGGCATTGCTGTCCTGCAATGTGTACCACCAAACATTTCTCGAGCCAAAGAGATCACAGCCAACAGCCTTCCAGTAGGTCTGAGCATTTTGGACAGAAGCCACAGCTTGGCCTGATGTAGGTCCCTCCACAGGCCATCCAGTCTCAGTAACCCAGACAGGCTTGCCTTGACTGACACTCTCGGTCGCACCCAGAGCATTGTAGAAGACACCCTCGGCCTGTTCGATTGGGTTGGCAAGAGTTGTCTCGAAGTATGGGAATGAATTATGGCCCAGCCAATCGACTGCACCGATTACACCGGCATTTTCAGGTGCAACCCAAGCAGTCCATGTGTCGACATGTCCGACTGGTTTTCCTGAAAGACTTGTTCCGGCGACGGCATCGCGGACCTGCTGGATGTATCTCAGGACGACGTCTGCAGTCGCACCAACACCGGCCTCATTTGCCACACCCTGCGGACTCGATCGGTAGAGGTCTTCACTTCCGACACTGATGCCGACTACGCGGTCGGTGAATGCTGTGCCGTATTGATCAATGGCGGTACGTAGTGCAGCAATCTCGTCGTTGATGATGGCATCTCCTGCGCTCGCCCACATGCCGAGCAGCAGCTGTGTGTCTGTGTTGATGGCGGCTTGGATGGCGGAAATTGGTGTGTTTTGCGTTCCGCATTGAACCATTGTGTACAGTCGGGCAGATGTGAAGCCGGAGTTGCCGACTAGCCCTTTCGCTTGGTTAAAGAGACCTTCGAAGTCGTATTGACCACGGCAGGCACCGACGCCATCTGTTGAGCCATAATTGAAGCCCTTTGATTGAGCTGAGGCGAGGGTAAGGCAGGCGCCGAGGGTAGCGAGGGTGATTTTCATGTTGCTAGCAAAGGGAGTACAAGGTTATGGGATACGAGAGGAAGATGGAAGAGGGATCATGATTCTTTTATGTACTGTACCTGCATTTGAGCCTGTGCACGACGATCGTGGCGTTGATGGTCTTGGTGGGCTTGGTGGTCTCCATGATCGGCTCGTCAGAGGTCGTTGGGCACGAGATTTGCTACCAACGCGCTCGGACTGGCATCGGCACCGAAGCTTCGCGAAAAGAAAAGTCTCGTTGCTTACCGACAAATGCTTACGCCACAAGAAGAACGAACATCACAGAGAGGCTGTTGTTCCGAGCCTTCTCAACGCCTTCTAACGCCTCAGCACCATCTTTAGATATGACGATAGCCGAGCATGCCAAGCAGGTCTGTTTCAGAGTTGCGCGTTTGCTCGAAAGGTAGAACGGTCCAGAACGGTAAGTGAAGGAGCCCAGCCACGCAGGATTATGCTGTTCGCCGTATCTGACGCACTGTTGCTACTGTGGATTTATCGTGTGGCCGGAGAAACTGTGCGCATTGTCGTCTTCAACTGCAGCATCGACCTTCTGAATTTCAGCACAGCACCTCGAGCACATTGGGGCGAGTACTCCGACAACGCACGACCGGCCACTTGGGATCAGCCTGGATCTATCCATCAGCACATTCTGCAAGCCTAGACTCGACTACCCGACACAGCCTTCACAATTCGGAACAGGTCGATCAACTCGAGTACCACGGTCGAGACCTACGTGGGACGATGAGCTTGCTGCGTGCTCGAGAGGTGGTCACTGCATATCACGCCCGAAGGACACAAGGAATGAGGAAGTAGCGGCCGCAGTACTCGATCAAGAGCGCGTCGTCCGACAAGACACGAGCGGACAAAATGGATGAAGGCAAACACCCGGCCAACCCTCATGCCTAGCCTCTATGTACAGCGATGCCGATCCGATACACAACTCCAGGCTGCGAGCCACAAGTCCGATGACGAAGCACCAGGCTAAAGTCCTGCGGTTGAGCACTTCCCGCGGTCAAGTGAGGTTGGAACAATGCAGTGTTGTGGGGCCAGTCTTGGAATATGATCAGTCTACTGTTGCCTCCTTCGCCAGCTGCGATGACCGGAAACGATGGGCCTCAGGGTTATGATCTATGCCATCTTTGAAACAAGCCCAGCACCCATGAATTCAGGCAAATGGAATTTGGTCCGAGCTCGACCTTCATCTCGAGCAAACGGAACAAGAGACAATAATACTGTCAGGCGAGAAGTCGCAGAAAGTGGACCAAACAGCAAAGCTTTGAAACATGGAAGTCGACGGCCAAAGACTCAGAACTGAGACGATGAGCAGAATTGAGGAGTAGAAGGCAGGAGAAATTTCAGCAATCAGCAGAGAAGGCGTGCACCGACAAAGTGAGACTACCATGGGCACGGCGGCCATCTTGAGTGATCAAGAAGGAAGAGGAAAGGGCTTGTGATGCGCCATGATCTGGTAAAGCCAGCGGGTAGGCAGTAAGGACGCCAGATATCAGTGGAGAGCCGAAAACTACGGCTTGTACGCAACGATACAAACTTCTGCTCAAAGGTGGCATCAACAACAACGACCCACAATGAGATGATCGCCTTTCGACTCTGCGGTTCACGTCATACACCACCAAATCGGCTCCTCGATCCTCACTGAGCTCCGTTCAGATCTGAGGATCCAGGTACCGGTCTGATTGACTCTGTGCAAAGGTCGAAAGCAACCCGTATCGGTATGACCCCATTTCGGCCAGGTCACTTGATCCTCCAAAGTGCAAGAGCTTGAACACAATCGTGCTCAGCGCAGAGAAAAGTCGACGGGAGGATCTTAGACGTTGGGGCAAGGATGTCAAACTCATCCAGGCCTATGGGCCTACAGAAGTGACTGCTTGCACGACATGGAATTTGCAATACAGAGAGACTGAGGTCGATGATATCGGAGGCGATCTCTGGTTGGTTGAGCCTGAGAATCGGGACAAGCTGGTTCCTGTGGGCTGTATTGGCGAGCTTGTCATTAGCGGGCCTGTGGCAAGAGGCTACCTCAAGAAACCTGAGTTGACAGCAGAGAAGTTCTATGAGCCGGTGTTCGCTCGCTCTAGAGCATACAGATCGGGAGATCTTTGTCGGCTGATCATGAAGGCCGTCTTCATTTCATTGGTCGCAATGATGGGCAGATGAAGATTAACGGTGTCAGAATTAAGGCTGAGGAGATTGAAAGTGCCGTGCAGAGGTCTGGGCTTGTGCAGGAGGCGCTTGCTGACAAGTATGGCTATGAAGAGAAGCATGAACTTGTGCTTTACTTTGTGGTTGGTTCGCAAGGGAACGGTATCTTGCCATTATCGACGGAGCATGTTCAGGTGATCTCGAAGCTGAACAGTGCTTTGGAAGAGATGTTGCCTCGAGCGTATGTTCCGACAATGTATGTTACTGTTTCGAGCATACCTTCGACTAGGTCGGGCAAGGTGGATCGAAAGTCGTTGTCTAAGAGTCTGGAATTATTGGATAGATCACAGATTGATCTGTATCGACCTCGCCGAGAGCAGTCACGAGAAAATACCATTGATGTCTGGTCTGAGATACTGGAGAAGGTGGAGGAAGTTGCGGCAGATATCAGCCATGCTCCTATTGATCCGCAAACTACTTTTCAGGAGGCTGGGCTTGAGTCTGTGCAGACAGTAATGTTCGCTAGGAAGCTGAACGACTCTTTCGACATATCTGTACCACTTCAGCAAGTTGTTGGGCCTGAGAGAAATGTGATTGCTGTGGCGAAGGATACTCAGGCGATACTGAACGGTGAGCGGGAGGAGGAGAGTGTCGATTTGCTTGAGATGGTGGAGAAACATGCGAAGATGATTGAGGCGGCTCCGGCTGTGCCTACGGAGAGCACGATATTGCTTACGGGAGCTACGGGATATCTTGGAATCGAGATTCTACGGCAATGTCTTGCTACGGAGCATCACCTCGTCCTTCTTGTGCGGTGCGAAAGGCCTGAGGAGGGATTTGATCGACTGAGACGTGCTGCCACTATCGCAAAATGGAGCGAGGCCGAGCATGAACGACTGGATCAATGTGAGATCTGGCCGTCTGATCTCGGTGTTACGCATTTCGAGCTGTCGGAGGCACGTTGGAAGAAACTTCAATCTACCAAGTTCGCGGGGATCATCCACAATGGCGCAAAGGTCAATTTCCTGCATACTTATCATGATCTGGAAGCAGCGAACGTGGCATCGACCGCGACGTTGCTCTCCTGCGCGTCAAGAAGTTTGTGTACGTCACGGGCGGTAGGCAACCACCTTACACGGAGGAGCAGGTTGAGATAGTTCCATCACGTTTGACTGAACCGACGGGCTATGGTAAGACCAAGTTCGTCGGGGAACAGCTTGTTCGAAGGGCGAAAGGTGTAGTCATTCATCCTTGGATCATCATTGGTGGTCCTGATGGTGTGGCGAACGCGGATGACTTTGTGTGGAGGTATGTTGCTAGTAGTGTGGGGATGGGAAGGTATGTCAAGGATGTGCGGGAAGAACGTGGTTGGATGAGTCTTACGGGTGTAGATGAGGTGGCGTTTGCCATTATTGGTGCTTTGGACGGGGAGGAGCGAAAGCTGAGTTCCGGGCTTCATGTGTTCCAGTCCTGGAAGATTGTTGTTGAAGTTCTGGGAATGGAAATGGAAGCTGTTAGTGAGGACGAGTGGTTGGAGGAACTGAGGAAGGATCTGGAGAGGAAGAAGGAGATGCATCCGCTGTTCTCGTTGTCTCGTTTGATGATGAATGGTCGGGTGAAAGGGATAGGCCGGGATGTGCCGCCGGTGGAGCAGGATGAGAAGGAGAGGAAGGGTGTGGAGGAGAGTGTTGCTGCGAATGTGCGGTATCTGCGTGATGGGGGGTTCTTCAATGAGGAGGCGGAGGGTGAGTTCTTCGGGAGAAGCAAGAATTGAGAGGGAGGAAGTGATACGCGATCAGCTAGCGAGCGATACTTGGAAGAGCTCTGTTGATGGAGGGCTCAGAGCAGGGCAGCTTGCGCGTCGGGACGCGTAAAGTGTTTATGACGCGTCGCCGAGGCAAGTGGGGCAACATCTTCGCCGCACCTGCCTCAGCTGGTCCCCATCAATCGATAATGAAGACTGCGATACTACTCAACAATCCCACCTCTGAGCCAGCCTTCGAGAACTTGCTCAACCCTTTCATAGCGTCTCAAGCTGACAAGCAGCATCTAGACCGAGACCTTTCGGAGAACCAACATGTTTACCACCCATCGCAGCCCCACGGACGTTGACCATTCCGAAGCTCCTCCCACTCCGAGTTGACCTACCACGCGAGTCTTTGAATGTCGAACCGGTCCTTGCCTTCTGGGGTTTCATATCAAGCTCCTCGCCGAACTGGGGAGTGTCAGGCCTCATCAGAGAGGAAAGAGTCCGCCTTCTGACCAACGGAGCTACGCATTCTGAGCTGAGAAGAAGCACGATGTTCTCATAGTACCACTCCGATGAGCTTGGTGGGCACGGAGATGAAGAAGGATAAGGGGAAGGAGAATGACTCTCACAAGCCCACATATTGCATCAGTCCCGAACCTCCCGGCACTGGCCTCTGCCTCTTCCCGAACGACTTGAGCGGCGGGAGCACTAACCTACTGACGAAGCGTCGACTGAGGTAGCTAGACAGATCTTACGAAAAACAGCTTCCATGTTCCTAGCCACGTCAGGTTTACAGGGTGAAATAAAGACAGCTGAACTTCACGGTCGTGCGTCCGGTTCCAGCGTCGGAATGCTATCTTTCGCATCTTGGTACAGCGGAAGCACGATCCCAAGCAGCAGAGAGTCGACCAGGCAGTCCTAGCAATTCGGTACGACAACCGACAGGTGCCGGATACCTTCCCAGCGACGAGGTCCTTGCAGGCGAGACAGTTGGCACAAGCCAAAAGAACGACATGCGTCTTTTGTAAAGGCGGAGCCCTAACACTACCGATCATCTGAGCTCCCCAGCTTCACCCACCCGCTATGCTCGATTCAAGCCGAGAACTGGATCAAAAGCTGAGGCACCCCAATGAGCTTCGAGACATGCCCTTTATTTGTCGAAGATTCCGTAAAGCCGAAGCACGTCGAGCCAGAATCAGCAACGATGGGCTACTAGTCTGGTCTTCTAATGATAGACGAAGAGGCTAGGCTCTATGTGTTGGTGGCTCGTTTCTGTATTAGGGCTAGGTATGTGGTGGTAGGATCTAAAGGTTAGGATGTTAGTGTTAGTATCACTTATATCTTCTACTAGCTATACTAGGACGTAAGCCCCGGTTTCGCTTTAACCTAGAGGATACCGTTAATTATACTGTAATTTTCCCTAAAAGGGTTTAGTATTAGGGTTATACTAAGTCTAATAAGGGAAAATTATACTATAATTAAGTAGTTAAATTAAATAGTACTTTTAGAGGCTTAATTTAGGGTTATAGCTAGTATTATACTATATATACGTCTTAGTATCTAATTATTACTTAGTATTATATAGAGAAAAGAATAGGGATATAGTAACTAGTACCTTAGGGTTAAAAGGTTAGGGTTATACCTTATATTAGCCTAGGATTATTTTATATCTTAGTACTTTCCGCCCTTTATTAATACCTAAGGCAGCACTTTCTCTTCTATGTTATCTTTTCTATATCGCTAGTAGCACTAGATACTAGAGAGGTTAATATACTATAGCTCTAAAGGTTAACGCTAGCGACTCGGTTCTACCCTTTAGAATAGTAGGATAGCCTATAAAGGTACTATAACTTTAGAAGTTAACGCTAGTAACTTACCGTCCTTAGAACGATCGGATAGTATATAAAGGTACTATAGCTTTAGAGGTTAACGCTAGTAACTTATCGTCCTTAGAATAGTTAGATAGTATATAAAGGTATCGTAGCTTTATAGGCGTACTTCTTTACCTAATACGTATATTTTATAGGAAGGGTAACCTTTCTATACGTTAAATATATAATCGTTATAGCTAAGGAAGTAGCGCGGGTGGTTAATACACGGGTTTTTATTCCTCTTATAATCATTCCCACCCTAAACTCCTCTCTTAAAGACTACTACGATCGATAGTATTATATTACGTTACTAGCCTATATATATAGTCCGATTACTTCTACTTACGTCTTCCTCTACGAATACCTTCTCCTACTATTATACTTACCGTAATCGCTAGGCTATATACTTCTCGCCTTTTTAACTCGGACTCTTAGGAATCTAAAAATCTAAACGTCCCTCGGATTCGGTTACGCTTTATATAAGTTAAATACCTATATAGAATCCGATTAAATCCGAGAGGAGAGGTATTAGTTACTTAAATCTCGCTTACTAAGTACAGCAATTAATAGTACTCTTCCTTAGGGTTAGGGTTAGGGTTAGGGTTAGGGTTAGGGTTAGGGTTAGGGTTAGGGTTAGGGTTAGGGTTAGGGTTAGGGTTAGGGTTAGGGTTAGGGTTAGCAATACGACGAGTCAGTAGGTTAGGGTCACCAATTGCCTTATTTGAGTGGGCCGGGCAAACACGAGGTTCGCAATTTTGGTCGATAGCAGGAGACAACAGGCTTGAGCGGATGTGAGCACTTTGAGATGTACAACCAGGATAGCATCTGGAAATAGCACGGGAATACATGTGTCTTGCAGTCTAGTCAACCAAGGCTTTGTTATGGGAGGTCTGAAGGTCCTGTTGAGCTGCGTTCTCGATGGATTTTGTCCCAATCAAATCACCAATATACCGATATGAAACGGAGCACGAGACTTGTTCTGGACTAATTCATGAGGGTGTGTCGTTTCACGATCAGTAGGATCCATGCGGAATATCAAATAGATGTGTGGGAGTCTGATGGCTCGATCTACCGCTCATCCGCGCATTGGAAATGCACATGCATATATCTCGGGGGCACGCCGCGCAACAACGTCATATAGGATCATATGATAGTTCGACTCTGTTGAACAAATAGAAGAGGCCGTCCAAAGAACGAACCCGCTGTTACCTGGGGAAAAAACCCGGCCCTACTCCTTGCCTCCGACCCCTGTCTATTGACTCAGCTAGCATGCTATCTATCTACCCGCCACTTAAATCACTGGTAGTAAGGAGAGATCGGAGACAAGCAATACGTAACTGAACGAAGTAAAAGGCTTAT